>NC_068933.1:43953939-44256969 GCF_023091745.1 Budorcas taxicolor | reverse complement strand
ATTCGGTGGTGAGTGCTACATTTTGGGGCCTCCCAGGGCCTCACTGGTAAAGAGCCTGTCTGCCAAGGCAGGAAATGCAAGAGCAAGAGACCAAGGTTCGACCCCTGGGTCGGCAAGGCCCTCTGAAAGAGGAAATGGCAAAACCCACTCTCGCATTCTTGCCTGGAAAATCCCATGGACTGAGGAGTCTGGTGGACTACAGTCCATGGGTCACCAAGAGTCACACATGGCTAAGCGACTGAGCACATTATACTATTATGTGTATGTTCAGGAAACTATAAGGATATAAAGAAAAAGAATTACCACAGACTGGAAAAATCTTTCCAAGAAAGTTGCTATTTTTACCAAGTTTCAAGAGAGGAGCAGCAGTTTACTGAGCTGAGAAGAAAGGAGAAAAATCAAAGATATACCTGATCACAAAGAAACCAGGGCTGTCCCTGTAGTTAAGGACACGCTTTACATGGGCACGTGGTGGTGACCGCAGCATGTCAGACTGCCGTGTCTCCTCCTGATTGCTATCTCTACCCTGGGGTTTTATGCGGCAAACAGACTCCAGAAATGCGTGTGTCAGCTTAAACAGAAAGGACACTGTTCAATTGAAACACTAATGCAAATTAAGAAGGAGAGATAAAAGAGGGTCCCCGAGCCCCCAGACACACGGAGGACCTCTGCTGTGGAACGTACATTCTCCTCCTGCGAGACTGCAAGTCAGAAGGGCGACCTCGTCTGACTGCCATGCTGTGGGTTTCTTTGGGTGCAGCACTTTCTATTGTATTTGAAAATTTTAAGCCAACACACGACTGCAACCAGGACAGAAAACAGTGCATTTGACAAGGAACCCCTGCGATGTTTACCATAGATTCTTCTTTCTCTGGGTGTGCAGTTTCAAATTTGGGTATTTTAAACTGCAATCTCATGAGCTATGGATAATAATCCCTGTGAAAATGATACTCTTTTAAGCTTTTGATAGACTCCCAAATATGCAAGCCATACACTCTTGACCAAGAAAAAAGAGTGGTTTTCTATACCAGGAGAAATAGAGTACAATGTATTACTTTGACAACCTTGAAGGTGACTTTTCCAAGCCATTGATTAGCAGGTCCATGCCCTGAAATCCAAGTCAGGGAGATTCATTACAGTTCTTTCAGTCACTAGAGTATTAAAAACCAAAATGCTTCATTAACTCAGAAGTAGGCTATGCCATTTGGCAACATGAGATGACTTGACTTCAGTGACAAAGCCATCTACGCATATTCTTTGGGCTTCAACACAAAAGGAAGCAGTTGCTTTTTGCATTAGAAATAAAAGCAATCATTTTCCCTACTGCTCTTCACTTTTGCCTGTTTAGTCAAAAAGTACAGATTCCTGGGAAGAGCTTTGGCACAGGTGAAGTCTAAAGAGGAACAGGCAGGGCAGGACTTGGTCAGTCAGAGAGTTCCAGCAGATTTCTCTGACGATGGTCTACCAGGAAGACATTAAAGGGGTTTGGAGAGTTGAGGAAATAGGAGTGTGAGGTGGCCAACCAGCAGGAAGGACAGAGAACAATTGCTATTTTCTGTTTCATTTCTATTTTGAAACAAACAAACAAAACAAAGGGCTTAGTGAAAGGCCCTTTTCTCTCTGGTTTTGTCCAGAACTGAAAACATGGCGTTAAATAGATCTGCATTAGTTATCATAAAGCTGGTTTTGGAACTGGACATAATCCTTTTCAATAAGCGATTCTTCTTTTAAAAGGAACTGAAAACAAGCCTTTAGTCCGCGTGACCCTGCCCTCCGACAGAGCCCTTCCCTGTGCTACAGCAGCTGGGTGCACAGCAGTGCTCTGTGTTGGATTTTTGTAGCCCTGCCTGCTTAGGAAGTCATATTATCTCAGGGCAGCGTAGCCACCGGTTAAACTTTCCTAAGCCTCAGTGTCTTCATCTGAGAAAATGGACATAAGAGCATTATTTCTCCTGTCTATACAATAGGTAGTTTCAAGAATCAAATTAGATAATGAGAAGCTTGTGTGTGCTTTAATGTACTCTATGTATTCATCATATTCATATCCATCCTGTGTGTACCAGATAAGTATTTTCAGTCCACTACCTTATTTAATCTTTATCACAACACTGTGAAGTCAGTAGTAAAATGTAGAGAAACCGTAACTTAATCAATTTTATTACTATTTTTTCTTTATATTCCATTTTTTAGACATTTGTGATGTGGAGATGATTTCAACATAATCCCTGACTTTAGGAGACAAGCAGTCTGAACCTTCCTTGGTGGTCCAATGGTTGAGACCCCACACTCCCAGTGCAGGAGACCTGGGTTCAGTCCCTGGTCATGAAATTAAGGTCTGGCATGCTGTGTGGAGTGGCCATAAAGAGAGAAATAAACACTCTACTAGAAAGATGTAGGTGTGAATAAAGAGTCCGCTCAGACTCTTTGTGACCCCATGGGCTGTACAGTCCATGGGATTCTCCAGGCCAGAATACTGGAGTGCGTAGCCTTTCCCTCCTCCAGGGGATCTTCCTGACCCAGGGATCGAACCCAGGTCTCCCATCTCATAGGCAGATTCTTTACCAGCTGAGCCACAAGGGAAGTCCAAGAATACTGCAGTGGGCAGCCTATCCCTTCTCCAGTGGATCTTCCCAACCCAGGAATCAAACCGGGTCTCTTGCATTGCAGGCGGATTCTTTACCATCTGAGCTATGAGGGACCCAGTGTAAATAAACTGCAGTATAATGGGATAAAGGATATGAAAAGAATAGATATGAGACAGAGTTTGCGCAGACGAGGATGCTAACTCTCCTCACTGCCAGCGGTAGAGGGTGATAGAGAGAGGAGAAGTGTGTGTGTGTGTGTGTGTGTGTGTGTGTAGGGAACAGTTATATGTCAGAGAATGCTTCCTCTTGGATAACTTTAAATAAATATCTTAGCATCTTCTGAGAGACTAGGTTGACCTGGCAGCCTGGAAGTAGAGAGCATTTCAGGTTGAAAAGAAATGAGGATGCCTCTTAAGAAGATAAATGAGTATTAAGCAAATGCTGATTCACATTAGCTTGTATTAACAGAAGTGCTTAATAATAAAATAACGAAGTAAATTCTGTAGACAGCAGGAACGTTTAGAATCTATCTTCCATTTACTACTAGTGACTAGATGTTACTTGCAGACAAAATTTCCTTCCTCCTGCTTGAGCTAATTTGTTTCAGCATGAGTTAGTATTATTTGGAGGCTGTGACACTCTCCATATCCTTCTCTTCTATAGACTATGTGGTCTCTGATAATAATGCGACCACTCTTTTTCCCTCCTCTTATTCCATGTAAAGACTCTTAGAGTCAAGCAACTTTAGGCCATAAAGTTTGAAACAGGCAAAATATCTTGGAGTGGGGTAGAATTCTGTCTAGTGGGCATCAAAATACAGAGTCGCAACAGATGGCGTAGCAGCGTGGTGGACGGGATCCCTGGTCCCGTTACTCAGTCCGCGGCATGTACCTGCGCACTGCCTGGGTGCACTCTGGACGGGGTCTACGTCTCCACTCCGTCAGCGCTGGCCTTTGGCCATGTGACTTGGTTTAGTGAAGACATGACTTGAGCACAGGGTTTAAAAGTGTTTTCGTGGCTTAGTTTGCCTTCTCTGCTCCTGGATCCATAAGAAAATCATGCCTCAGACAGAGGTCACCCCTTCACCTTGGACCCCAGAATGAGGCATGGTGGAACAGAACCAAACCTGGCGGGCAGCCTGGAGCCAAGTCCAGCGAAACCCCTCCAAAACTACAGCTTTGTATTTCAACAACAATCTTTGTTTATATGCCTGTCAATGGGACTTGGTGTTGGCGTCTATGCAGCAAAAATCTATTAATAGGCACTTTGGAAAACAGTTTGACAGTGCTTCTGAAGTTAAACACACACTGTTTCATTCAACAATTCCACTGCTAGAGATTTATATAAGAGAAACAAAGCAAATGTTTATAATAGTCGTAAATTGGAAGCAATCTGAATGTCCATCGACAGGTGAATGGATAAACAAATTGTGGTAAATCTGTACAATGGGATAGAGAATTAAAAGGAAACTAAAAACCTACTGATACAGAACAACTTGGCTGAATCTCAAAAGCATTAAGCTGAATGCTAGAAACCAAACTGAAATACTATATACAGTATGATTCTATTTATATGAAGTTTTAGAAAGGGCAAAGTTACCTTGACAGAAAGCCAATCAGTGGTTGCCAAAGCCCAGGAAGGGATTAAGTACAAAGAGAAACAAAATGACTTATGAGGATGATAAAAATATTACATATCACTCCTGTGGTGGTGGTTCCAGGATTATATACATTTGTCAGAACTCATCAAATTGAACATTTGTAATTGGTAAGTTTTTGCAAAACTGCTTTTTAAAAATTAAATAGCGAATGTGAATTTCACAAATTACAAACAGTATTATTGTAAAACAACAAATTCAGCAAATTATCAAAATCAGTTGGTGCAGAAGTTCCTTTTTGGTTCATGGTGTGTTTAATGACTTGATAATATTTCCTTTATTAATGACACTCCTAGTTCTAACAAGTACCTAATGTTTCCATTTACTAGATAAATACTTTAATAAGTATTTGTATTCTTAAAACTTAGCAGCAGTGTGTAAAATGTGTTGTTGTTTTTTATTGTTTTAGTCCCTAAGTCATGTCTAACTCTTTGTGACCCCATTGACTGTAGCCCACCATGCTCTTCTGTCCATGGGATTTCAGGCAAGAATGCTGGAGTGGGTTGCCATTTCCTTCTCTAGGGGGTCTTCCCACCCAGGAACTGAACCCGGGGCTCCTGCATGGCAGGCATTTTCTTTATCTCTGATCCAGGGCCTGAACCCGGGGCTCCTGCACGGCAGGAGGATACTTTATCTCTGAACCACCAGGGACTCCCTAATGTATAAAATAAGCCTCATAAATTAAAATAAAGATACGTTCATTTCATTTTTAAATATCCACAATGACTAATGCACCTATCGCATGCCGTGCGTTTTCTTGAACTTTGAAATAAAATTGATCGGTGTCACCCTCATTTTTCTTCACACTGAGTTTCATGCAGGACTGGCTTTACATCACAGCAACTGCTGGGAACTCAGCTTCACAAGGATATGGCACCATCGGAAGGAATAGCGTGGTCTAACATTGAAACAATGAACGACCTCAGCATAATAATTCAATGTCTGACATATGTCAGTGTGTTTTCTTAAAAAGTCTGAATTATCCTTTCATGTCACTGTAACTTTGGTTTACTGCCAGAGTTTATGAACTGTGAGATTAATGCAAGAATCCATTTCTACGGCATTTAACATTTTGTGGGAGGAGGTCTTTGAGATCTCTGTAAATGTAAATTAAAATATTATTTTGAAATGACTTTGATGTATCACATTGATTTCTCCCATGGAGCCTCTTAATTTTAAAAGGGTAGTATTGCAATCTCCTCAATGACTCCCAGTTCAAGACCTCATAATAGGGTGTTGGATGCCAGAACCTTAAAAGTAAGCTCAAACAGTAGACACACAGGGAAGAGAGACACCTTCACAGCCCAAGGGCTTGGTGTGGGTTTGAGCTACGCCGTGCACGTGCAGTTCCAAATGCTTGGGCTAGGAGAAACCATTCCTAATATGGTGTGAAAATACTGTGCAATCCAGATACAGAGTTAGCAAGACCCGGGATCCCGCTTCACACAGAGTGTGAGTGCCGTCTTTCTGTCAGGAGTTTACCAGAGTTTGAACACAGTGATAAAGGGCACTTAAGTAAGATGGAACCTGCTTGTCTTCTTGTTAATATTTGTAACTTAAGGGGGGAAGCCATCAGAGAGAGAAAGCCTGTGTTCAGATAACGTGTAAGGAGCATGCCACAAGGGCAATGACATCAGGAGCATGTGAGCAGCCAGATATGGATTCACTTGGATCACGTGGTGACATCACATTCCAGAGTCCTCAGGTCAGCTCTCAAGGGGGGTCTCCTATGGGTTTCTCACTCTTTTTGGACATCAGTCCCTCATTGTTGAGTAAAATTATGGCTTTGCTTATCTCTATGGACTCTTCCAACTGTTACTTCCCATAATTGTCTAAAGTGCAGTGTATGAGAACAATTATAGCTTCCACCAATCTTCATGAGGAAAACTCCAAACTCCCAAATTTATGTAAGAAACAACGATCCTTTTAAAGCAATGTATGTTTTATTTTCATATTAGACTACTCAGTACTTTAAAAAAAATACAAACACAAAAACCGTTTTCACAGGGACTAAATGGGGGCTTACAAAGTTTTCTTGGAATGAATGTCTATCAACCTAGTGATGATGTTTTGGTTTGGAAGCCGGAGGATTTAGCTGTTCATCTTATCATTCTGCAAAGATGGATGCATCTCTGCATTATAAGACGTCGATGTGTAGAAGCTGCTCTTTTTAATTCTCCTCTGAGGGAAAGAAATCATTTTTACATGAAATACATCAAAGACAGAAAGAGCAAATCTCCAGATTTAGCTATTTTTGTAGATGGTAGAAGACTATCTGTAATAAAAATGAATAAAATACTCTGCCAGCACCAACTAAAACGAGGCGAAAGATAAGAGTGTTTGCTGGCTTTGCAGCTAAAGCAGTTACTTCTCTGACAATCTTTTCCCATCACTGTCTGTTATAACACTTTCTTGTTTGTGGCATTGTGAAAAAGCTTCTTTTTCAAGTCTGAGGACTTAGATACCAGCAAAAATGATGATTTTATAATATAGGGAGTTGTCCTTTTTGAGAACTGTAGCCTTTTACTTAACTTCTTGAAGCTTTTGAATTTGGCTATTCCAGAGTGCTATCTCTGTATGTGTCTGTGCATGAATATGTATGTGCGTTTGTAATCATCCTAGTATTTTTTAAACATTTTGCTTTATTAAGATGTTGGAAAAATTCTTCATAAGTTCTTTCTTTCACTATTTTATTTCTTTAGGGGGGTTTGCTTAAATATTTACTGAGTTCCTATTACACTCTGGACATTGAAGATACCAAGATATAAAAAACACAGTCTGTTTGGAGAGAGTGGCATGTAAAATGTGAGAACACACCTGAGATGACCCTTCCAAAACGAGAAGGATGAAGCGAAGGACAGATAAAGGTAAGCAGTGATTTGTGTGTGAGAGAGTGCTTTTGCAGGAATCCACAGCCTGAACTCAAATTTTGGTCCGTGAGCCAGCCTTGGCACCGTCTGAGAGTTCACTAGAGATGCAGAAACTCAGTCCCTACCCTTGAACTACTGAACATGAATCTCAATTTTCACAAGATCCCAGCTAATTGTTAGGCATCAAAGTTTGTGAGGATCATTCTTCATAAAGGTTGCTATTTTACCTGTTAAAGAAAAGAGAATGAAATCTGTAGAAAGGAGACTGTGAATAAATTATTGGAGCAACAGTGGAGAGGAAGACCCCATGCCTGATGAGCCACTGTGATCTGAAAGGATATATGCACCCTGGTGTTCACTGTTTACAGTAACCAGGACGTGGCAGCAAACTAAATGTCCATCAGCGGACAAGTGGATGAAGAAGATGGGATGCATACTTACAGTAGAATACTCGGCCTTAAAAAGAATGAAATTACGCCGTTTGCAAATAGCAACACGGGTGAGCCGAGGGACTGTGACTGTCCTGCTAAGTGAAGTAAGCCAGATGAGAAGGAGAAATATCGCATGAACCCCTTACATGTGGAATCGAAAAAAATGGCACAAATGAATTGATAAAACAGAGGCTCACAGACTTGGAGAATGAGCTCATGCTCTCTTTGGGGGAAGAAGAGAGCTGAGGGCCAGTGGGGAGTTGGGATGGACATGTACACACCGATACATTTAAAATGAATGGCCAAAAAGGACCTAGCATACAGCACATGAAATTCTGTTCATTGTTATATGGCAGCCTGGGTGCGAGGGGAGCTTGCGTGCAAAAGGATCCGTGGATATGTACAGCTGAGTCCCTTCACTGTTCACCTGGAACTATCACAATGTTGGTAGTTGGCTAAGGGTGTGTGAGTCAGCCACTCAGTTGCATCCAATTCTTTGTGACCCCGCAGACTGCATGTAGCCTGCCAGGCACCTCTGTCCATGGGATTTTTCAAGCATGAATACTGAGTAGGAGGATCTTCCCTACTCAGGGATCAAACCAGCATCTCCTATGTTTCCTGCATTTCAGGCAGAGTCTTTACCTGCTGAGCCATCAGAGAAGCCCCTTAATTGGCTACAACGCAATGTGAAATAAAAAGTTAAAAAAAAAGTCCGTGAGTACTTGTAACAGACACTTGGGGAATGAGAGTAGGCCACTGGTGATATCAAAGCTGGCTAATACCAGAAACCAGATAATTAGATGCTGCAGTTCACACAGTTTTCTCCAATACTACTTTTGTAGCTAGCTCAGTTAGTTCAGCTGCTCACAGACATCCAACTCTTTGTGACCCATGGACTGCAGCGTGCCAAGACTCCCTGTCCATCACCAATTCCTGGAGCTTACTCAAGTTCATGTCCATTGAGTCAGTTATGCCATCCTAGCATCTCATCCTCTGTTGTCCCCTTCTTCTCCCGCCTTCAATCTTTCCCAGTATCACGGTCTTTTTTTCTAAGGAGTCCCTTCTTCGCATCAGGTGGCCAAAGTATTGGAGTTTCAGCTTCAGCATCAGTCCTTCAATGAACACCCAGGACTGATCTCCTTTAGGATGGACTGGTTGGATCTCCTTGCAGTCCAAAGGACTCTCAAGAGTCTTCTTCAGTACCACAGTTCAAAAGCATCAATTTTTCGGTGCTCGGCTTTCTTTAAAGTCCAACTCTCACATCCATACATGACTACTGGAAAAACCACAGCTTTGACTAGACGGACCTTTGTCAGCACAGTAATGTCTCTGCTTTTTAATATGCTGTCTAAGTTTGTCATAATTTTTCTTCCAAGGAGCAAGCATCTTTTAATTTCATGGCTGCAGTCACCATCTGTAATGATTTTGGAACCCCCCAAAATAAAGTCCCTCACTGTTTCCATTGTTTTCCCATCTATTTGCCATGAAGTGATGGAACAAGATACCATGATCTTCATTTATTAAATGTTGAATTTTAAGCCAGCTTTCTCACTCTGCTCTTTCACTTTCATCAAGAGTCTCTTTAGTTCTTCTTTGCTTTCTGCCAGAAGGGTGGTGTCATCTGCATATCTGAGGTTATTGATATTTCTCCCAGCAATCTTGATTCCAGCTTGTGCTTCATCCAGATGAGCATTTTGCATGATGTACTCTGCATATAAGTTAAATATAGGGTGTAGGGTGACAATATACAGCCTTGATGTACTCTTTTCCCAATTTGGAACCAGTCTATTTTTCGATGTCTGGTTCTAACTGTGGCTTCTTGAACTGCACACAGACTTCTCAGGAGGCAGGTCAGGTGGTCTGGTATTCCCATCTCTTGAAGAATTTTCCAGTTTTTCCTGTTCTACACAATCAAAGCAATGAAAGTGAAAGGGCAGAGTGAGAAAGCTGGCTTAAAATTCAACATTCAAAAAACGAAGATCATGGCAACTGGTCCCATCACTTCATAGAAAATAGATGGGGAAATAATGGAAACAGTGAGGGACTTTATTTTGGGGGGGTTCCAAAATCACTGCAGATGGTGACTACAGCCATGAAATTAAAAGATGCTTGCTCCTTGGAAGAAAACCTATGACTAACCTAGGCACCATATTAAAAAGCAGAGACATTACTTTGCCGACAAAAGTTCATCTTGTCAAAGCTATGGTTTCTCCAGTAGTCATGTATGGATGTGAGAACTGGGCTACAAAGAAAGCTGACTGCTGAAGAATTGATGCTTTTGAACTGTGGTGTTGGATAAGAGTCCTGAGAGTCCCTTGGACTGCAAGGAGATCCAACCAGTCCATCCAAAAGGAAATCAGACCTGAATACTCATTGGAAGGGCTGATGCTGAAGCTGAAACTCCAATACTCTGGCCACCTGATGCAAAGAGCTGACTCATTGGAAAAGACCATGATCCTGGGAAAGATTGAAGGCAGGAAAAGGGGACAACAGAGGATGAGAAGGTTGGGTGGCATCACTGACTCAATGGACATGAGTTTGAGCAAGCCCTGGGAGTTGGTGATGGACAGGGAGGCCTGGCCTGCTGCCGTCCACGGGGTCACAGAGTCGGACATGACTGAGCGACTGAACTGAACTGAACACAGTCAAAGGCTTTGGTGTAATCAAAAAAGCAGAAGTAGATGTTTTCCTGGAATTCTCTTGCTTTTTTGATGATCCAATGGATCATCATAGCTAGTCATGGAGTAGAAAAATCTGATCTGAGGGTGATCCTGGGCTTTTAACTCACAAGTAGTAAAGATGCCATATCAGCTTAATTAATTAATTAAAGATCAGCAATAAGCTTCCACTTGAATACCTGTGGGGAAGACATATGGGGCATACCGCGTAGATGGGAAGTTGCTGTTTGGAACAGCTTTTCTTTTTTATGCCATGTACAGTCTAGAATTTGGCTTTGAAATAATTCCTTTTTCACTCCCATAGAGCCACAGCCTGAGGGTAGGCTCGAGTCGGTGTAGAACGTGAAAATTCCGCGTGGTCACGTTAACCTTCGGAGGCTCCTCAGATGTTCCAGCGCAAGTAGCAGCGGCGCATCTCGGTTCGTCACTGTGCCTCTTCCAGTATTTAAGCAGATTATTATTTGCTTTTCTTGGTGAACGCTCTATGAGCTGGCTAGCTCATGTTTAGGGACAGTTTTGTATGGAAATAATACGACTTCAGATTTTTCAATCACATTCAACCCTGAACCCTTCCCTACATCTCGAACGCTTCCTGGCACTACGTTCACAAGCAGATGCCTGTGCAATCTGACTCCACACTGTCCGCCCTTTGAACGCACCTCAGTCGCTTCCTCTGCATCCTTCTCAGGGAAGAACCCAAAGATACTGTTTCTCTTTGTCAGGATGCTGAAAGAAAGTGATGAGTTTTTAAAAAAATAATATTAATTTACTTTTCTGAGATGCAATTATTAAAGGGCAAGTTGTAAAGAAGTACAATTCTTGGAGATTTCACAATTGAGGACCTTCGTTTCACCACCATCCAAAACAAAACACAGATTATTGCCATCACACTATATTAGATGGGGCCTCTTTCCATTCATTGAACTCAACCACTTTTGATGTCTGTCTCCATAGATTCATTTTGTCTGTTCTTGATTTCACACAATGGACTTCACACAGGATTTTGTGTGCCTGTCTATCTCATTTTACTTGCTTAGCATATTTTTGAGATTTGATGTTTCATTTTTTTTCATGTAGAGTAGTGGTCCATTATAAGACTATATCATGATTTCTTTATTTTTGTGTTGATAGATATTAAAGTTGTTTCTCATTTTAAAAAGCCTATAAATAATGTTATGTACTTTTTTGTGAAGATATATGTTTTATTCCTTGGATGGAAATTCTCTATGGCACTGCCAAATTGATCACCAAAAGAGCAGTCACCTAGAATGAGAATTTCATTTGCTCACCTGTATTAGATATGGTTGATCTTTTGAATTTTAGGTATTATAGTGCATTTATAATATTTCAATTGTGGTTTTAATTTTTATTTTTTCTTTATGACTAAGGATTTTGATTGCCTCTTCATATATTTAATTTGTATCTTCTTTCATGAAGTTCAGTTCTAGTCTTTTATATATTATCTGTTGAGCAGTTTACATTTTTAACTGTAAAAAATTTTTAATGTAAAAAATTTGAAATCCTTAGTAATTTTATTTATATTGGAGTTACTAATTTTCCAGTTTTTGCACATTGAACATTGTGGAAGCAAGGGAGATACAAGGGAGTCGTTGGGATTTGTTATTCTTTGTCAGTGGAGGTTCAGATCAACAGAATTATGTATCTTTTTTCTTAAGGAATGACTACGGTTTTCAGGTTTCCCAGCCTTAATTCTCACACTGACTCTTCAGTGGGCCATTTCCTTTCTCATCCCTGAGTCATTTCCTCCCCTTAACTTGTAATACTTTTCTCCTAAATCCTCCCATGGCAAACGTCTCATTGCTCACCTCTCAGTTGAAATCTGACCTCCTCAGGGATTTTCCCTAACAGGTGGGTATATCCACCTCTGTAATTCTCTGTCCCAAAGCCCTTTGACTTCCATTAGCTTAAATAGTTTTTCACTGTCTGAAATCACTAGCTTACTGCATGTTTGCTATTCCTTTTCTTCCACTAGAATGTCATACCTAAGAGCAGGATCCACAAGATACTCAGCACCTTAGCTCATCACAGTAAGACTGTGAGTATCTGCTGAATGAATGAGTGGGCTTTGAAATTTATTATCTTGTTTGAACTTATTGTCAACATTGTAGTAAGCCATGCATTCTACCTTTTGAAAGTTCAACATTAAAAAAGAAAGGCTCATGTTTACAGACAGTTATTTTTATTTGCTTTTCTGGGATGATTGACCATGGAAAATATGTTTACACATCATACTAAAGCTTCTGTTTACTCTTGTGTGGTAAAGTCAGATGGGATTGGGCCTTCTAGTCAAAACAATGAGTTCAAGTTTTGGTTTTATTATTTACTAATTGTTTAAGTTTGCACAGCACTTCATCTTTCTGAGCCTGAATTTCATCACGTGTAGATTTTAGATAACAGTGCTTGCTCTCCTCATTCCATAAATTTTTTGGAAGGTGAAATTAGATAATGTATTTATGAGAGCACTTTGTAAATGGAATATGTAGGACTTTATTATTGAATTTAATGTACTAATTCATTGCCTAATGGACCAAAAGAGTTAATTGTTCTTCCGAAATTGTCTAATTTATTTTCAGGGTTGGGGAGAATTTTATGCAAGGTGTCACTAATAGATAATAATAACTCATTTGTTCCTCTATCACACCTTTCCTTAGAGGACTCAGCTTTATTCTGTCTCATTAATCCTTAACAGCACCTCTGAATCATTAGACAGCCTGATGATAAGCACTGTTCTCCTGGTTTTTACAGCTGGAACAAATGAGGCACTGAGAGGTCAAGTGACTTTCTCAAAGTCACAACGGATCCACGATGTTGCTATGGAAAGGGGCTGGGCGCCTGGCTGCTCCCTGCCTGGACCCGGCCTCAGCAGAGAACGCCGACTCCATGTTATGACTCAGGACCCCGGGGGTGCACAGACACAGGGGTGAGGACAGGTGTGCTGTCCTCGGTGAGCTTCGGTTTCAGAAGGAGAAGAGAAACATGAATGGCTAAGACAGAACACAATTGAAATGTCATCAATTTGTTAACATTTGTCTAAAGTTTTGATGTGGGTAGATCTCATTAGTTACATCAAAATAGACTTTATAGAGAAAGCATTTCCCATAGATCACAGAAAGTGGAAACCTTGAAAGTAATAAAAATGGAGAGTTTACTAAACCAACAAAGCAAAACGAACAAACAAGCAAGATCATGGGGCACAGCTGAGGAAAGGGACTTATACTTGAATATAGGTGAATAGCAGAGTGTCAGCTGGATGCATACCAAAGTCACCCCCAAACATCATTGTCTTTAGTATAAGTAGTGACAATAATTATTGATCCCCAGTTGCAATCGTTCTCATCACCAGTAGTCATCAAACAGGAAAAGGGAAGTGAGTGAACAAGGCTGCCGTGATGCACTGAAGCCTCCCTTCTCTCTGTGTCAGAATATCCTTCTCTATCCAGATCCTGGACTTCGGATTCAGCCATAGGTTTTCCTTGCCAAATAGGATGTGATCAGATGTGACTGAAGTGGAGGCTTTAAAATGCTTACACGGTTTGACTTGCTTCTTGCCAAAAGAGAAAGAGTCCAAGGGGAGCTTCTGTTCTAAGAATGAGAGACTTGTTGACCAGGCCTGGAGCCAGTTCAAAGCATGAATTCAACCAAACCCTCCCCTAAAGCAAAAGCTCCCTCACCTGACTTATAGACTTGTAAATGAGAAAAAGAAATGCTTATTTTTCTAAGTCATCTCACTTTGATATGATGTATTAATATTATGCAAACACACTTGACTAATCTAGCTGGTAATATCTAGTGGTGGTAGATTGCAGAAAATCTTAAATTTTAGGATGTGCTCCTTTCCAGTTTAATGATCATGAAAGGGCCTTTATAACAGCCATCTTTGCAAGCAGTTCCCTGACAGTTAAGCCAACTGATGGGCTCTAGGTCCCATAAATGGAATAAAATGTACATTTGAACCTAGACATAGAATTTTCCTGAGCCGTCCCCTAGTGATAAGAACCATTATCCCAATGTGTCTTGAACAAGAGAGTAACATAGCTAAAGCCTGGCTGTAGAAACCGTCATTTGGCTGAGCGTGTAGGGTAGAAACAGCATTGAGGGGTCAGGGCGAAGAGTACTGCCAATGCCGAGTTGATAGAAGAGTTAACTTGGAGGGAAGTAGAAAAGAAATGGCAAAACAAACATGCATGCAAGAGGCTCTGCTCAGTTGCTGTGGAGGCGACAGCTACCGGATAATGAGGGTAAGAAAGTTAAAAGCGACTCGAGGGACTTCCTTGTTGGTTCAGTGGCTAAGAGCTTGTGCTACCGATGCAGGGAGCCCGGTTTGATTCCTGGTCAGGGAACTAGATCCTGCAAGACAGCAGCTAAAGATTCCACATACCTGCAATGAAAATCAAAGCGCCCATGTGCTGCACCTATCACCTGATGCAGACAAATTAATGCATAATTAAAAAAAAAAAAAGTGTCCTGAGCCTTTGAGACAAGTAACATAAGCCTAGTGAGGTCAGTTGCAGAAATGAAGAAATGAGGATAAACAGATGGTTTGAATGGTGGAGAGATAATGAGTTTTATTTTTGACATGTTGAGTTTGGAGCATGCAGTAACTCTACATACGGACCTTCCAGTTTTGAACTTCAGAGATGTGAGCGTGTGCTCCTATGTCCACTCATGCCAGTGCACAGGTCTGGCCTACACTGCCGCTCACACGCAGCCTCTGTGAGTGGTGTGCTTTTGTGTCCTGCATAGAGTCACCAGTACAGTGTCTTTATTTCAAGTCCAGGATGTCCAGAGCAGTGTAAAGCTGGTGATGCAGCTGGTACTACTGCACTTTTCAAGGTACTGTACTGTAAAACTAAAAGTGTTTTCTTTATTTTCATTGTTTGTTTTTATGTATTATTTGTTTGAAAAGTATTTTAAACCTATTCCAGTGCAGTACAACAGAGCCGGTTAGGTTAGTTGGGCACCTAGGCTAGCTTTGCTGGACGTAGGAATAAATTGGACTGATGACTGTGCTCCAAAACAGAACTTGTTCATATTCAGGGGACTTACTGTAGGCAGAAATTTGAGAACTGTCACAAAAGATGAGGCCCCAGGCTCCTCTTTCCTGATTGTCAAATACCTTTAAATGGAGAATGTCTTTCATGCCAAGGTGGAAAGAATTACTCACATATTATATGTCAAGCTCCAGAGAGGAGCAGTCAATGGTCTCCTGCTTGAAGTGAAGAATATTAGGTTGAGAGTTTGATGTTTATTGAAATTCTATTGCCAGAAACATCAGCAACCTCTTAAAGACTAAGAGAAAATTGGTTTGGCTGTGTAGACTGCTCTGGGGGACCCTCTAACTGTGGGGGACATTGTAATTCACATACTGCACCATAGAAAAGAAACTTTAAAATTAGTTTTGTATTTAAATCTGAAAACGCAATGTTCCAAGCTGGTTACTCAATGATAAAGAATTTTGTGGAGGTTTACTGTACTGGCAAGTCACCTGACACATTTTACGTGATCATTTGAAACCTGTAGTTTGTCCACCTCATGCAAAGAGCTGACTCATTGGAAAAGACTCTGATGCTGGGAGGGATTGGGGGCAGGAGGAGAAGGGGACAACAAAGGATGAGATGGCTGGATGGCATCATCGACTCGATGGACATGGATTTGGGTAGACTCCAGGAGTTGGTGATGGACAGGGAGGCCTAGCGTGCTGAGATTCATGGGATCGCAAAGAGTCGGACACGACTGAGCGACTGAACTGAACTGAAAGATGTAGACGTGGTACAGGAGCAGGGCAGGTGGGAACACTGGCTTTGGAATCAGGCTCTTCTGGTTTGAATCCATGGTCTGCCAGTTCCTGCCTACTGATTCATTCATTTAACAAATAATTGCTGAATCCCTACCATATTCTGTATGTGAGAAAAAAAAAGCAAAGACCAGTGCTTTCGAGAATTTATATCTTCTTAAAATATTTATATTGTTCATGGAGAGTAATAGTAACATATATTTATTCTATTAAAATACGACAGACTTAAAGAAGAATTAAATTATCCACAGTGAACCAGCATCAGATATAACAACGACAACTTTTTAAGAATGATTTTCAGTTGGAGGATAATTGCTTTACAGTTTTGTGTTGGTTTCTGTTGTACAACAAAGTGAATGAGCCCTGAAGATGCATTTATCCCCTCCCTCTTGAGTCTCTCTCCACTGGACGTCCCCTCCACCCTCTGGGTCATCACGGAGCATGAAGCTGGGCTCCCTGAGGTGCACAGTAGATTCCCACTGGAATCTGCCCTACCCACAACAGCGGGTGTCTGCTAATGCTCTCAACTCACCTCGCCCTCTCCTTCCCCTGCGTGTCCACAAGTCCCTGGGGAGTTTACACCTTAATGGACTCAGATCCTCAGCAAATAGTAAACATACTAACGAATATATCTCCAAGAGTAAGAAGAGATTATGGATGGCATGCAGAAAAGGAGAGGTGTCTAAGAAGGATTGAGTTTGGGGAGTGGGGGGCAGATTTCATTATTGAATATGGAGGTCAAGGTGGATCTCATTGAAATGCTGATATCTGAACAAAAAGCCAAAAAGTTATGAAAGTTAGACAGAAGGAACAAAAGCAGATAGAAGTTCTAGAGCTCGGGGCCTAAGGCGGACACGCGTCTCGAGTGTTTGCTTGAATAGCAGGGAGGCTGGAGAGCAGCGAGTCATTTGCAGAGTCGCAGGGAGTGAAGTCAGAGAGAAAACCTGGAGACCCACCAGGTCGGGAGTTTAGCTTTTATCCTGAGTGAAAAGGAGAGTGATTAGAGGATTATTTTTCTTTTCTCTTCATTATAGAAATTTTCAAAGGCATAGAAAAGTGGAGAGACTAGTACAATTTCAACCCATCATCCAGCAAAAAAACTATTGATATAAGGCCAGTGTTATTTCATCTATTTCTCTGCCCAGTCCCTCAAACCCTGGTTATTTTAAAGCAGATTCCAACAGCAAAAGAGACACAGATGTATAAAACAGATTTTTGGACTCTGAGGGAGAGGGAGAGGGTGGGATGATTTGGGAGAATGGCACTGAAACATGCATACTACCATGTAAGAAATGAATCGCCAGTCTATGTTCGATGCAGGATACAGGATGCTTGGGGCTGGTGCACGGGGATGATCCAGAGAGATGATATGGGGTTGGAGGTGGGAGGGGGGTTCAGGATTGGGAACTCATGTACACCCGTGGCAGATTCATGTCAATGTATGGCAAAACCAATACAGTATTATAAAGTAAAATTAAGTAAAAATAAAAATTAAAAAAATATAAAAAATAAAGCAGATTCCAGACAATGACTTGTAAATTCTTTAGTTATATCTTCAAGAGATAAGACCTTCATTGTCTCAAACACAACCGCAAAACCATACTTACACCTAAAAATAAAGACTTTGATGTTTTCAGATGTCCAATCAATGTTCATATTTTCTCCATTTATTTTAGAGACTTTTTTTTTCTTATTATTAGTGCGAATTAGACATTAAACATTGTTTTTAATTTGGCCACACCATGCGGCCTGTGCGATCTTTGTTTTCGAATGAGGGGTTGAATTCAGGTGCCCACTGTGAGAGCACAGGTCTTACCCACCAGACGACCAGGGCCTTCCCAGAATTAGGCCGTTTGGATTATTTTGAGCACAGGAGTGATGGGCCCAGTGGGGCGGATGTACTGGGAGTCGCCTGTGGGGCAGCAAGGAGGCAGGCAGGAGGAACTGCTGGAAGCTTGTAGCTACTCAGAGATGCACTGCGGCGCAGACCAGAATGGCCCCCGTGCAAGTGGTGACACGTTTTTGGCTTCTGAAACTATTTTAAAATTAGAACCAGTAGGTTTTCCAAAGATATGGGGCCATGCAGTGTGTGTGAGGGAGAGACACCAGGGCTTGGATTAAGGGGACAAACACGATTAAAGTGTTTGTGGGAAATAAAGAGTTGAAAAATATGTGCTGTTAAGATAGCAATTGAACAGCTCCACCAGACTCAGGGTCACCAGCGCGTTGGTGATGAACAGAGATACGAGACTGGATGGAGTCACCAGTGTTGACTGAAGGGAGAGGGTGACCTAGGCTGCAGGCCTTGGGTCCGAAGCTCAGATAAGAGGGAAAAGCGGCAAAGGACACTGAGGGGCAACCCGGGGGCAAACGTCCTGGGAGTCACGTGGGGGGCGTGCGCCCTGGGAGTCACGTGGGGGGCGTGCACCCTGGGAGTCACGTGGGGGGCGTGCCTGCAGCAGGAGCATTGGGAGAGCCCAGAGCCGTGTTACACCCACTGAGATGGGAGCTGTGGTACAGAATAGGGTGACTCACGCACTCCTGTCATTGTTTATTTCAAAATTACTCACAGTCCACCTACTGTATCATGGGCTTCCCAGGAACCCACCTGCCAATGCAGGAGGCGCAGGAGACCCAGGTTCCATCCCTGCATCAGGAAGACCCCCCTGGAGGAGGAAACGGCACCCCACTCCAGTGTCCTTGCCTGGAGCCTGGTGGCTACAGTCCACGGGGACACGACTAAGAATCTAGGCACACACTCACCTACTGTATTATGGCCACTTATTAGATCCTACAGATAGAAATGAGAACCAGGCCTAAGTTACACTCTTAAGAACCTTTTATAACCCTACGTATCAGTTCAGATGCAGATAGCAGCGATTATAGAGTACTGTCATAACTTGCTTATTCTGTTCATGCTCTACTTGCTCACTTATAAAGTCGGGCTAACTGTACTTCATCATGTGTTGCTATGAGATTTAAACAGTATTATGCTACTATCAGGGTGTGAAAAAGTGATCCCTCTAGAATTATTTAGCTCCTCATTCTATTATTTGGGAGAATGATACTGTGTGGCAGCCGGTAAAACCCAGGAGTCAGGCTTACTTGACAAAAGATCATCTTCACGCTGCAGGCTTAAGAAGAGGAGGAAAATGTGAGCTCTCTCAGAAGGACTTTGGAAGCTCAGAAATAAAAATGAAGCCCAAAATAAAGAAGCCCAAAATAAAAATCAGTGGATAGAAGATGAGCTCGTGGGCTGGAGGAGGGCCTGCAGAGGGCTCAGTGGGCTATGGCTGAGCAGGACTTGGGGCAAACGTCTAAGAGAGAACTGCAAGTGGATGCATCTTTAATATGTAGAGCTGAACTGACAGACGAGAGCTGGCTTCCAGGTGGCTCCCTGGTAAAGAGTCTGTTTCCCAGTGCAGGAGGCATTGGACTTGCAGGTTCAATCCTTGGGTTGGGAAGACATGGCAACCCACTCCAGTATTCTTGCTGGACACAAAAGCCTGGTAGGCTACAGTCCATGGGATAGCAAAGACTGGACATTACTGAATGCGTGTGTGCGCACACACACACACACACACACACACACAAACACACACACACACACCCCTGATGGAAAGTAGAACAGTGTGCAAGAGGACAGGACTAATTTCTCTAAACTTTACAGAAATCAAGAAGATGGTGAAGGATTGCTCCTGGCTTGAGAATGGGAGCTGAGGAGAGAGCAGAGCGCAGCGCCAGTACTGAGTCAGCGCAGCGCCAGTGCTGAGTCAGCGCAGTGCCAGTGCTGAGTCAGCGCAGAGCCAGTGCTGAGTCAGCGCAGCGCCAGTGCTGAGTCAGCGCAGAGCCAGTGCTGAGTCAGCGCAGCGCTTCCCGCGGCAGAACATACCGGCCGGCCACCTTGGTGTACATGCCAGGGTGCTGGCGGCAGGTGTCTCAATCAGCGGGGATAGGCTTGTTTGCCTTTTTTAATATTCTTTTGATTTTATCTTTTGTTTTTCTGAAATAAATTCTTATTACTTTTGTAATAAGCAAAGCAATATTGGAAACTTTATTGGAAGAGAAATAAAAGTTAGCCATGTAGCGTTTACTGGTCCTTATGAAGCCAATCGGAAGAAGAATAAATCCATGCTTGGAATGTGGCTGGTGAAATCACCTTGAATGAAATTTTCTAACGTGAAGGAAATACCAAACCTTCCAGGTACGGTGGTACCAATAGCACTAACAGAGTCGCTGAATCAGGGGTCCTGATGCTTTCTGTTGGCAGATAATTCTAAGAAAATATGTTCATTTGTAAATAGTCATAACTTCCTCCTTTTGTGTATTTTAACAATCTTAATTTTGATTTATTAAGTTTTTTTAATTCACCATTTACATGCAAAGCAGGGTACACAGGGAAAGGGTAAATAAAAGTAAGCAGTCTGAAATATCCTTTCAAGACGATTCTGAAATATATTATTTATAAAGGCAATACTTGAAGAGATCATTTAATTAAATTTTTAAAAATTTGCATTGAGTTGTGTTGAGTTCTAGGGATCCAGAAATGAATAAGACATGGGGACTGTCTCCCACCAGGAGAAAAAGCCACGTAAACAAATAAATGGCAGGGTGACAGATGAGGAAATAGAGGCCCAAAGAAGTCACCTGGGAGGCAGGGCGAGAGCGATTCATCTCACCCGCGCGTTCAGGAGAGGGATCCTGAAGTGGGCAGTCTGCGATCTGAGGACTGAAAGAAGGCCTACAGGCCGTGGATTGGAGGACCTCTCTGGATGAGGGATCACGCAACACTTGATGGGCAGTGTCGGACGGAGCAGGTGCCGCCCAGGGCCAGGAGGAGGTGTGCAGGAGGCGCCTCAGGGGGGCGTGCTGGGGGTGCCACACAGGAGGACCCTCTGGGGCAGCGTGCGCTCGAGAATGTGGAGTTTTGTAACAAGATGACCACCACCCGTTACAGCCGCTCCACGAAGCAGTGAGATCTGCACGTACACTCTGCTGTGGAAAGGGAGAGAGAGTGTAGAATCTGAGCAACCTTCAGCAGATGACAGGCTTGCACATTAAAAAAACAGAGAAATATGGGGAAATAGGCATGTGGAGACATGTGCCTGGAACAAGCGGTGAAGCCTGGGGGGTGGATGCAGGAAGGGGTTCCAGAGGCCAGCTAGGACAGAGAACCTTGAGTCTAACCCAGATCACAGAGGGAGTCTCAAGCAACCTGCAGGGACAGGTTTATCGCACTCTGAGATTCTTTAATCAGAGGGGCCAAAAAGAGTCTCAGAGAATTAAAACCAAAAAGGATTCGCTGGCTTTAAATAGATGAACACCATAAAAGCTTCTTCAAAGGTTCAGCCCCACAGACATTTTTCTGAGTGCCTAATGTTTGTCAGAAAGTGCCAACTGTGATGCCAGGGGAATAAACTTGTGTTAAGGAGGTGTACTTCTTCTTAAGACACTTATGTCCGACTTTGGTTATCAGATCTGTAAATAGTTCCACTAAAATGTCCTCAGTGGTAACATATATAGAAAAGAGATATAGAAACTCCAAGGGATTGACCAGTTCAGTTAGCGCAGTATACTAGTTAAGTTGTAGGCATGGGCATCACAAATGCTGATAAATCAGCTTGACTGTGTCTCCTGACCAGAGTTCATTCTTACCATCCGAACTCACGTCCTTATGTCACCTGTGGGAAAGGATGGAATGTGCGATGGAGCAGTCAGTAAGATCACACATACCTGTCTCCATTATTACATGAATAAAAGCAAATGTACAGCAACTATCACATGGCTGGAATATAGTGGATGATGATATTAGTTGCTTCTGAACTATGGTGTTGGAGAAGACTCTTGACAGTCCCTGGGACTGCAAGGATATCCAACCAGTCCATCCTAAAGGAAATCAGTTCTGAATATTCATTGGAAGGACTGATGCTGACGATGAAATGCCAATACTTTGTCCATCTGATGTGAAGAGCTGACTCATTGGAAAAGACTGTGAAGCTGGGAAAGATTAAGGGTGGGAGGAGAAGGGGACACAGAGGATGAGATGGTTGGATGGCATCACTGACTCGATGGACATGAGTTTGGGTAAACTCAGGGAGTTGGTGATGGATAGGGAGGCCTGGTGTGCTGCAGTCCATAGGGTCACAGAGTCGGACACGACTGAGTGACTGAACTGAACTGATGTTAGTTGGTGAGCTAATAGCCATCGTTAATGGAGTGCTGTTCTACGGTTTCGACACGTATCTCCTCAGTTTTTTTGTTTACAGCCTTATATAACTATGTGGTTCATTGCACAGTGTTGCAAGTGATGGGTAATGGAAGCTGGATTTAAACCCAGGCCCTTTGGCTCTGGACTGCATTTCCTCTCAAATATCATGGAAGACAGCATGCTATAAAATGTACTTAGGATGAAGGGTCTAGGTGAAGAAGGAACAATCATGCGCAGAAGCTGACGTGGCTTTCTGGATGGGGAACGAGTGTCTTGGTAGCGTATCTCACGGCTGTGTCAGATTGCTGCTGAGCTCCTTCCAGTTTGGGTGGAGAAGAACATGCATGGAATACAGATGCAGGAACTGCTTTGCTGTCGGAATCCTGGTGCTTGGCAGATTATTGTTTTTAAGACCATTCCGGGGACACACCCGTGAGGAACAGAACGGTGCCCTAAAAGCTGCTCATGAGAAGCACCTGGAGGGCTTAAAACACATTCTTCTGGGCCCCACCCTAGAATTTCTGATGGATCAGGTCTGAGTCCGATTTTTTTTCTTTTTTTTTTTTTTAATTACTGAAGTATTGTTGATTCAAAATATTGCCTTAAGGTCTGCTGTATAGCAAAGTGATCCATTATACCTTGTATATATGCTTTTTATGTTTTCTCCATTATAGTTATTACAGGATATTGAATACAATTTCCTGTACAGTACAGTAGGATTTTGTTTACCTGTAGTTATTCTTTTTTTTTTTTTACTTTATTTTACTTTACACTACTGTATTGCTTTTGCCATACATTGACATGAATCCACCACGGGTGTACATGAGTTTCCAATCCTGAACCCCCCTCCCACCTCCCACCCCATATTATCTCTCTGGGTCATCCCTGTGCACCAGCCCCAAGCATCCTGTATCCTGTATCAAACATAGAGTGGCGATTCGATTCTTACATGATAGTATGCATGTTTCAGTGCCATTCTCCCAAATCATCCCACCCTCTCCAAAATCCGTTCTATACATCTCTGTCTCTTTTGCTGTCTCGCATACAGGATTATAATTATCATCTTTCTAAATTCCATATATATGTGTTAGTATACTGTATTGGTGTTATTCTTTCTGGCTTACTTCACTCTGTATAATAGGCTCCAGTTTCATCCACCTCGTTAGAACTGATTCAAATGAATTCTTTTTAATGGCTGAGTAATACTCCATTGTGTATATGTACCACAGCTTTCCCATCCATTCATCTGCTGATGGACATCTAGGTTGCTTCCATGTCCTGGCTATTATAAACAGTGCTGCGATGAACATTGGGCTACATGTGTCTCTTTCAATTCTGGTTTCCTCAGTGTGTATGCCCAGCAGTGGGATTGCTGGGTCATAAGGTAGTTCTATTTGCAATTTTTTAAGGAATCTCCACACTGTTCTCCATAGTGGCTGTACTAGTTTGCATTCCATCTTTTTTAAATTTATGTTTAGTTGGAGGATGTTTGCTTTACAAGGTCGTGTTGGTTTGTGCTGTACAACAATGTTCTGCATTTCCCACAGGTTTCTGGTTGATGCTGACGCCGCTGTTCACAGACCACACTTTTAGGACCGTGGTCTCGCTGTCCTCAGGCCTTTTTTGTGTTTACGAAAGGTTGCAGTCGCAGTCCAGTCTCACCCGGTCCTGGCAGCGGTTTGATCTGCTGGACTTAGCAACACCTCAGGTGATCTCAGTCCTCACTTCACAAGGGCACCAGCAGTCAGGCTGGCCTTCCTGCAGGGCCAGCGTCCCGGAGGCCTGCCCTCCCCTGCCTTCCACCCAATGGGATGAGGAGACTCAGCCCAGCGGATTCTGCCCTCCTGCCTCCACAGGCGTAGCCCAGCAACAGAAGCTACCAAGATGGGTACGGCCTGCCTCAATAGACGACACCAGACAGGACTGAGCAGGAACCCCAGCAGTGCAGAAAAGTGAGGCAGAAGAAAGTAGTATTGCAAAGGCTCTGAAAACTAAACTGTCACTGAAACTGCATCTCGCAAAGCAAGCCAGAAACCTACCCATTAAAATCTATACTCTAAGGGCATTTGTCAGCTAAATCAGAAGATCTGAGAAAGAGTAAGAGTCTCCTAATATAAAATCCAAATGCCCAGGATAAAACAGAAAATCATGTCACACCCAAGACCAGGAAATCCCTAATCTGTATGAGGAAAACAATCAATACTGAATTGAGTCAGATGTTAGGATGATCTGACAAGACTCAAAGCAGCTGTCATAAAAACACAGGATAAGAGAGTAACACATAAAAACTGATTGCATTTATATATACTAGCGCTGAACAAATGGAAACCAAATATTAAAATGCAGTAATGTCACTTATGGTTTCTCCAAAGAAAATAAAATACTTAGTTATAAATCTAACAGTGCATGTCAGGATATCTATGCTGAGAATTATAAAATGCTGATAAAGGGAATAAAAAAGGACCTTAAATCTTTGAGCAACACACACCATCTTTTGGATTTAGAAAACTCCATATTGCAACAGTAGGTGAATTCTTCCTAAATGCATCTATAGGCTTGATGTAATTTCAGTCTAAATCACAGAAATGTTCTTTGAAAGCATAGATAAGTTTATTCTAAAATGTATATGGAAAGCTAAATCCCCTAGATTAGCCAAAAATAATTTGGAGAAAGGAGAGAAATAGAAAGTAAAAGAAATGATCATTTTCCAAATATTAAAGCTTATAACATAACTGCAGTGATCCCCACAGTGTTTCCTGGGAGAAGGGGAGACACGTAGATCAATGAAACAAGGTACGCTGGGGACATAGACCCACATACACGTGGCGCTTAACTATTGGCAGAGGAGCCAAGTCAATAAATAGTGCCGAAGGAAGTGGACCTTCATTGGCCAAAATGACTCTCCTCCTGTACCTTATCCTTTACATAGCAATTAACTCAAAATGAATCCTGGGCTGGCTTGCAAATCTTAGCGTCTCAGGCTGAGGATATGACCAGAGACGTACATTAAGGAAGTCCTTTGCAGGATATCAATGTTATTGCTAAATTTTACTGACCTTTATTTCCATTTTTTAAACTATCGAAAATAATTTATTATTGGTTACACTAAAATAAAATCATTACATTTTGTAAATATGCTCTCATACTTAATATGATATTAAGTAACTCTATAAAGTTTTTCTATAGAGCAAGTTGAGGCCATATTGTAGTGTTAAAATCAAGCTTGTATGTCATATCTGGTCTTTCCATTAAGTATGTGACTTTAGTTAAACCACTTCTTTATATTTCTCAGTTTCCTCAACTGTAAAGTATAAGTGATAAAAACATGTCTGTCTTATATGATTATGATAGAATGGGATTACATACAGAAAGATTTTCATATGTGGGAGGTATTCCATAAATTACTACTATTGTCATTTATTCACAGTTGACATCTGATGGAAAGTCTATCTTTCTAAAATGTTTTACATAAAGCACGTGGCTCTATTTGATTAAATTTTAAATTATTTTAGACTAAGTTTGTTAGTTTTATATTAAATACCAATTTTCCCCATAGTTAGTGTCAGTCACTCAGTCGTGTCCAACTCTGCGACCCCATGAACTGTGGCCCACCAGGCTCCTCTGTCTTTGGGATTCTCCAGGCAAAAATACTGGAGTGGGTCACAATTCCCTCCTCCAGGGGATCTTCCCAACTCAGGGATCGAACCCAGGTCCCTTGCTTTGCAGGCAAATTCTTTACAGAGTCACCAGGGAAGCCCAATTTTCTCCAGGCTTTCAAGCAAATGCTTGCCTCAGTTTGACCGTGGTCTTATATTTTCTTCTAAAGATAAATTTTGCTCTGTTTTTGGCTACATCTGGAGACAGGTGAACTATTCCAGGAAATTCCACAAGTCTAGATTTTAAATTTCCACAACATAATGAGAAATTCTGCCAAAGACCATGTGAAACATGTTATTTGAGAATCTTTATCATCAGATTTATTCACTGGAAAGTGGAGGGAAATAGGAATTGGTGGAGAAAGGAAAAAGATTTTTTCTATTTCTCATTTCAACATTTGCCTCTTGAATCTTTATATCCCTTATTATTAAGATTTAGACTAGAGGTCAAAAGTTGGAGCACAAAGCTTTGTCTCAGTCATAATGTTAGCTGTGTGATCATTAGCCTGTTTTCTCATCAGTTTCATATTGAGAAGAAAGAGAGATGTACACCAAAGCATTTTGTAACGCTGCAAAAAATGCAGGGTACTGTAAGCCATAGCTTCTCAGCCTCTAGTAAATTGGCCAGTTTGAAAGTACAGAGAGAAAAAAACAACTGAAAGGCTCAGATGAAGCCACAAAATGCTGTAAAGGGTTCCAGTAAGAGACAGCCAGGATCCTAGAGAAGTCTGCTGTGGGGTGAAATTCCACTTGCTCCTCATGCAAGAAATATGTGACCAAAGGGTCTCAGAGTCTGTGACATCACATTTCCATGAGTTTTATGAGGACTGTTTGTGCTCTGATCATTCTCCTTTGAGAATTCTAGTCGCTGTGGGTTAGGAACCACCCTGTTTATAAGCATATTGATCTTACTGTATTAGCAAAAGGTAACAATCAAGTGAGTTGTGCTTTCCAGGCTGAAGTGGCAAAATACTAAAGCAGACCTTAATGAAAAGATAAGTGAGGAGATCTCAAATGTCCCACAGCAAGGAATTTGGCTCAATGAGCAATTTCAGAGCAAGCAAAGGAGATGATTTCGTGAGTGAAAGACCCACAAAGTAGCTCCAGCGCTCTGCAGCCCTGCGGAGAGAGAAAACAAGGGGCCAGTTTCCCAGACCGCCCTGCGCTAGCTGGATTTCGGCTGGGCGGGGCCGCGGCCCAGAACCGGTCCTGCGGTGCAGGATGGCTGTCAGAGGCATCATCTCCCATCCCAGACAGCAATTTACTGAAATAGACCACTTAGAGAAATGGAGCCGGATAGGCCATTTCCCAGAAATGAATAGCAGGGCCTTCTCTGCGTGGCTTTGCACATGAATAGCCTGGAAAGTTACAGGATGATGCAGGAGCGCCTGACAAAGCTGTCAGGTCCTGGAGATGGGAAGACATGACGAGGGAAAAGTCGAGCATCTCAGCTTTGACAGGGTCAGCGGGGGGCACTGGGTGGAGCGGCGCTAAGGCTTGTAGTGTGCGGTATCTCGTCTCACTGGCAAAGGGTTCTGAAGAAAAAGATAAAACAGAATTCGTTATCTGATATCATTTTACTCTATAGGAAGTTATTTAGATTTGAGATGGTCAAATTACTGCAGTTTCAGGATCCCAGGTGTAACGTCACCCCGTCCGTCCTTGTATGCTGAGATCTGATGTTTCTTTGCGTCCTTCCCCACAATGCGTGATGAGCCAGAGGAAAAGAGAACATGCAGGATGCTTTATCTGCATCCATTTTTTTTTTCCTGGCTGATATTGGAAGGCCCTGTCCAGAGATCTACGATCCACTGTAGAATTTTCTGGAGAATGAGAGAACACTGCTGCTTTAGCACACCTCCACACAGTCATTCCTAATCTTGTTCAGCCCATTCTCTCTGCCTGGAATGGCACTGCCTTCCTTCCTCTGTTCATATTACCCTGACCTTTCAAACCCTAGCTCAATCATCTCCTTTCCCCTACAAAGCCAACCTCAACCCTTTTCTCCTCAAGCAATTAATTGTACTTTTTGGGATTCCTTCAAAAACTTGTTAATGCTTAGATAGTATTGCCTTTATTATTTTTGTTTTACTTACATATTACCTCCATGAGTCTAAAAGATAACCTGTGGCACTGAGCTCAGAGTTAAAATCCTGATCTGGCTGCACCTTAGCTGGATAATATGAGACAAACACCTTGTGAATCTTTCAGTGCCTCAGCATCGTCAGGTATGACGTGGGGATGACAAGGCCACATACGGCGCGTCAGCGGGACACGGTGGACTAAAGCCGTTACAATTCTTCCAAAGTGCCAGGAAGCTAGTTGTTGTTGTTTAGTCACTGAGTCATGTCAAATTCTTTCACAACTCCATGGACTGTAGTCCACAAGGGTCCTCTGCCCGTGGGATTTCCCAGGCAAGAATGCTGAAGTGGGTTTGCACTTCCTTCTCCAGGGAATCTTTATGACCCAGGAACTGAAGCCAGGCCTCCTGCACTGGAAAGTGCATTCTGTACTGCTGAGCCACCAGGGAAGCCAGGTAGGTAGTTAGCATGCAACAAATTCCAGCTATTGCTATTTTCATAATTTTCTTTGAGGACTTCCAGCTCAGTCAGTTCAGTCGCTCAGTCGCTCAGTCGTGTCCGACTCTCTCGACCCCATGAACCGCAGCACCCAGGCCTCCCTGTCCATCACCCACTCCCAGAGTTCACTCAGACTCACGTTCATCGAGTCAGTGATGCCATCCAGCCATCTCACCCTCTGTTGTCCCCTTTTCCTCCTGCCCCCAGTCCCTCCCAGCAACAAAGTCTTTTCCAATGAATCAACTCTTTGCATGAGATGCCCAAAGTACTGGCATTTCAGCTTTAGTATCATTCCTTCCAAAGAACACCCAGGGATGATCTCCTTTAGAATGGACTGGTTGGATCTTCTTGCAGTCCAAGGGACTCTCAAGAGTCTTCTCCAACACCACAGTTCAAAAGCATCAATTCTTTGGCACTCAGCTTTCTTCACAGTCCAACTCTCACATCCATACCTGACTACTGGAAAAACCATAGCCTTGACTAGATGGACATTTGTTGGCAAAGTAATGTCTCTGCTTTTGAATCTTCTATCTAGGTTGCTCGTAAGTTTCCTTCCAAGGAGTAAGCATCTTTTAGTTTCATGGCTGCAATCACCATCTGCAGTGATTTTGGAGCCCCAAAAATACAGTCTGACACTGTTTCCACTGTTTCCCCATCTATTTCCCATGAACTGATGGAGCCAGATGCCAGCCATGATCTTCATTTTCTGAATGTTGAGCTTTAAGCCAACTTTTTCACTCTTCTCTTTCACTTTCATCAAGAGGCTTTTTAGTTCCTCTTCACTTTCTGTCATAAGGGTGGTGTCATCTGAATATTTGAGGTTACTGGTATTTCTCCCGGTAATCTTGATTCCAGCTTATGCTTCTTCCAGACCAGCGTTTCTCATGATGTACTCTGCATATCAGTTAAATAAGCAGGGTGACAATATACAGCCTTGACGTACTCCATTTCCTATTTGGAACCAGTCTGTTGTTCCATGTCCAGTTCTAACTGTTGCTTCCTGACCTAAATCAAATCCCTTATGATTATACAGCAGAAGTGAGAAATAGATTTAAAGGACTAGATCTGATAGAGTGCTTGATGACCTATGGATGGAGGTTCGTGACATTATACAGGAGACAGGGATCAAGACCATCCCCATGGAAAAGAAATGCAAAAAAGCAAAATGGTTGTCTGGGGTGGCCTTACATATAGCTGTGAAAAGAAGATAAGTGGAAAGCAAAGAAAAAAAGGAAAGATATTAGCATCTGAATGCAGAATTCCAAAGAATAGCAAGAAGAGATAAGAAAGCCTTCCTCAATGATCAATGCAAAGAAATAGAGGAAAACAACAGAATGGGAAAGACAGAGATCTCGTCAAGAAAATAGAGATACCAAGGGAACATTTCATGCAAAGATGGGCTCAATAAAGGACAGAAATGGTATGGACCAAACAGAAGCAGAAGATATTAAGAAGAGGTGGCAAGAATACACAGAGGGACTGTACAAAAAAGATCTTCATGACCAAGATAATCACGATGGTGTGATCACTCACCTAGAGCCAGACATCCTGGAATGTGAAGTCAAGTGGGCCTTAGAAAGCATCACTATGAACAAAGCTAGTGGAGGTGATGGAACTCCAGTTGAGCTATTTCAAATCCTGAAAGGTGATGCTGTGAAAGTGCTGCACTCAATATGCCAGCAAATTTGGAAAACTCAGCAGTGGCCACAGGACTGGAAAAGGTCAGTTTTCATTCCAATGCCAAAGAAAGGCAATGCCAAAGAATGCTCAAACTACCGCACAATTGCGCTCATCTCACACACTAGTGAAGTAATGCTCAAAATTCTCCAAGTCAGGCTTCAGCAATATGTGAACTGTGAACTTTCAGATGTTCAAGTTGGTTTTAGAAAAGGCAGAGGAACCAGAGATCAAATTACCACCATCCGCTGGATCAAGGAAAAAGCAGGAGAGTTCCAGGAAAACATCTATATCTGCTTTATTGACATATGCTAAATTCTCAATAATGTTTACTTGAGCTTCCCTGGTGGCTCAGAGGTTAAAGCATCTGCCTGCAATGTGGGAGACCCGGGTTCAATCCCTGGGTCGGGAAGATCTGCTGGAGAAGGAAATGGTAACCCACTCCAGTATTCTTGCCTGGAAAATCCTATGGTCGAGAAGCCTGGTAGGCTACAGGCCATGGGGTTGCAAAGAGTCGGACATGACTTAGTGACTTCACTTTCTATAACTAATGAACTGTAATTTTCTCCTAATAACCTGGGTAATTTTGGCGCATCTTTAGTGAGACAAAAAAGCAATAGGTTTCTCTGCTTGGTCGAGCACCATGGCTTATGGCTTGAACAGTTAGAAATCCATGTTTAAAACACTAACTTAAGATGAGCAGCAAAAAAATAAAAATTAAAAAAATAAAAATTAAAAAAAAAAAGATGAGCAGCACAGTTTTAAGGGTAGTGAGAGATTATGCCAAATGTACCTTTTCCATTAAAAAGGACATGTGATTGTCATGAATAGGAAGACAGCACAAGAATCAGAGTTAGGGCATTATGTCAAATACCTGGGGGTCATCAACGTTTAGAATGAGCAAACGCACTGGCGCATGAGTCCTGAAGGTCAAGTGGATGTGGACCGAGAAATGAGACCTCTAAAAGGTGGACCAGGTGTAAACTGCAGCCTCGCTAGAGTGTCTAGTAGGAGATGGCCAGGAAAGCTCAGGTTTAGGATTAAGACGTGGAATAACTGGATGAAATTTGGGCTGAGCATCTAGAAACAGGGTCACAGCAGGACGGAGCGCAGAGTGTGGTTTGAGTCCGTGCGCTTGGCGATGCTCACCGGCTTCTCCCCCGGCTTAAAGATGCCAGTGTCTGCAGGGAAGATTCTCACCAGGCAACTGGCAGCTGATACTAAGTGCCCACAGCTAATTTAGGATCTCTAAGGGCAAAGACACATGTGCTAACATGCTTAGTCAAGGATTAACTTCAATCATTATAGTTAGATCCACCTTCAAAGACAGAGAGCTTACATGAACGTGTTTAATCACGCCTCCATTTTCATGATTCTTTTGTTCAAGCAGCTTCTTCCAAAAGTCAATCTATCATCAATTTATTTACTCAAGCTTGTTTTCTTCATTACCTTCATATTGCCTACACTGTTTCTTTTATACAATTGAGGTCACTTGCTACAAAGTGATAGTAGCCATTGCCTCCTGTAAAGAGGTGACATTTTTTCCTTATCTCTTCAGCCTTTATTATGGAGAGTTCCCACATATTCTTCCATAATCATGATGCTTGAACAGTTGGTCCTACAAAACGCCTACCTGCCGATAGTCCCTTGATCCTAGAAACCAGATTCTCTCTCCCTATCTCTTACAATTGAGAATCAGAGACTTTAATTGCTTCCTGGGGGACCTTTGGATTGGGAATTTTTTAGGCTGCTATAGCTGTCTTTTGCCATGTGCAAAGGGATGTAAATAAAGCTGTTATCTTAGCACTTTTGATTGCTAGATAGAACTACAACTCATTTTAGTGTAAGAAAAAGAGAACAGATGATGTTTCATTGAACAATTTTGAAGTACATAGGCCCATGAATGGTTGGAATAGGGTGTTTATATATAGCTATAAATCAGTGTTCATCTTCCAGCTCTGGTTTTTTTTTTTTCTTCTATATCTTATTATTTGTCAGGAAAGATGGCTCCAACAGCTAGTGTGTATGTGATCCTTAAACCTTTTTATCTTAGAATGAATGAGAGCCCTCATATCTAAAATGTACAGAGAACATTTACAACTTAACAGTAAACCAGCTTTTTTTTTTTTTTTTACTTTACAATACTGTATTGGTTTAAAGACAAATGATTTGAAAATTTTACCAAAGAAGATATATGAATTTCAAATAAACATATAAAAAGGCACTTAATATAATTAGTAGTTATTCACTGCTGCTGCTGCTGCTAAGTCGCTTCAGTCGTGTCCATCTCTGTGTGACCCCATAGACGGCAGCCCACCAGGCTTCCTCGTCCCTGGGATTCTCCAGGTAAGAACACTGGAGTGGGTTGCCATTTCCTTCTCCAACTCATAAAAGTGAAAAGTGAAAGTGAAGTCGCTCAGTCATGTCTGACCCTCAGTGACCCCATGGACTGCAGCCTTCCAGGCTCCTCCATCCATGGGATTTTCCAGGCAGGAGTACTGGAGTGGGGTGCCATTGCCTTCTACAGAGAGAATGTGGAATAACAGAAAAATGTGAAACTTTGACAAAGTTCACAAAATTAAATCATCTGTTAATAAAATTCAGCAAAATAAATAATAAAGAGAGAGAAAATATATATATTGGAAATATAAGTGGGAGTAGATATTACCATAAACCCCATGGACCCTGAGAGGCTAAAATTACCAAAATTGAATAAATAAAAAATATCAATAGCTATAAATTTTTATAAATCAATTAATCTATAAAATTCTTACAAAAAAGTATCAGACTGGTTATAAATGATATCAAAATTTTAAGAAAAAAAGCACAAATTTTATAAAAGTTCTTTCAGAAAATAGAAGGAAAAATAATGACTTCTTTATAAATTAAGAATAACACTGATAAAAAATAACAAAGGTATTTTAAGAAAAATGATAAGTGGTACAGCAGTATCACATATGGATACAGATACAAAAGACCTTTACAAAAACATTGGCATGTGAAAAGTAAAAATATAAAGAAATGAACAAATAGCCTTTATTTCAGAAGTTGTTTGGCTTAATAATAAAAAAGAGAAAACTAATTTATATTCTTTATATAACAAAAATAATAAACATAAAATTTTAAAGAAAATGCAGCCAACTTTATTCAGCACTCATTTATGATAAATAAAAATTCTCAGGAAGCTAAATACAGTGGAATTTTTTTCCTTTTGGGAAATGGTGTCTGATGAAACTATAATTAAAATTTTCCTTAATAGTGAAATACTCAACAGTTTCCCCTTAAGGTGGCAAGCAAAACAAACAAGAATGTTGAATCCCACCACTTTTATTCAATATTGTTCTGGAAGTCTCAACTTGTGTATAAAATAAGAAAAATAAATAAAGCACATAAGAATTAAGGAAAAAGTAAGACTTTAAAAAAATGTGCAGGCCATATATCTTTTTATTTTGAATATTCTAAGGTATCTTCAGCATAAATATTAGAACTAGTAAGTGAATTTATCATAGTTGCATGATGCAACATTGATATAATTAATTGTATTTCTATATAAGAGCAGGAAACAATTGAAAAATAAAATCCAAAAAAGATTTCATTTATAATTACATCAAAAGCATAACATAGTTAAGAATCAATTTAATATGACATACACAAACATGCAAACTGGTAACTAAACACATTGCTGAAAGAAATGAAAGTTCTCTGTAAACGGAATGACTTGTACAAGGATAAAAAAACAAACATTGTTAAAATGTCAGCCCTTTGTAGATTGGTGAATACATTCCAATGACTATGAAGACTGATGAATATATTAATGTGAAAAATGCAGTTGGTAATTTGATAGGGATTGCACTGAATATTTAGATTGCTGTGGGGAGGATAGTCATTTTCACAATATTGATTCTTCCAATCCAAGAACATGGTATATCTCTCCATCTGTTTGTATCATCTTTGATTTCTTTCATCAGTGTCTTAAGTGAGTATAGGTCTTTCATCTCCCTATGTAGATTTATCCTTAGGCATCTAATTCTTTTTGTTGCAGTGGTAAATTGGAATCGTTTCTGTGATTTCTTTTTCTGATTTTTCTGTTGTTAGTGTATAGGAATACGAGAGATTTCTGTGTGTTAATTTTGTTTCCTGCAACTTCACCAAGTTTATTATGAGCTCCAGCAGTTTCCTGTCGGCATCTTCAAGGGCAATATCTGACTCTTTAAAATAAGACATATAAATGGTCGAAAAGCACATGGTATCACTAGTCACTAATGAGATGCAGAAACACGCCCACAGTGGCGTACTGCTACTTGCACACTGGAAGGGCTGACATTGAAAGGGCTGAAAACATCAATGCTGGCAAGTATGGTGACACCAGAACTCTCATACATTGCTGGTGTGAGTGTAACATTGTAAGGTCATTTAGGGAAACTGTTTTCACAATTTCTCATATAATTAAAGACTCATCAGCTCTATAATACAGAAATTCCCCTCCTAGATACTTACTCAAGGATACAGAATGACAGATATTCACCTTCTTTTTGAATGATCATAGAGTAGCTTTATTCGTAAAAACAAAACTGAGATACCCAATTGTCTATTAATGGCTGAATGCATAAATTGTGGAGTAGTCACACACTCCTCAGCAATAAAAATTAACCACTGATACATGCAAATACATGGATGGGTTTAAAAATATATGTTAAGCAGAAAAAGCTGGACACAAAAACCTCATACCATTATTCTATTTATAAAAGCTAAGCAGCAGAAAAAATTAATTTATAATCAGAGAAATCAGAAAGTGCTTGCCTGGAGGGTGGGGCTGAGTAGGGAGAATCACAAGGAAATTTCCTGGGGTGATAAAAATGTTCCCTGTCTTAAACATGGTTATATAGGTATGTGTCATTGTTTGTAAAGTATCTTTAAATTAAAAGCAAACCAAAAAGAAACAAGAGATAAGATTTGAAAAATGAAAGTAGGATTTGGAGGAAAAAACAATCAAGAGAGCCTCAGTAAAGATCACGATCTTTCAATCCATTTGGAATTCAAACTTTCCATCGGCTTGGAAGATTTGGCCTCAACTGCAGGCAAGTTTTCATATAATATATATAAGATATAATTTTATGTGTCTTTCAGCTGTGCTGGGCCTTTGTTGCCATGCAAGCTTTTCTCTAGCTGCCACGTATGGGAGCTACTTTCCGGTTGCAGTGTGTAGGCCTCTCACTGCAGTGGCGTCTCTTGCCGTGGACCATGGGCTCTGGGGCTCCTGGGCTTCAGCAGTTGGCACGTGGGCTCGATAATTGCGGCTCCCAGACTCCAGAGCACAGATTTAATACTTGTGGCATGCAGGCTTACTTGCTCTGTGGTGTGTGGAATCTTCCTGGGCCAGGGATTGAACGCATGTCTCCAGCATTGGCAGGCAGATTATCACTGAGCCACCAGGGAAGCTCCTGTAGGCAGGTTGGACTGCAATTTCTCTTCAGCCTTCTGGCTATGTGACTTTGGGCCAATAGCTTAACCTTTCTGAGCCTTAACCTGTAAAGTGGAGAAACTCGATGAAATGCTCTGATTCCTGAAATGCTTTTCAGGCACATGTTGCAAGTTCAGTCTCCTTCGGTCACACAGCACTCAGCCAAGCTTCCAGATATCTTACTTCTGCATACCGCTTGTCTTCCAGACATTTGTTGTTTTAGCCCCGAGCTGAATCTGTGATGAAACGAAACTAACGTGTCCCCAGGTGTGAAGCTGCGCTCTTCCTCCCTTATGCCTAGAGAGTCTTTCCTGAGCTGGGATTTGGTCGTAGGAGAAATAAATGACTGTGTAGCTTGTGTTGATTTGTCAACAGAAATCAGAGCTAACCATTTAGCGTTCCAGTCCTCGTTCCATTGTTTTGAATGAGCCACTTAAAAATAATCCACTGGGCCTGATTTTTATTATCTTCAGAATAAAAACATTTTCCTGGAGAATATCTAAAATTTATTACAGCAATGTCAAGTTGCCTCTCACCTAGAGTATCTGCACTTTATCTGTTTAACACATGAGAGTTATTTTTCTAAAATGTCAAACTAATTTAACTCCTCCTGAGGTCAAATCTTCGACTGACTTCCCTTTATCCCAATGTACCACACATGCAATGTACCTTCAAGTATCCCCTGAGTTATCGGCAATTACACATTCACCTGCAGTCCTTTGACCCATTGAGCACTAGTGTTCCTCAAATGCACCAGAAGGTCCAGTGTCCCCCTAACATGGCTCATCTGTTCTTTCTGCCTGAGAAATTCATGCACAACTTACTGAATTAGCTTCAAACTTCAGCTCAAAGTTTTCTTGTCTCTGAACAGTGATTTGACTTTCTGCATCCCTCCTGCTTAGCCACCCTCCTCCCGACTCCTGTGTAGAGTTGAGCCCCTTCTGGCCGATTTTTCAGAGCATGCACGCAACTTTGTAGATCTTTATTGAGAAACAAGGCCCCACATACCCTGCTTCCCCCCCCCCCCCGCCCACACACTTACATTTACCCAAAACAAGCTGAACTCACTACTTGCTAAGGAAGAGAGAACTGCTCCCTAGGACACAGACTCTCTGAACAAAGCAGGAGTCAACCTTGGATAAGGTTGAAAGTGAAAGCGGAAGTGTTAGTCACTCAGTGTCTGAATCTTTTCGACACCATGGACCGTAGCCCGCCAGGCTCCTGAATTTTTGAGGCATAGGTTTTGAAAGGAAGCTTCTCCTGATGACTTGAGATTAACACTTTTTCTCTGACTAGGTATTACAGTTTGAGTCTAGAGCCAAAGAACAGATTTTCAGATTCCTACCATAATCATAATACTTGACATTTCATATATTAGCCATTGACTTTTTTATCTCCCTTTCACTAGACTTAAAACCCTTGATGGTTGGAATGCAGTCATGTTCATCTTTATATTTAATAGGTGTTCAAATATGAATGAGTACATATTTGAAAATATTTTCAAGAATTTTAAAGTATGGAGCACATCTATACTTACCAATGGAGACAAATCCAACTCTAATGTGATGATCCTAACTCAATGTTTGAAAGTGTTTATGGGAGAGCCCCCCCACAAATAGCATGAAGAGCATCTCTAAAAAATTAGCACCAGTTACAAAAATCTGATATTGATAATTTAACATTTTTTTCCTGATTCTTTCATCACTTTTTAAATAAAACTTATTTCTCAGTTACACGCACCCATATAGGCTGTTTTTCTAATATTACCTCTTAATCTTCTATTATTCCTATTGAGAACATGGTTCAGAGAGAAACAGGGGAGAAAACAGTAATTAGAGGACAATTAGCCTAAGGGTCGAGAAGGTATTAGGTTCCTTTCCATTATGCCCAAGCTTTTGAAATCCAAGAAGAAATAAACCACAAGGAAGAGAGTGTAAATTACTTTGTCTTTGGACGGCTTTCACAGGTGTAAATGCAGGAAAATGAAGACATTCTATTCTCATCAGTGCCAGGAGCTGCTTTTCAGTGTGTCTTACATGTACAGTCTCCTATTTGCTAAAAACACGTCAATACATGTTTTCAGAACTGCCTCTGGAAGGTGATTTACCTATTGTCTACTACCTGAAGAGCTCTAAGACTTGAGATTTATCTGCAAGAAAATGTTACTTAGCAATCCATCACCCATCAACACAGAATTCTTAGACATAGTATAAGCTCTTGCGTTTAAGAAAGGAGAAATCATCCTTTGTATACAACAATGAGACCCAAGGGGTGAAAAACTGGATGGCTTATGTCAGCACTCAGCCTTAACACCAGTTTTTTTTGGTCCTGATCGTTTTCCTAAAAAGGAAAATCATGCTGGCTTTCTGCCATTGTCTTTTTTTTCCCCCTGCTGACCTGAGTCTTGCTCTACCATCAGCAGCATTTGTTTGGATGGTGTTCAAGCTTCAAAAACGGGATCAGATTTACACATGTCCCTGGGATTCACTAAAGGTAGGCTACCGAGGGTCTTATTTTCAATGAGAGCTCCACTGGGCTCACCTCGACCCTGTGGACTGCAGCCTGCCAGGCTCCTCTGTCCATGGGATTCTCCAGGCAAGCATACCTGAGTGGGCTGCTGTGCCCTCCTCCAGGGGCTCTCCCCTGACCCAGGGGTAGAACCCTTGTCTCTTTTGTCTCCTGCATTGGCAGGCCCATTCTCTACCGCTAGCTCAGCTGGGAATCTTCACAGGATTCACAAATATTCCCACGAAGGTAATCAACACCTGAAACACTGTTCTTTAGAAGAACATCTTGTCAAAATCTGCCTTCAACAGTGGGGTTCCCAGGGCTTGCAGACTGGGCCCCATACTACTGTAATGTCCAGCTGGCTGTTGTCTCGAATTTCTTCTTATTTTTTTTTTTAACAAGAGACCTCGCATTTGTATCTTGCATTGTGCCGTGCTGTGCCAAGTCGCTTCACCCGTGTCTGACTCTTTGTGACCTATGGACTGTAGCCTGCCAGGCTCCTCTGTCCATGGGATTCTCCAGGCCAGAATACTGGAGTGGGTAGCCACTTCCTTCTCCAGGGGATCTTCCTGGGCCAGGAATCAAACCTACATCTCTCACGCCCACCTGCATTGGCAGGCGTGTTCTTTACCACTAGTGCCACTTGGGAAGCCCAAAAATATGAGACTGTGTTAGCCAAAAATTGAACCCAGGCCTCCTGTGTGACAGGAGAGAATTTTACCATTGAACCACCAAAGCTGTATCGTGCAATGGGAACCACAAATCATAGAGCTGATCTTCCTTCTCAAGCCAAGAAAAATCCAATGACAGTCTGTCTTGCTCCCAGACAACAAACGGATATAAGGGAGAAGCATTTTGGGGTCATGCTAAGAACATATAAAATCTGACATCTTGAGAAGTTAACTTATATGACAGAAATTGTACAAAGCCTAACAAGGGAAAGGTAGCCCCCTGCACTCTGCAGCAATACTGATGGTGAGAAGTGAGGCCACGCTGGGCGGCACTGGGAGTCCACGAGCTGGAAAGCAGTCCTGGAACTGGGGTCTGAAGGATCTCTGGGCCAGATAGACTCTTGCCGTGAACACCCCCCTGGAATCAACTGAACACCTAGGGCACGTGTGGAGAAGAGAGGACAGCCATGCTTGTGTTCCCAGATGTGCACCCTAATACTGAAAGCGGAGACCGAAAGGGAGGGTCAAGGGGGCCTGGAGCCAACAGGGACAGAGGTCCTGGGAAAGAGCTGGACTCTTGGAAGTGGGAAAGAAAGTTGATATGGAGACTTTCTTCTGCCAGGGATAGTCTTGGAAACATGTATCTTTGTTAAAGTTTCTCTGATTTTAAAATTTCTATGAACTAGATCTGTTTAGGGCTCAAAGGAAGTCAAGGAGAGGCCCCGAGAAAAATAGGAATCCAACTTTGCATTTCTATTACATTTTGTGAAAATTAGAAGGAAAAAGGTCTAGTTTGAGCTTTTTCCTTAGAGAAATCTTGAGTAATGTCAATATGCATAAGTTTGCTTAGAAAAGACTTCATGAGTAAAGATGGAAAAATTGGGAATTTGTGAAGCTTTGTAAGAAAATGGATATAAGATAGGTCTTTTACACAGGAAGAAGCAGATTTTTAAAAAATATATATGTCTATAAAGCTGGCTTGGACTCTGTTATAGAAACAGATGGTCTTGTAGACAATTTGAATTAGCGTGCAAAGAAATATTGCTTGACATAGGATGTTTTGGCATTCAAATGAAAAGTTCCCCTCAGCCTTACAGCTGGTTGAAATTTGACCATGAAAAGGCATATAGGGGCCCCCAAACTGCCTGTTGCTCAGTTGCAAACTCCCTGAGGTCAGGACTGCCTTCTGCCATAATGTATACACTTGCCTCCTGGTGAGGCGTGCAGTTGGGTCTATGGGCAGCAACATCAAGGAACAAATAGAAGGAGAATATTTAAGCCCGTTACAGATGTTATTTTACTTGTGTGACAGAGAAGGACTCCAGTTTTTTAAAGTCTGATTACTGGTCATCAACTTTTCTGAACTGTTCTTGCCATGCTTGTGTTGTTACTAAAACCTTTTCCTTCCTTAGGTATCATGGTACCTGATGAAGACTTTCTACCAGAGAAATTCTGCTGTCATCAGAATGCAGGGGAGAAACAGATGACAGTGGTTAGCATATGTTTGCTATCTAATTGCTTTAAAAACTATATCAAGCAGTACAAATGTTCACTTGTAAGAGACAGCTCCAGAATTCTGGTACCACTGTGTGTCTACTGGTTTCAAATTTATCCACTGACTTCAGACATTCAGAAGGCTGAGCACCTCCTCAGCTTTTAAGGCAGCATGGTAAAGCAAAAGCCACATAAAGCTTTGCTAACATAGACTTGGATTTGAATTGTACTTTCAACGATCACTAGTCATGGTACACAGGCAATCATTATTTTCTCTCCCATGTTAGCGGACGTTGTGTTATTCTGCAGAGGCTAGACTATACACCTGCAACAGATAAACCCCAGACTTCAGGCTGTGTGTGCAGCTCAGTCACTCAGTCGTGTCCCAATCTGTGACCCCATGGACTGTAGCCCACCTGGCTCCTCTGTCCATGGGATTCTCCAGGCAACAATACTGGAGCCGGTCACCATGCCCTCTTCCAGGGGATTGTCCCGACCTAGGGATTGAACACTCATCTCCTTCATATCCTGCCTCAGCAGGCAGATTCTTTACCACTAGCGGCACCTGGGAAGACCTCAATGGCTTCACACCAAGAACGTTTATTTCTTGCTCATGACACCTGTTCAGCCTGAGTTGATGGCGCTCTGCCTGAAGATACTTGAGGACCTAGGCTGGTGGAAAGGTGCTTCCACAAAACCAGTGGAAAAGGGGGAAATTCAGTGTGTATTGTGCGCTAGATCTCACGGCTTCCTTTCAGAAACAACACTGTCACTGTCGGTAACCAGACATGGGTCAATTAGTCCCATTGTGAAGACAAACTTTGAAGGGAGTGGGAGGACGAAACCCCACCTTATTTCTAGAAGGAGAGGAGAACTTGAGTGTTTTTTTAACAAAACAAATGTCTATCCCAGAAAAGCAGTGCCTTCTTCACAGTGTTATTGCTTAATCATGTATGTAAAGCATCTTGACAGTTGTAGGTCAATGAATGGCAGTTACTATTAGAAGCAGATTTGATTAAATAAAATATTTATATTCATGATTTCCAGGTAAATGTGGCACCTTAAACAACTGTGCCTAATTATAAACTTTCCCCAAGTTTTACAGCAATTCTAATCATAGTTTAAATCTAACTCGAGTTAACTGAAGTATTTTACCAGCTGTGGACCAACAACGATAAGAAAAAGGAGAGAATAAATGATAGAAGAGGGAGACGAGGTGCCAAGCATTTGTGAAGGCGCCTCAAGGCGTCCACCCGAGACAACAGAGAGGCTGACTCAGGGTGTGAGCCTGACTGCTCCGTGGTTTTAGGAGGGTGAAGTGTTGGAATTCTTACCCTCTGGGTTTGGAAGAGGAGATCTTGGGAACATGCTGAGTTGGAGGACTGGGATCTGAGAGTCACAGGTTAGCTGGAAGTTTTGAATGGCCAAAGGCATCCTCGAAATATAGGTTGGAAAAAAATGATGTCTGCCAGCAAAGTCCATAAGGAAATCTGTTAGTCTCTGCCATGGTTCTGAGTGGAGAAACAACTGGTAATAAAAATATTCTTCTATTGAATGTTTAGCCATGATTTGTTACTGACCTTCTCTTGGCTCTTCATTCAAACAGTTTAAAAAATCTGGGAAATCAGTGCAGACATTAAAGTGCTTCTGAATAAATAAATAAATATATATGTATTTTTTAAATTAGCAGAACATAAATAAAGTTCTTCCAGTTTGCTAGCTCTCCATCATGCCTAGTGGGAACAAATATTGTCTGGAGGAAAATATCTAGTTCTTAAGATTCCCATGATTAAGCTCAGCCAAACAATGAATTCACTATAAAAAATTAACACATACACACAGAAAATTCACCAGGAACAATAAAAAAAACAAACAAACAGAAAACAAAGACTTCACCTGATCTACCCCTGTGGGTGGCAAACTACCACTCATGGGCCAAGTTCATGCTGCTGCTTGTCTTATAAATAAAGCTTTATTGGAACTTCTGTGTGCATGCATGCTAAGGCACTTCAGTTGTGTCTAACGTTTTATGACCCTGTGGACTGTAGCCCTCCAGGTTCCTCTGTCCATGGCATTTCCCAGGCAAGATTACTGGAGCGGGTTGCCATAACCTCCAGAGGATCCTCCAGACCCAGAGATGGAACCCGAATCTCTTAGGTCTCCGGCGCTGGCAGGCGGGTTCTTCACACTAGGACCACCTGCAAGGCCCTTACTGGAGCTCAGCTGTGCTTTGCTCTTTATTGATTGTCACTACTTCTGCTCTGTAACAGCAGAGTTGAGTGACTGCAGAAAAGACTGTACTGCCCACAGCTAAAGTATTTACTATATGTCCCTTAACAGAAAATCAGCCTGCCTCTGATTAGATAGTCAAGGACTTCACATTTTGGAGTTATCACTTAGAGAAAATAAAATACCTTTTTTAAGCAAATAAAAACAAAAACTAATATTTTTAAAATGAGTAAAGAATAAGAGACCAATGGAAAAATGACAAGAGAAACCCCTTATACTGTTGCTGGGAATGTAAATTACTGCAATTTCTTGGTAAAATAATTTGAAGATAGTATCTTTTGATCAAACACTTGTATTTCTAGTAAAACTTTTGAGTGTGTGACACACACAGAAGTATGCAGAGCAATATTTTCAATTATGAAAATCTTGGAATAACCCAGATATCCTCTGCCTGGATAGGGTTCAGAATATAGTCATATAGTAGAATACCAGTGAGAATGAGTAAACTATAGCTGTAAATATATATATATATTAATAAATCTTTAAAACATGTCAGAATAAAAATATAAGGTCACATATAAACATCAAAAACTTGAAAAAATTCTAATTTTAATATGTATAAATCCACATACATGTATCTGGTATGTATATGTGCATAAACACATTTAACATAATTATTTGGAAAACTCTGATGCCCATGTCATTACCTTGTCCTCCTAAGTTATTTCATCATTTTGCCTGAGGATTCTTTAGCACTGAGCCACCTGGAAAGCTGTATACAGCTCTGTGTGTGTGTGTGTGTGTGTGTGTGTGTGTTAGTCGCTCAGTCGTATCCAACTGTTTGCGACCCCATGAACTGAAGCCCTCCAGGCCCCTCGTCCATGAGATTCTCCAGGCAAGAATATGGAGTGGGTTGCATTTCCTCCTCCAGGGGATCTTCCCAACCCAGGAATCGAACCCAGGTCTCCTGGGTTGCAGGCGGATTCTTCACCATGTGAGCCAAAGGGAAGCTGCTGTAGAGCTAAAAGTAACATAAATAGGGCTTCCCAGGTGGCTCAGAGGCAAAGAGCCCGCCTGCCAGTGCAGAAGCAGGTTCAGTCCCTGGGACAGGAAGATTCTGCGGAGAAGGAAATGGCAAGCTGCTCCAGTCTTCTTGCCTGGGAAACGCCATGGGCAGAGGAGCCTGGAGGGCTACAGTCCATGGGGTAACGAAAGAGTCAGACCAATGTAGTGACTAAATGATAACACTGATATATTAACACAGACATAGACAGCATTATATACATATATAAATAAGTACACACATAAAATTGTAATGTACATATATAAATATGATCATATATAATATTTGATATGCACATACATGTAAGTTTATACAAGATTAAGATTTTTATGTAGTCTAGTTCTTATGAAAAAGTAAAAATTAAAGTAAAAGCCTAAAATTTAAGCTGAAAAACATCAATCAGAACATATTTGGGTCACTTCTGTGATGTTTGTTTTCAAGAGAATGGATCCATGCATCTAACATCTTTAACTGTAATTCATATACGTTATTTGCTTTTCTTGGACCCCATGAAAAGAAATTATTACTGTCTAGAAATATTTTGGAAGCGTCTCCTCCCCTTCCCTCACTTTTTATCCTTTCCCTCCCTACTCAGTCTCCCATCACGGCTTCCCTCTCCTCACGTGTTGCTCCTTCTCTCCTTTCATTTTCTAAGTGCGTGCTCTATTTGTTGCTGTTACTGCTATTTAGACAATAAGATCTGATAGTGTATTTCTTCTCACCTCCCCCCACCTTGCGCCTGACCTGAGCTTTGTGGAATGGCAGTGGGTGGGAAGAATGATGGATTCTTTTCCATCAATAAGATTTGCCTTAGCCCTCACTCTTCCACAAGCTTGTCATCATCACGTAAAGTCCTCAAATGTGCCATCATCTTTCAATAGTATTTAAAAGTTCTAGATAAGTTTTATCTTCCTTATCCTGAACCACATTCCTTAAACTAGTCAAATGCCTTCCACCACTATAGTCAGCTCTCTATCGACGTATTTCATCCCCTGCCATCTTGGGGTTATTTCACATTCTTCTACAAAATAAACCTTTGCTACTCTTAAACTAGAGCCTCCTTAAGCTCTATTGCCCTTAATACTTCCACCTTGATAGATAACTAAATAGAGAGATAGAAGTTTACCACTTTATATTTTGCAAGCTCAAACACATCACTAGGAAGAGATACAACCCAGAAAAAAAACAAAACCAAAAGCTTCTTGCAGTTGTTGTTTCACTTCAAATTCATGTTTTTATAATTATATCAAAGCTAGTCATTTTAGATGCCAGCAAAAGGAGGGTTAGTGATTACCCTTCCACATAGGCTAACGTTGCCCTAGGAGAATAGAGTGGGGCAAGCAAGATGGTTTCTGGAAAATACAACCCCTGTTAGAGATTTTCTCTCCTCTGACGCTCTGACCCACAGCTTGTCAATGTCGAAAACTGGAATGGATTTGAGGAGTCTGAGCTCTCCCCCAAGTGTAACCAAGAGTGGGGTCCAGCAGCTTGCTGCTCAAAAGCCAATAAAAAGACAACATTGGTGGAAAAGAAAGTTTGCTTTATTTTGAATGCTGGCAACCAGGGCAGGGAGGGGAAGGGTGGACTTCTCTCCAAAGGCCAGCCGTGCCGTGAGCTCAGCAATCACAGGGGAGAGTTTAACAGACAGAAGGAGGGGCTACACACAGACACAGCATGGTCAGCCCTGGGGGTCATCTTGAAATTGGTCTTTGGTGGTCTGACTGGCATTGTCTCGATTGTTTTTTTTTTAAATAAATTTATTTATTTTAATTGGAGGTTAATTACTTTACAATATTGTATTGGTTTTGCCATACATCAACATGAATCCACCACAGGTATACACGTGTTCCCCATCCTGAACCTCCCTCCCTCCTCCCTCCCCGTACCATTCCAGGGGTCACTTTTAAAATACCTCTTCCTTTTTGTAAAAGCAAATAACTTAAAAAGAACAGGAACTACAATGTATCACAATCAGCAGCCCTAGCACATCTATTCTGTATCCTCAGGTGAGAAAGCAGGCACAGGGAAACCATAAGCCTCAGGGAAGCAGTGAGTCCGGGAGCGGGGAAGAGAAATGAGAACAGGCAGTGTAGTGAGTCATATACGGTAACGACTAAAGAGAGATTTAAGGGGCTGTGGGAAAACCCCAGTGCGGTGAGGCCAGTACCCAGCCCCCATTAAAAACGGAAGAGGGAGCAAAAGCAAATACTAGAGTGGGCTATGTCAACTCAAAGGAAGAAGGTATGACAACGGATCAAAGCAGGCCTTATTCCTTAGGGTGCTTTATTTTACTTCTGCTTCACTGGCCTTGCCTAAAGTACTCGCAGTGTTTAAAGATGGGAAGTGCTGAAAAAGACCTGATGGACTGTAAAAAAGTGACTCTAGGGCTGTGTTCGTAATGCACATATTTGAGAAAACAACTATGAATCTCTGACCTCATTCAGTTCATTTATATATATCATATAGATATATGAGCCAACTCTAAGCTCTAATATAAGCTAAAATCTAAACTTGGTAAGACAGAAAGAGAACAATCATAATTGGTGTCAGACATACTTGTTGAGTGTGAAGCTTTTTTTTCTAGGAAATGAGTCAAATCATAAAGACTCCTTCCTTGAAATCATTCAATGATTCAATGAGTTGCCATTTTCCATAGGAATTAACCCAGAACCTGATCCTTGAGCTCTGACCTGGATTCTTACTTAACAGTTTATGCAGAAGAGTTCATGTGCCTTTTGTATACATTTTGAACTTAACTATACAAAAAAGGTTAAAAATCACTTTCAGAGCAATCACATTTTTAAAATTATAATGAGTAAGAAGTACAATAATTTACCTCAAGGCCACCAAGTTCTTTCTTATATAACTCCTTTCTTATAAGATACAGATCTATACGAAGAAATACCAACACATCTTTTATGGTTTACAAAGATGGAATTATTGTATGTATTATAACAGTATATACAATAATATGTATATATGACAATTGTTCCTCAGTATCTTTAGGGGACTGGTTCCAAGACCCATCGTGGATGCCAAAATCTGCAGATGCTTAAGTTTTATGTTTGGTACCCTGTATCAGTGGGTTCCACATGGCAGATTCCACCCATAGTTGATCATAAACATAATATCAAGGTTATTAATGAACCCATGCATAAGGAAGGTCCACATTGTATTTATTGAAAGAAATCCACATATGACTGAACCTACACATTTCATACCTGTGTTGTTCAATAGTCAATTCTCTCTCTCTCTATATATATATATATGCACAATATATGAATGGGCTTCCCCAGTGTCTTACCTGTAAAGAATTCATCTGCAATACAGGGGACGCATGAGATCTGAGCTTAATCCCTGGGTCAGGAAGATCCCCTGGAGGAGGAAATGCAACCCACTCCAGTATTCTTGCCTGGGAAATACCATGGACAGAGAAGCCTGGTGGGCTACAGTCCACGGGGTTGCAAAAAGTTGGACACAACTTAGTGACTCTGTTTATTTTATATATATATATATATAATATATATATATATAAAATATCAGAGTATTATTTTAATATTATATGTCATATATTATTATCTTATTTTTGCCTAGAATTTTTTTAAGGAGACAAGAAAAAGGTAGAAAACGGGAGAAATAACAGAAAAGATGAAGAAGGAAATGGCAACCCACTGCAATATTCTTGCCTGGAGAATCCCATGGACAGACAAGCCTGGCAGGCTACAGTCCACAGGCTCGGAGGAAAGAAGGAAAGAGAAACATTTGTTATATATAGTGATTCACCATGACAAATAGCTTCTTCAGTTAACTTTTCTTTCTTAACGCTCTATTTAGGGCCCTGCTGAATTTTAGAGCTAAGCTGATGTATGTGAAGAAAAGGTCTGATCATGTCTCAGGAGTCAGCTGGCTCTTAACCTTAAAAAGTAGCTTCGACTTTCTGGGACTTGGTTTCCTGACATTCCTGGGGGTCTCAGAGGCTCCACGAGGTGCTTGGAGGTCTGTTCACAGTGATAGTCACCAGAGTGGCTGTGTGTTTAGCTCTTTGGCAGTTATTCTGCCAGAAACTTTCCACCACTGAAAATGTGGGAAGACGAACCTCTATGTGATCTCTAAGGTTTCTTTTTTTTTTCCCCCTTCTTCAGCATCCTATGAGTCTATGAGAGCCATCATCTTACTGGTTCTCGTTGAAGGAGCTTTTGGTGTCAAGTCATTGTTTTTCAAATCTACCAGAGATCAAATTCATCTTTATAGGTTGTTTATTTTTAATAGAGATCCCTGAATTTCCTTTTGAATTACTAAATCAGAATTGTAAGGGAGGAAAAATAATTTTCCTCCTGTTAAATTAAACTCAAGTCCAAGACTGAGTCAGTCCTGCCTGGGGCACCAGGTCAACAAATAAAAACAGAAATGACTTTTGTTTCCCTGTAAAATGCCCTGCTTGACTAGAAATGCAGAATATACAATCAGCCGGTTCCCAAATGTCAGACCAGTCTGGGCTCTAGACATGTCCTGTTCCTTCTCAATCCAAACAAGGGCCACTGTGCAGCCAGCCCATCAGATAGTTTCTTAATTTCACTCCATTTTTCGGTTCTCCAAAAGGAGACTGTCCACTTCATGAATGTTAAATAAAGCTTGTTAGTAGAACCAAAATTGTCTTTTTTGTTTTTTAACAGTTTTTTTCAATGATGGGATCTGATTAATAATGTCTCATGGGACAAATAGATGCTAAGGTCAGGCACCCACTGACCTTATGGGTTCATCTGTCCTCTTCTTATGGAGAATCCTGGGTAAGTCACTCTCAGACCTGAGTTTCACTCCCTTGTGTTCAGCTTTCTGATCCAAACAAACATTATTTTAAAAATAATTACAAAAAAACTTGAATATACATATATAATATAATATAATATATAATATATATTACATAATATATAATATACATATGCATGTGTGTCTGTTAAGTCACTTCAGTCATGTCCAACTCTTTGTGACCCTATGTGACCATTTGTGAGCCAGCAGGCTCCTCTGCCCATAGGGATTCTCTCAGCAAGAATACTGGAGTGGGTTGCCATGCCTTCCTCCAGGGTAAGCTTCCCAACTCAGGGATTGAACTTGCATGGGTAAGAGGATTCTCAGTCACCAGCACAAGCTGAGAGACTCCACATACATAATAATTAATGTTACGTACCTGTATATATAAAATAGTTACATATATTGCAGAAAGATAGAAAAACAGATATTGTGTACTAGAGCCAACATGTGGAATCTAGGAAAGTGCTACAGATGAACTTATTTTCGGGCAGGGATAGAGGCTTATATGTAGAGAGTGGACTTCTAGACACAGCAGAGGAAGGGGGGTGGGACAAACTGGGAGAGTCACCGGCATGCATATGCAGCCATGTGTAGACCAGACGGCTGGCGGGAGGCTGTTGAACAGCACAGGAGCTCAGCTGGTCTGTGATGGCCGAGAGGGGACGGACGGGGGAGAGGGGAAGAAGGTCGGAGTGAAAGGGTATGAGTATACACATTGCTGATTCACCTGGTTGTACAGCAAAAGTGAAAGTGTGCAAGTGAAAGTCACTCAGTCATGTCCAACAGTTTGTGACCCCATGGGCCACACAGTCCATGGAATTCCCCAGGCCAGAATACTGGAGCAGGTAGCCTTTCCCTTCTCCAGGGGATCTTCCCAACCCGGGGATCAAATCCAGGTCTCCTGCATTGCAGGTGGATTCTTTACCATCGGAGCTATCAGGGAAGCCCTGTATAGCAAAAGCTAGCCCGATATTGTAAAGCAATTATACTTCAGAAAGAGAAAAAGATTTTATGTATGTATATATATGTATATATAAGTATAGTACTATATATAGTATATATATATACACACATATACATACGTATATGTATATATACGTATGTATATATAAGTATAGTACTTAGAAAAGTTCTGAGGTCCTTTGAAAGGTTCTAGGCTTTGCAAAAGTTCCCAGAAATGTTTTGAGATCACGGATAGATTCCAGGGTAGCAGTCTTGGGAGTCACAACATATAGTAGCCACTAGGGAGCTCACAGAGGCTCAAGATAAGTTCAATGAGATAAAGTGCTGGAGAACAGGGGAAAATAAACAAAGTCAAGAAGCACAGACTGTTTAGACCAGAAAAATAAAAATCTAAGTACCTATAAATTGGACTATTAAAAGAAATTAGGATGTCCATCATGATAAAGACATCTATTATAAAAGGCCTAATAGATCTACTGCTAATGAGAATCTCAGAAGCCAGGGCCACAAAGTGATTGAACACTTAAAATCTATTGAGCAAGTGCTTGTCATCTAATTTCAGTGCTAGAATAAGCTAATTACAGAATGAATTAGACTGAATTCAGCTCTGAGAGACCCAATCAAGGCTTAGCTAAAGAAATGGCATCCTCCAGTTTCAAATAATTGAGACGGCCATGATCCTGCACAACTTTTTAATTTTATGTCTAAAAACTGTGGTCCTGGAAACTGTTTTTGTTCGCTCACAGAATCATGTCTGACTCTTTACAACCCCATGGGCTATAGCACACCAGGCTCCTCTCTCCTCCACTGTCTCACAGAGTTTGGTAAAACTCATGTCCATTGAGTCAGTGATGTCATCCACCATCTCATCCTCTGTCGTCCCTTTTTCTCCTGCCTTCAGTCTTTCCCAGATTCACATCTGGTGGCCAGATTATTGGAGCTTCAGCTTCAGAATCAGTCCTTCCAATAAATATTCCTGGTTGATTTCCTTTAGGATTGACTGGTTTAATCTCCTTGAAGTCCAAGTGGCTCTCAAGAGTCTTCTCCAAAGCCACAGTTCAAAGGCATCAATTATGCAAAGCTCAGTTTAATTCACAGTCTAACTCTCACATCTGCACATGAATACTAGGAAAAACCATGACTTTGACTCTGTGGACCTTTGTTGGCAAAGTGATGCCTCTTTTTTTTAGTATGCTGTCTAGGTTCTGTCATACATCCCCTTTGAAGGAGCAAGTGTCTTTCCGTTTCATTGCTGCAATCCACACTGTTTCGGATCCCAAGAAAAGAAAATCTGCCACCGCTTCTACCTTTTCCTCTTCTATTTGCCAGGAAGTGTGGAACCAAATGCCGTCATCTTCATTTTCTTAATGCTGAATTTCAAACCATCTTTTTCACTCTCCTCTTTCACTCCCATCAAAAGGGTCTTTAGTTCCCTTTCACTTTCTTCTATTAGATTGGTGTCATCTGCATATCTGAGGTAACTGATATTTCTCCCAGCAATCTGATTCCAGCTTGTGCTTCATCCAGCCCTGCATTTTGCCTGGTGTATCCTGCATAGATGTGAAATAAGCAGGGTGACAATATACAGCCTTGACATACTCCTTTTCCAATTTGGAACTAGTCAGTTGTTCCATATCTGGTTCCAAATGTTACTTCTTGACGTGGTTTCTTAGGAGACAGGTAAGGTGATCTGGAACCCTCATTACTTTAAGAATTTTCCACAGTTTGTTGTGATTCACACAGTCAAAGGTTTACCCCAGTCAATGAAGCAGAAATGGATGGTTTTCTGGAACTCCCTTGCTTTCCCCATGATCCAAAGAATGTTAGCACTTTGTTCTCTGGTTCCTCTGTCTTTTTTTCTAAATCCAGCTTGTACCTTTGGAAGTTCTTGTTCCATGTATTGCTGAGGCCTAGCTTGAAGGATTTTGAGCATAACCTTCCTAGCATATGAAATGAGCAGTTTTACAGTGAACACTTTTGGCATTGCCCTTCTTTGGGATTGGAATGAAAACCTGATTTTTCCAATCCTGGGACCACTGCTGAATTTTCCAAATTTGCTGACATATTGAGTGCAACACTTTAACAGCATCATCTTTTGCGATTTTAAAATATCTCAGCTGAATTTCCATCTTCTCCACTAGCTTTGTTTGTAGTAATGATTCCTAGGGCCCTCTTGACTTAATACCCAGGGATGTCTGGCTCCAGGTGAGTGACCACACCATCATAGTAATCTGGGACCGTTAAGATCTTTTGTTGTATAGTTTTTCTGAATATTCTTCACACCTTTTCTTAATGTCCTCTGCCTCTGTTAGGTCTTTACAATTTTTTCCTTTACCATGCCCATTGTTATATGAAATGTTCCCTTGATATCTCCAATTTTCTTAAAGATCTCTCTAATCTTTCCCATTCTGTTGTTTTTCCTCTATTTCTTTGCATTGTTCATTTACGAAGGCCTTCTTATCTCTCCTTGCTGTTATCTAAATTCTGTATTCAGTTGAGTATATCTTTCCCTTTCTCCCTTGCCTTTTGCTTCTCTTTTTCCTTCAGCTATTTGTAAAGCCTTTTCAGACAACCACTTTGCCTCCTTGTATTTCTTTTTCTTTGGGATGGTTTTGGTCACTGACTCCTGTGCAGTGTTATGAATCTCCATCCATAGTTCTTCAGGAACTCTGTCTGTCACATCTAATCCCTCTGATCTATTCATCACCTGCACTATATAATCAGAGGGTTAGATTTAGATCATACCTTAGTGGCCTAGTGGTTTTCTCTATTTTCTTCAATTTAAGCCCAAATTTTGCCATAAGGAGCTCATGATATGAGCCACAGTCAGTGCCACAGTCTGTAAAAACAGATTGCATAGAGCTTTTCCATTTTTGGTTGCAAACAGCATAATCAATCTGATTTCAGTATTGACCGTCTAGTGATACCCATGTGTTGAGTCATTTCTTAGGTTGTTGGAAATGGTTGTTTGCTATGACCAGCACATTCTCTTGACAAACGTCTGTTAGCCTTTGCCCCGCTTCATTTTGTGCTCCAATGCCAAACTTGTCTGTTAATCCAGGTATCTCTTGACTTCTTACTTTTGCATTCAAATCTCGTATGATGAAAAGGATATCTCTTTGTTGTTGTTAATTCTAAAAGGTGTTGTAGATCTTCAGAGAACTGGCCAATTTCAGCTTTCTTGGTATTCGTGGTTGGGGCATAGACTTGGATTACTGTGAATGGTTTGCCTTGGAAATGAGTAGAGATCATACTGTTGTTTTTGAGATTGCACCCAAGTACTGCGTTTAGGATTATTTTGTTGACTGAGGGTTATTCCATTTCTTCTAAAGAATTCTTGCCCACCGTGCGCGTATTAGTTGCTCAGTCATGTCTGACTCTTTGCAGTCCCATGGACTGTGGCTTGCCAGGCTCCTCTGACTATGGAATTTTCCAGGCGAGAGTACTGGGGTGAGTAGCAATTCCCTTCTCCAGAGGATCTTGCCAAACCAGGCACCAAACCCCGGCCTCCTGCATTGCAGGCAGATTTTTAACATCTGGTAGATATAATGGTCATTTGAATTAAATTCACCCTTTCCCACCCATTTTAATTCACTGATTTCTAAGAAGTTGATGTTCAGTCTTGCCATCTCCTTCTTGACCGTGTCCCATTTATCTTGATTCATAGACCTAGCTTTGCAGGCTCCAGTGAAGTGCTGCTGTTTATAGCATCACAACTAGGCTGTGAGCTATGAAAGGGCCTGGAAGCTACATATCTACAAAAGGGGTAAAGATCTTACTAAGGCGACATAGAACTAGCACAGTCATAATGGGGAATATTCCAGTTAAACAAGCTCATTTATTTAAGTGCACTTTAAGGTGAGGGTGCCCAAATAAAACAAACAGATGGGAAAGGGGATACCTGTTTTGACTGGCATGCTGAAACCTCCAAATGGCTTTAAGTTCCCAAAATAGCTTAATTAAAAGAGTCATTGCACAAACCCAGTCTGAAAATTAAAGACAAAGAGGTAAATAAGACAAAAGACTTTAAGACTAACGTGTGTTGTGGTGGGGAGGGTAGATAGTGTATTGAATTAAAAATATGCAAATAATGTCCTGTTGAAAGAGGAGGCGCAGGGTTAGCAGGGAGCTACCTCAGCATCCAAGCTCCTGTTTGGGGGTAATGAAAACCCTGGGTTGTTTTGACTGAAGATGCAGTTTCAGCATACTCACACAAAGGAAGAGAAGCCACAAGAGTTATTATGCACAGATCTCAGAAGCAGGGGGTCAGATGCACTATAAGCTGGGAGAAGGGAAGCCCTCTGCACCAAGGCAAGAGTGAGCAGGCAATGGAAAGCAGAGTAGGAAGCTCATATGAATTATCAGGTGGTCAGCATGAAAGGTCCATTTAGTCAAAGCTCTGGTTTTTCCAGTAGTCATATATGGATGTGACAGTTGGAGTATAAAGAAAGCTGAGCACCAAAGAATTGATGGTTTTGAACTGTGGTGTTGGGGAAGACTCTTTAGAGTCCCTTGGACTGCAAGGAGATCCAACCAGTCCATCCTAAAGGAAATCAGTCCTGAATATTCATTGCAAGGACTGATGTTGAAGCTGAAACTGCAATACTCTGGCCACCTGTTGTGAAGAACCGACTCATTGGAAAAGACCCTGATGCTACGAAAGATTGAAGGCAGGAAGAGAAGGGGACAACAGAAGATGAGATGGTTGAATGGTATCACCAACTCGATGGACATGAGTTTGAGTAAGCTCCGGGAGTTGGTGATGGACAGGGAAGCCTGGCGTGCTGCAGTTCATGGGGTGGCAAAGAGTTGGACACAACTGAGCGACTGAAGTGACTGGAAGGACTAACTTTTCTCTGGCTCAACTCTAAGTGGTTATTTTAAAAGCAGTCATTCTTTACCCATTCCTCAAGAAGATGTGGTACACATATACAGTGGGATATTAATCAGGCATGAGAAAGAATGAATAATGCCATTTTCAGCAACATGCATGGATATAGAGGGCTTCCCAGGTAACGCTAGTGGTAAAGAACTCACTTGTCAATGCAGGAGACCTACGAGCCATGGTTTGATCCCTGGGTGGGGAAGATGCCCTGGAGAAGGGAATGGCCACCTACTCTAGTATTTTTGCCTGGAGAATCCCCTGGACAGAGGAGCATGCAGGCTACAGTCCATGGGGTCACAAAGAGTCAGACACGACTGAGCGATTAAGCGTGCACACACGCACAGATGGATCCAGAGTTTGTCATATCAAGTGAAGTAAGTTGGACAGAGAAAGAAAAATATCATATATCACATACTTGAGTGATAAAAAACATGGTACAAATGAACGTATGTATAAAACAAAAATAGAGTCACAAATGTAGGAACTAAACTTGTCATTTCCAACAGAGAAAGGATAAATTGGGAGACGGAGCAACAAATCCACAGTGCTATATACAAGACAGGTAATCAACAAGGACCTGCTGTGTATCACAGGGAACTCTAGTCAATATTCTGTAGCGGCCTACATAGGAAAACAATTTTACAAAGAGCAGACATACATATATGCATGCCTGACTCACTTTGCTGTAGCAGAAACTAACAGCCCTTTGTAAATCAACTACACTTCAACAGAAATCAAGTAGGTGAAAAAGACACTTCAGGTTAAAAAAGGGGTCCTGGCAACAACAAAGCTGGAGCCCATGGTGGGAATTCTAAACTCCAGGCTTTATTGGAACGTCCAGACTCTGGTGGGAGCAGGGCTGCCATACAGCACAATGCTAGACAGGCGCTCAGACGGGCTGTTTTCCCATCACGTGATGTGATCCCTGCTGTTCCCCTCTATCCTCTTTTACCTATGTCTTCAGTTTACTCATCCTCTATTTAAAACGCCTTTCCACTTTGAAGAGACTGCAAGACCATAAACAAAATTCTGCCAAGGTAGTGGCCTTACAACTATAACAGCTTCAAAGCCTTAAACCTAAAAATTTTGTGTCTCCACTTTTGAACCCTCAGGGGTCCACCATCAAAACATTGGTGTCTCTTTTGTAATCAATTGGAACATTGGAGAAAAAGAGATTGCCCTTGAAGGTTTTGTCAAATTCCTTCATACCAACTCCGCAAAGAGTCGGACACGACTGAGTGACTGAACTGAACTGAACTGAACTCTACTATTCCAATATCTACCTTCAAAGGAAGACTCCCATAAGAGCCCCATTCAGGGTTCACAAGATTCTGAAGGGTCCTTTGGTTAATTGCTACCAGTTAGTCAGGGGCAGCGGCCTAGAGTACCAGGCTGTGACGGCGCAGGAACGGCCGAGAGGAGCTAACCTTGGTCCGAGGTCAGGGGCGGTGGCTGAGAGGAGCTATCCTGCATCTGAGGTCAGGGGCGGTGGCCGAGAGGAGCTATCCCGCGTCCAAGGTCAGGGGGAGCGGCCAGGAGGAGACACCCCGAGTACAAGGTCAGTGGCAGCGGGGATGAGCTACCCCATGTCCGAGGCCAGTGGTGGCTGGGAGGAGACACCCCATGTCCAAGATCAGGGGCAGCCAGGAGAAGTCACCTCGTGCTCGAGGCCAGGGGCGGTGACCGTGAGGAGCCACCCAAGCCCGAGCCCAGGGCCGGCCGCTGGGAGGAGCAACCTGAGGAGTGGTGGCTGTGCAGGCACAGGAGGGCCTAGGGGAGCTATCCCATGTTGAAGGTCAGGAACGGTGGCAGTAAGGAGATACCCCTCATCCAAGGTAAGGAGCAGCGGCTGTGCTTTGCTGAAGCAGCCATGAAGAGTTACCCCACGCCAAGGTAAGAGAAACCCAAGTAAGATGGTAAGTGTTGCAAGAGGGCATCAGAGGGCCGACACACTGAAATCATACTCACAGAAAACTAGTCAATCTTATCACACTAGGACCACAGCCTTGTCTAACTCAATGAAACCAAGCCATGCCTGCGGGGCAACTCAAGACAGGCGGGTCATGGTGGAGAGGCCTGACAGAATGTGGTCCACTGGAGAAGGGAATGGCAAGCCACTTCAGTATTCTTGCCTTGAGAACCCCATGAACAGTATGAAAAGGCAAAATGATAGGATACCAAAAGAGGAACTCCCCAGGTCAGTAGGTTCCCAATATGCTACTGGAGATCAGTGGAGAAGTAACTCCAGAAAGAATGAAGGGATGGAACCAAAGCAAAAACAATACCCAGTTGTGGATGTGACTGGTGATAGAAGCAAGATCCGATGCTGTAAAGAGCAATATTGCATAGGAACCTGGAATGTCAGGTCCATGAATCAAGGCAAATTGAAAGTGGTCAAACAAGAGATGGCAAGGGTGAACATCAACATTCTAGGAATCAGCGAACTAAAATGGACTGGAATGGGTGAATTTAACTCAGATGACCATTACATCTACTACTGCGGGCAGGAATCCCTCAGAAGAAATGGAGTAGCCATTATGGTCAACAAAAGAGTCCGAAACACAGTACTTGGATGCAATCTCAAAAACGACAGAATGATCTCTGTTCATCTCCAAGGCAAACTATTCAATATCACAGTTATCCAAGTCTATGCCCTAACCAGTAACACTGAAGAAACTGAAGTTGAACGGTTTTATGAAGACCTACAAGATCTTTTAGAACTAACACCTAAAAAAGATGTCCTTTTCATTATAGGGGACTGGAATGCAAAAGTAGGAAATCAAGAAACACCTGGAGTAACAGGCAAATTTGGCCTTGGAATGCAGAATGAAGCAGGGCAAAGACTAATAGAGTTTTGCCAAGAAAATGCACTGGTCATAGCAAACACCCTCTTTCAACAACACAAGAGAAGACTCTACACTTGGACATCAGCAGATAGTCAACACCAAAATCAGATTGATTATATTTTTTGCAGCCAAAGATGGGAAGCTCTATACAGTCAACAAAAACAAGACCGGGAATGGACTGTGGCTCAGATCATGAATTCCTTGTTGCCACATTCAGACTTAAATAGAAAGAAGTAGGGAAAACTGCTAGACCATTCAGGTATGACCTAAATCAAATCCCTTATGATTATACAGTGGAAGTGAGAAATAGACTTAAGGGTCTAGGTCTGATAGATAGAGTGCCTGATGAACTATGGAATGAGGTTTGTGACACTGTACAGGAGACAGGGATCAAGACCATCCCCATGGAAAAGAAATGCAAAAAAGCAAAATGGCTGTCTGGGGAGGCCTTACAAACAGCTGTGAAAAGAAGAGAGGCAAAAAGCAAAGGAGAAAAGGAAAGATATAAGCATCTGAATGCAGAGTTCCAAAGAATAGCAAGAAGAGCTAAGAAAGCCTTCTTCAGCGACCAATGAAAAGAAATAGAGGAAAAGAACAGAATGGGAAAGACTAGAGATCTCTTCCAGAAAATTAGAGATACCACGGGAACATTTCATGCAAAGATGGGCTCGATAAAAGACAGAAATGGTATGGACCTAACAGAAGCAGAAGATATTAAGAAGACGTGGCAAGAATACACCTAACTGTACAAAAAAGATATTCACAACCCAGATAATCATGATGATGTGATCACTCATCTAGAGCCAGACATCTTGGAATGCGAAGTCAAGTGGGCCTTAGAAAGCATCACTATGAACAAAGCTAGTGGAGGTGATGGAATTCCAGTTGAGCTGTTTCAAATCCTGAAAGTGCTGCAGTCAATATGCCAGCAAATTTGGAAAACTCAGCAGTGGCCACAGGACGGGAAAAGGTCAGTTTTCATTCCAATTCCAAAGAAAGGCAATGCCAAATATTGCTCAAACTACCACACAATTGCACTCATCTCACATGCTAGTAAAGTAATGCTCAAAATTTTCCAAGCCAGGCTTCAACAATACGTGAACCGTGAACTCCCTGATGTTCAAGCTGGTTTTAGAAAAGGCAGAGAAACCAGAGATCAAGTTACCAACATCCGCTGGATCATGGAAAAAGCAAGAGAGTTCAGAAAAATATCTATTTCTGCCTTATTGACTATGCCAAAGCCTTTGACTGTGTGGATCACAATAAACTGTGGAAAATTCTGAAAGAAATGGGAATACCAGACAACTTAACCTGCCTCTTGAGAAATCTGTATGCAGGTCAGGAAGCAACAGTTAGAACTGGACATGGAACAACAGACTGGTTCCAAATAGGAAAAGGAGTGCGTCAAGGCTATATATTGTCACCCTGCTTATTTAACTTCTATGCAGAGTACATCATGAGAAACGCTGGACTGGAAGAAACACAAGCTGGAATCAAGATTGCCGGGAGAAATATCAATAACCTCAGATATGCAGATGACACCACCCTTATGGCAGAAAGTGAAGAGGAGCTAAAAAGCCTCTTGATGAAAGTGAAAGAGGAGAGTGAAAGAGTTGGCTTAAAGCTCAACATACAGAAAACGAAGATCATGGCATCTGGTCCCATCACTTCATGGTAAATAGATGGGGAAACAGTAGAAACAGTGTCAGACTTTATTTTTTGGGGCTCCAAAATCACTGCAGATGGTGATTGAAGCCATGAAATTAAAAGACGCTTACTCCTTGGAAGAAAAGTTATGACCAACCTAGATAGCATATTGAAAAGCAGAGACATTACTTTGCTGACTAAGGTCCGTCTAGTCAAGGCTGTGGTTTTTCCTGTGGTCATGTATGGATGTGAGAGTTGGACTGTGAAGAAGGCTGAGCACTGAAGGATTGATGCTTTTGAACTGTGGTGTTGGAGAAGACTCCTGAGAGTCTCTTGGACTGCAAGGAGATCCAACCAGTCCATTCTGAAGGAGATCAATCCTGGGATTTCTTTGGAAGGAATGATGCTGAAGCTGAAACTCCAGTACTTTGGCCACCTCATATGAAAAGTTGACTCATTGGAAAAGACTCTGATGCTGGGAGGGATTGTGGGCAGGAGTAGAAGGGGACGACCGAGGATGAGATGGCTGGATGGCATCATGGACTCGATGGACGTGAGTCTGAGTGAACTCCGGGAGATGGTGATGGACAGGGAGGCCTGGTGTGCTGCGATTCATGGGGTCACAAAGAGTCGGACACGACTGAGCGACTGAACTGAACTGAACTCAACTTAGTCCCTTAAATAGCCAAGGGAAGCTAAAATTAAAATTAATGGAAAAACTTGTGAAATTTGGGTAGCTACCAGGACTATCCCCTTCATGATCACTAGAAGACCCAGCAGTGGCCACGGGACTGGAAAAGGTCAACCCTCGTCCCATTTCCCAGGAAGGAGAGCACCACAGAACGTGCTAACCATTGGACAATTGCGCTCATGTCCTGCGCTAGTAAGTGGAAGTTGCTCAGTCATGTCTGACTCTTTGTGACCCCATGGACTGTATAGTCCATGGAATTGTCTAGGCCAGAATACTGGAGCGGGTAGCCTTTCCCTTCTGCAGGGGATCTTCCCAACCCAGGGACTGAACCCAGGTCTCCTGCACTGCAGGTGGGTTCTTTCCCAGCTGAGCCACCAGGGAAGCCCTATGTTAGTTAGGTCATGCTCACAATATTGCATGCTATGCTTATGCGAGCCAAGAGCTTCCAGATGTCCAAGCTGGGTTTAGAAAAGGAAGAGGAACTAGAGATCAAATTGCTGACATTCACTGGATGATAGAGAAAGCAAGGGAATTTCAGAAAAGCATCTACCTCTGTTTCACCAACTACACTAAAGCCTTTGACTGTGTGGATCATGACAAACTGCGGAAAGCTCTTGAGAAGGGAATACCAGACCATCTTACCTGTCTCCTGAGAAACCTCTATGTGGGTCAAGAAGCAACAGTTAGAACCCTGTATAGAACAACTGATTGGTGCAGGATAGAGAAAGGAGTAAGACAGGGCTGTCTGCTATCACCCCATCTGTTTAACCTATACACTGAGCACATCATGAGAAATTCTGGGCTGGATGAGTGACAAGCCAGAATCAAGATAGGCGGGAGAAGCATCAACGAACTCAGATATGCAGATGATACCACTCTAATGACAGAAAGCAAAGAGTAACTAAGCCTCTTGATGAGGGTGAAGGAGGAGACTGAAAGAGCTAGCTTAAAACTAAATATTAAAAAAAAAGAAATCTAAGCCCATGGCATCAGCCCCATCACTTCACAACAAATAGAAGGGGAAGAGGTGGAAGCAGTGACAGAGCTCCTTTTCTTGGGCTCAGAATCACAGAGGATGGTGACGGCAGCCATGGAATCAGATGACTGCTTCTTGGCAGGAAAATGATGACAAACCTAGAGAGTGTGTTGAAAAACAGAGATACTACTCTGCTGACAAAGGTCCATGCAGTCAAGGCTTCCGTCTTCCCAGTGGTCACGTGTGGATGTGAGAGTTGGACTATAAAGAAGGCAGAGAGCTGAAGAACTGATGCTTTTGAACTGTGGTGCTGGAGGAGACTCCTGAGATTCCCTTGGAGAGCAAGGAGATCAAACCAGTCAATCTTAAGGGAGATTAACCCTGAATATTCACTGGAAGGACTGATGCTGAAGCTTAAGCTCCAGTATTTTGATCATCTGATGCACACAGATGACTCATTAGAAAAGTCCCTGATGCTGAAAAAGATTGAGGGCAGAAGGAGAAGAGGGCTTCAGAGGATGAGATGGCTGGACGGCATCACCAAAGCAATGGACATGAACTTGGGCAAACTTCAGGAGATGGTGAGGGACAGGGAGGCCTGGCGTGCTGCAGTCCACGGGGTTGCAAAGAGTCAGACACGACTGGGCAAGTGAACAACAATAACAACCAGGACTATGTTGTTTGTTGTTCAGTCGCCCAGCTGTGACTGGCTCTTTGCGACCCCGTGGACTGCGGCGCAGCGTGCCTCCCTGTCTCTCACGATAGACTAGAGCCTTTATTTTAACCCCCCTCCACCCACCCAGCTCCAGATTCTGCAGGTGGAAGCTGGGGAAAACTGGCAGAAGCTGTCCAAAGGGTAAGAATTCCTAACAAAGTTAGCTTTCTGAGATTTCTAAAGTGCCCGGTCAAGAGAGGAAAAGAACATTTCACACTGTCCGTTCCTTATGCAAATTCAGACCTGTGGGTCTGGTTTGGGGCGCCCGCTGGTTTCTGATCTTCCACGCCCCAGGGACACCTATTGCTTGCTTGTTGTCTTGTGCTGTGTTCTGAGGTCTTAACTGGGCAGCTATCAGCTTGCGAGTCCCCAGAATCAGGCCAGAAAGACATGTGGGTCTCTCCATTTGGGGCTCTATATGGCCAAAGAAAAACATGGGTTACACTTTATTGTGGCTGGAGGCCTCCGGACTGTGGCTGTCACGAGAATCATCTAGGCCTGTTCTTCCTGTGGCATCTCTGGGACTGAGACTTGGGAAGGGCAGCAGCTTCTGCCCTCTCATCTGGGATGCGTCTTGTGCCCAAGGGGTCAGTCAGTGCTTCCAGGAGTACTTGCTGTTTGTCGTGGCTGAGAGCAGAGGAGGCATTTGAAGCGACCTTCTATGATTTCACACTGAGAGCCAAAGACACAGTTGTGACTGGGAGTCATCCTAAGGCTGATGTTTTTGATCAAAACTCCTGAATATTAATTTTAAAAGATTTCCTGGATGGTGAGTAGGATGGTCAACTGAGGGGAATTATGGAAACTAAATTCTAGGCCCAACATTGGAGCTGCTCCTGCTTGGGTGGCCATGTTAACAAAACACAACTTGGAGAACGTTCATGCCCCTGTAGATGCCCCCCTTGGCCAGAAATGGTGCGTGTCCAGTCACATGCCCTTCTCCCCGCCTGGATTATCCACATAAACAGGCAACATGAACCACTGCCAGGGGTGCAATACGTAGGGCTGCCCTCAGGAAGTCAGGTAAGTACCTAAAACTTGACGAAATTAAAAGATGCTTGCTCTTTGGAGGGAAGACTATGATAGACCTAGACAGTCTAGCAAAAACCAAAGACATCACTTTGCCAACAAAAGTCCATGTAGTCAAAGCTATGGTTTTTCCATTAGCCATGTACAGATGAGTGAGTTGGACCATAAAGAAGGCTGAATGCTGAAGAATTGTTGCTTTCAAATTGGGGTGCTGGAGAAGACTCTTGAGAGTCCCTTGGACTGCAAGGACATCCAACCAGTCCATCCTAAAGGAAATCAACCCTGAATATTCACTGGAAGGACTGATGCTGAAGCTGAAACTCCAATACTTTGGCCACCTGATGCAAAGAGCTGACTCATTAGAAAAGACCCTGATGCTGAGAAAGATGGAGGGCAAGAGGAGAAGGGGATGAGAAAGTTAGTTAGCATCACTAACTGAATGGACAGGAATCTGAGCAGCTCCAGGAGATAGTAGAGGACAGAGGAGCCTGGCGTGCCGCAGTTCATGGGGTTGCAGAGTCAGACATGACTGAGCAACAAATAACTTGATATAACAGGTAACAAGTTCTAAGCAGTTCACAAATAGTAAGTCTCAGACCTGAAGATTCTGTGTTAGTAGATATGGCATAGGCTCCAGAGAAATTTGAAAAGAGGCATTAGCGCGTAATTGTGTTTTTAAATCTCTTTTTCTATAATGGGTTGCACATGTAAATATGTTCTTTGTTTTTGCTTTTTATGCATATTTAGCATTCAGGAGAAGGCAATGGCACCCCACTCCAGTACTTTTGCCTGGAAAATCCCATGAATGGAGGAGCCTGGTGGGCTGCAGTCCATGGGGTCGCTAGAATCGGACATGACTGAGTGCCTTCCCTTTCACTTTTCACTTTCATTCATTGGAGAAGGGACTGGCAACCTACTCCAGTGTTCTTGTCTGGAGAATCCCAGGGACGAGGAAGCCTGGTGGGCTGTCGTCTCTGGGGTCGCACAGAGTCAGACATGACTGAAGCGACTCAGCAGCAGCAGCAGCATTCTTGGTAAGTTAGCTAACTAGTAAAGGTGATTTTTTGGTCATTCATAACTTAAACGGACTTAAGATAGATTACCAGGAGAAAAGCGTACACAGTTTCTATAAGTGTTAGGTGACATGGAAACCTTCATAAGGAATGAAGACCCAAAGAAATAGTAGAAAGAACACGCTTTTATGGTAGGTTAAACAAACAGAGGCAGTGGTGGGAAAGTAAACCATGTGGGGAGGCTAAAGGAATATAATAATTATTTCAATAAGGTTTGTTTGTGTAGAATTCTTTTCCACTTCTTACCCCTGATGATGAAAGCGTCACTTTCCTTCAGCTGGAGGGAGGACATCTTTCACAGGGCATTGCATCTCCTGCTTTTAACAGAAAGAAAGGAATTCAGGGTGCTTTTACTTTGTTTTGGCATTTGCTGTTTTTCAAGCGCTCTGTGAACGCGTGGTAAGTCGCTTCAGTCGTGTCCGACTCTTTGTGACCCCATGGACGGTAACCCGCGAGGCTCCTCTGTCCGTGGATCCTCCAGGGAAGAACACTGGAGTGGGTTGCCATGCTCTCCTCCAGGTGAGCTTCCCGACCAAGGGATCGAACCCCTGTCTCTAGTCTCCTGCCTGGGCAGGCGGGGTCTTTCCCACTAGCGCCACTTGGGAAGCCCCGAGTGCTCTACATCAAAGCAATCCTTAGGCTAAAGCGGCGTGTTTAGAGACGGCGTATTCTGCCATCCTTCGCTACATACTCGTGTCACAATTATTTTTCAATCGCCTGTTTATTTTTGGCTGTGCTGGGCCATCACTGCCGTGCACAGCCTTTCTCTAGCTGTGGTGAGAGGGGGCTGCTCTCCAGTTGGCTGCGCGGCGTCTCGCCGCGGGGGCGTCTCGCCGCGGGGGCGTCTCGCCGCGGGGGCGTCTCGCCGCGGGGGCGTCTCGCCGCGGGGGCGTCTCGCCGCGGGGGCGTCTCGCCGCGGGGGCGTCCCTGGTTACTGAGCCCCGGCTCTGGGCGCGCAGGCCTCAGCGGCTGCAGCAGGCAGGCTCAGTGTCCCCGGCGTGCGTGCTCGAGAGCACGGCCTTAGTGGTGGTGGTGCACAGGCCTAGCTGCTCCGCGGCACGTGGGATCGTCCCAGACCAGGGATCCGTCTGGTGTCCTCTTCACTGAAGGCAGATTCATAACCACTGGGCCATCAGGGCAGCCCCATAATTAATTTTAATGTGTCCTTTTACGATCATAATAATCCTTAGAGCGAGATAATCCTCATAACCCATTTTACAGATTTTTAAATGAAAGCACAGGGTATACAGAACATTAGTGCAAAGTCACCAAGCTTGCATGTCAGAACTGGAGTTCAAACTCAAGCTCTGACAAAATATACTGACTCTCAAGGGTGCTGCCTCTCTTCGGAGCCGTTTGGAAAGCCCTCAGCTCTGCTAGCGCTGTCTTCCCTGGATAAAGCACTCCTTCCAGGAGGGAACAGATAAAAAGAAGTAAAACAAGCAGCAAGCGAGTCAAAGGACTGTGTGTTATGTGATGCTCTACACAGGCCGTGAGGAGAAGCTATCTTGGGCTCAGAGACAGGACTGAGATGGAGGGGAAGGTGGAAGATGTGCTCCAGCTCTTTCCTACTCACCTTTTCCACGGAAGCTTGGAAGCATGCTATGGCTGAAGCATGTTTTTACAGCAAGAAAGCTGAATTTGGTCTACGGTTTTGCTTAGGGATCAAAGTCAGAGAAATTTCTTATATTCATAATATCATAATAATTCAGAAATCTAAAAACTTTACCCAGTCTTATAGTTTGCCAGAAACTTCTGGAGTTGGAATTAGACAATAGTATGAAGACTTGCAAAAACCACACGATATAAACTTTTCTCCCCACTGTCTGGAAGTAAAGTCAATGTAGAGACTGGTTCAAGATGGTGGAGTAGAAGGACATGCACTCAGCGCCTCCTGCGAGAGCAGCAACATCAGAACTGACAGCTGCACAGCTGTCAACAAGGGGTGCTGGAGCCCACAAAAGCAGATACACCACCCCCAGGGACAGAGAGGAGGCCACAGTGAGCTGATAGAAGGGGGGCCATCGTGATAAAAAAGCTTTTTCCCCTACAAAGCTAAGTGGAAAGTGGTATTTATAAAATGGAAATAAAATCACAGGTCTGCGAGAATCAGTTACCTGCTCTTCTGTTGCTCTTACTTTCGACTCCTGAGCTGGAAATCGCACAATTAGACGTTCTCTGAGCGCAGTTGCACAGCTTAAAAATGCATTGTCCTGGACGCCCCTGTAATTTCTTCCCTGAATATTAAAAACCTTTAAAAACGTTTTAAGAAAAAAAGTGTTATGGGTGTATCTGAAGCTTGATTCTAATTGGCAATCGTGTCTGTCCAGCCTTGAGATCACAGGAAAAGCGGACCTTCAGTCGGATGCCCGTCCAGTTCAGGGGACTTTATTGATTTGCAGCTTCGGGTCTGAGAACACTTTCACAGTGCAGCTCCCTTTTCTATGGAGAGAATCAATTGTAAAGATTTTTCTCGCTTCAACAGACAAGATCATAGAGGCGTCTATAACCTCCGTGCTCTTGACTGGCTCTTCCTGTGAGTCAGTCAGGGAGGGCGCACGTCCCGCCTTCGGCTCAAAGCTCCTCCCCCCCCCCCACCCCCCCCCCCCCCCCAGCCTCGCTCTTTCCTTGGAGTGTCCCTTGCAATGACATCTGACTTGCTGAGAATGTAACATTGCCATCAAACAAATACAAAAGGTCCAGGAATCCCTGTAATGCCTGAGTGCAGAATTATGGCCCTGAAGCCCCCACACTCTTGAAGGCAATGGGCTTTGGGCTCTTTTAAAAGTCAATCTGGGAAGGATTTATAATTCAGCTATTTTGATTCAAATCAGGCTGAACATTCCTATCACTCACACAAGTTTAACTCAATTAAAATTTGGCTTAAATATATCAGGCTGTTCTTTTGGAATAATACATTCCCAAAGCAGGAAAGGAAATTAAAATACCTGGGATTTTCTTGAGCTTGTTGAGTGCTGAAGTGTACAGTGTTTAACTGTGGATCTGTGTATATATGTTCCTTTCTCAATTAGCCTATATAAATCGGATTGATTTGCTCTTAAAGTGGAGCCATGAGCATGCTCTTTGTAACTGTTTATTTTGAATTATTTAATTCAGTGAATGTAAACTGATGCATATAATGAGTCATTTGTATGAAAGATAATTATGTGACTAAAGATCCCCATTAATTGTGTTATTCAATTCACATCAATGCCAAATCTAAAATGTGGAACCATTTTATTCCATTTAAGTGGAAGAAAATCTAGCGCTGTATTTTTAAAAATGAGAGTTGAAGATAGGGCCTTTGTTGCAATGATTATGTTTGTGATTTTAATTGCTGAGATATTCATGTTTGAAAAGTATCTGTGTCAAAGCAGAGAAGCAGTAAATGCTCATAACACTTTTTTATACAATGGCAATTACACTGACAATCCATTCTGAGAAAAAGCATAATGGTTCCATTCAGCGCCTGTTCTGTGAAGGACCATCCGGGTCAATGTAATGCCTATGAAAACGCCTGATATAACAGATACTTCTATTATGTCATTTCTGTTGATGTTATGGAAGGGAAAGTGGAGACCTGAACCTTGAAACAGTGGAGAAAAAAGGAGCATTTATTATGCTACTATTATCACATCTGAGAGTCACTGTCTTGGGGAAGCCACGCAACAGAAACTTCCATTTGAACTTGTTAATGCTGTTTTATTTAGAAATTGAAAAGAAAAAAAGCAACCAAAAGGAAACACTGATTTTTTTTTTAAAAAGCATGCAAAAACTCTGGGAAATGTTGAGTTGTTAAAGCAGATTAGTGAGCCACCTCTGTAACATTTCTTAAATGATGTCCTGCTTGGAAACTAGAGAAAAGCTAAAATGAACTTTCTGACTTATTTTGATTCTCAAATGATGTGATACAGAGAAGTTTATTGAAAACCCAGAGCAATTAACATCATCCTTGAAATAAGAAAGAAAGATAGCACTAAGTCCTGTCTGACTCTCTGTGACCCCATGGACTGCAGTCCACCAGGCTCCTCTGTCCATGGGATTCTTCAGGCAAGAATACTGAAGTGGGTTGCCATTTCTTTCTTCAGGGGACCTTCCTGACCCAGGAATCAAACCCAGGTCTCCAGCATTGCAGGCAGATTCTTTACCAGCTGAGCTACAGGGGAAGTCCTTGAAATAAGAACATTTGTAAAAACCTAGTCAATCCCAATTAGCTTACTTAATTACAAAGTATCTAAAATATTTTACCTACTTTGTCCTGTTCTGATTGAGAAAAATCATAAAATTAAGGTCAAGAGAGGCAAGAAAGATTTCTGGATGCCTGCTGCCCCTCTCGGAGTGGTTAGAGCAGACCCTAAGGTGAGGACGGTGCGTGTGAGCCCGCTGTGGAGCACCACCGCGGTGAGCACTGCGGCCGTAGAGCATCTCAGCTATGGAGCACCTCAGCTGTGGAGCATATCAGCTGTGGAGCACCTCAGCTGGCAGCACTGCGGCCGAGGAGCACCTCAGCTATGGAGCACCTCAGCTGTGGAGCACCTCAGCTGTCAGCACTGCAGCCGTGGAGCACCTCAGCTATGGAGCACCTCAGCTGTGGAGCATCTCAGCTATGGAGCAGCGCAGCTGTGGAGCACCTCAGCTGTGGAGCACCTCAGCTGGCAGCACTGTGGCCGTGGAGCACCTCAGCTGTGGAGCAGCTCAGCTGTGGAGCACCTCAGCTGTGGAGCACCTCAGCCGGCAGCACTGTGGCCGTGGAGCACCTCAGCTGTGGAGCATCTCAGCTGTGGAGCACCTCAGCTGGCAGCACTGCGGCCATGGAGCACCGCAGCCTGGAGCACCACAGCCTGGAGCACCTCAGCTATGGAGCATCTCAGCTGTGGAGCACTTCAGCTATGGAGCACTGCAGCTGTGGAGCACCTCAGCTGGCAGCACCAGTGCAAGAGACGCAGCTATCAGTTCTCATGGATTTTGCAAATCAGCTGTTCAACAAAAGCATGATATGAAAAAATATATATAAACATAGAATTAAACTATATTAAAGAGAAAAGTAATAAATATTCAAAGTCAGCAATTGCTAATTATTTAACCACATTTTACTCTTATCTGTGTTCTTGAGGCAAACTCATGTCTATTTTATCTGAATAATGAAAACATCTTGTAATGGTGTGCCACTGCACATTTCTTCCCAAAACTGTGTTGATGATGTCTTGGTAGCTTAAAAACAGCTAGAGAGGGAGTATCCACAACTAGCTGTGGTGGCAATATTTACCCTACAGATATCAGACTTTGGCAAATGCTACAAATTGAGGTTGGATTTATTATCTTATTGATGATCCACACACAGAAAGTAATGGAGAATATTAAAAAATCAGATTAAACTTAAACATGTATAGTATTGATTAAAACATGAGCCAAAGAACTTAAAAGACGCTTTATCAGCAACGATATACAGGTGGCAAGTCAGACTATGAGGAGAGTCCACATCATATGTCATCAGAGAGACGCAGACCCAGACAGCAGCGAGACACCACTAAACGCCCATCAGCATGGAGGGAACCCTAAATACTGACAGCACGAAATGCTGGCCTGAAAGTAGGGTGGCAGGAGCGCTCATTCAATGCTGGTGGGGCCACAAGATGATACAGACACTTTGGAAGACAGCTTGGTGGTTTCCTACAAAACTAACATAGTCTGTTTACCATATGACCCACAATCATGCTCCTTGGTATGTTCTCAAAGGATCTGAAAGCTTATTTTCACACAGAATCTCTTATACAGATGTTTATAGTAGCTTTATTCATAATTACTAAACTCTAAAACAACCAAGGTGTCCTTCAGTAGGTGAATGTACAGATAAACTGTGGTTCATCCAGACAAGGAAACAGTACTCAGAGCTAAAAAAAAAAAATGAGCTGTTAGGCCATGAAAAGGCACAGAGGAACCTTAAACACATTTTACCAAGTGTAAGAAACCAGTCTGAAAAGGCTACATACCTGCATGATTCCAACTATATGGCATTCTGGAAAAGCTGGAACTACAGACACGATAAAAATTAGTTGTTGCCAGGGGTTAGAGGGGGAAACGATAAGTAAAGCACAACCGATGTTTAGGGTGTGAAAATTCTTTGTACGATATTATAATGATGGATATATGTTATTATACCGTTGTCCGAACCCATAGGATGTACAGGACCGAGGGTGAACTTTAATGTAAACGATGGACTTTGGTGATGTGATGCCTCAGTGTAATTCCCTCGTGTGTGATAAATGTACCTCTCACGTGGAAGATGTTGATACTGGGGTACTGGGGGAGGCTCTGCCCGTGTGCAGCAACGAGTGCGTGAGGCATCTCTGGATCTTCCTCTCAGGGTCTTTGCAAACCTAGAACTGCTCTAAAAATAGACTCTTCGATAAAACATTGTGCAGTATCTATAAGTTGCTACAAAATGTAACAATTTGCAAGTTATTATAAACTGGAGGAATATTCTTCCCGGATCTGAAAATACTATACATTTCAGCAAAGAAATCACTGCTGCTGCTGCTGCTGCTGCGTGGCTTCAGTTGTGTCCGACTCTGTGCGACCCCATAGACGGCAGCCCACCAGGCTCCCCCGTCCCTGGGATTCTCCAGGCAAGAACACTGGAGTGGGCTGCCATTTCCTTCTCCAATGCATGAAAGTGAAAAGTGAAAGGGAAGTTGCTCAGTCGTGTCTGACTCTTAGCGACCCCATGGACTACAGCCCACCAGGCTCCTCCGTCCATGGGATCTAGGCATTGAAAAACTAGGGGTGATAGTGTAGTTTTCAACATACATCTTTATTGTTTTACTTTTATCCAACTAATTGACATAAACAAAAATATCAATCAATATTCATGTAGGAATTACATTTGTCCGTCACTGTCTGTTTATGGATAAAAACATTGCACCAAAATCAATGAAAACCTGTTGTGAGAATCAGTTGGCTATGTGAATTCAAAAATGAAGATTTTTATATTATTTGCAATTAGTGTGTTACACATCTTTTTATCAGTGAATTTATAATACATATATGAGTATGTATGTGTACATCCATGCACATATTTTTCCAGAGAAAATGTTAAGCTAAACACATCACAGTGTACCTACATGCTATACTTTCAAAGAATCTAATGTACATTACATCCCACTTACCTATTCTAGGCCTTAAATTACTTCATTAAAGATTATCACATTAGCTTAAAATGTTGAGCCCTTTCAAAAAGGTAGCTATTTCTCAAAAGGGTACTGACGGTAGCTCAATTACCTCAATTACATGTATTTTAAATTGAAATTGTTGTTCAATTGCTAAGTTGTGTCTCTTTGTGACCCCATGAACTGCAGCATGCCAGGCTTCCCTGTCCTTCACTATCTCTCTGAGTTTGCTCCAATTCAGTCCACTGAGTCAGTGATGCCATCCAACCATCTCATCCTCTGTTGTCCCCTTCTCTTCCCACCTTCAATCTTTCCCAGCATCAGGGTCTTTTCTAATAAGTCAGTTCTTTGCATCAGGTAGCCAAAATTTTGGAGCTTCAGCTTCAGCACCAGACCTTCCAATGAATATTCTGGGTTGATTTCCTTTAGGATTGACAGGTTTGATCTCCTTGCGATCCAAGGGACTTTTAAGAGTCTTCTTCAGCATCACTAAGTTGAAATACATATACCAAATAAGAGTTCATTTTAGGGCCTTATAAGATTTTTTATATTGAGATTTAATGATTTTAGAATCATAGAAAGAGAAAGTGAAATAAAACTTGAAGGAAGAAACTAATTCTCAGAGAAATTGATGTCAAGAAATCACAGAATCATTTAAATAACAAATATTGAGCTAATTAATTGAATCTTCTTTGTATGCTATGGTCTAAATGTTGATGTGCCCCCCCAAATTCATTAGGATGCTGACATCCTAATTCCCCAAATAATAGTATAAGTAAGTGGGGCTTTTGTGGGGGGACTAGGGCATGAGAGTTGAGTCTTAATGAATGGGATCAATGTTCTTAAACAGAAACAGTGCTCCCTCGCCTCGTCCGCATGTAAGGACACAATGAGACTGTGACCTAGAAAAGGGCCCCCACCAGCGAGACTTGCACTCTGATCTCAGCCATCCAGCTTCTAGAACTGGGAGCAATACATTCCTGCTCTTTATAAGCCACCCACTCTGAGATAAAATATTTTGTTACAGCAGCCTGAATGACTAAGACACAAAATGTCATTCAATGTACTAAGAACTTAAAATGAATTGTTTTACTTAATTCTCAATGGAATGCTATTCAGCCATAAAAAATAAAGAAATTGGGTCATTTGTACAGACATGGATGGACCTAGAGAGTGTCATACAAAGCAAAGTGAGTCAGAAAGAGAGAAACAAATATCATATTTTAATGCATATATGCATATGGAATATATGTGGAACCTAGAGAAACACTATAGATAATCTTATTTGCAAAACATAAAAAAGACACAGATGTAGAGAACAAATGTATGGACACCAAGAGAAGAAAGGGGGAGTGGACGAATTGGGGGATTAGGATGGGGGTATATATACACACACACATATACTATCAATATATACTATCAATATATACACATACATATATACTATAGTATGTATATATAGTATATATACACACATATATACTATCAATAGATACACATACATATATACTATATTATATATATAGTATATATGCACACACACATATATACTATCAATATATACACACACATATATACTATCAATATATACACACACATATATACTATAGTATATATATAGTATATATACACACACACATATATACTATCAATATATACACACACATATATACTATCAATATATACACACACATATATATACTATCAATATATACACACACATATATACTATAGTATAGACATAGTATATATACACACACATACTATCAATATATACTATCAATATACACACACACATATATATACTATCAATATATACACACATATATATACACTATAGTATATATATATAGTATATACACACACATATATATACTATCCATATATACACACACATATATACTATAGTATATATATAGTATATATACACACACATATATACTATCCATATATACACACCCATATATAGTATAGTATATATATATAGTATATATATACACACACATATATACTATAGTATAGACATAGTATATATACACACACATACTATCAATATATACTATCAATATATACACACACATATATACTATCCATATATACACACACATATATACTATCATTATATACACACACATATATACTATAGTATATATATATAGTATATACACACACACATATATACTATCCATATATACACACACATATATAGTATAGTATATATACACACACATACTATCAATATATACTATCAATATATACACACACATATATATACTATCCATATATACACACACATATATACTATAGTATATATATATAGTATATATACACACACATATATAGTATAGTATATATATATAGTATATATATACACACACATATACTATCAACGAAGTGAAGTGAAGTTGCTCAGTCGTGTCCGACTCTTTGCAACCCCATGGACTGTAGCCTAGCAGGCTCCTCCCTCCATGGGATTCTCCAGGCAAGAGTACTGGAGTGGGTTGCCATTTTCCTTCTCCAGGGGATCTTCCTGACCCAGGGATCGAACCCTGGTCTCCCGCATTCCAGGCAGACGCTTTAACCTCTGAGCCACCAGGGGAGCCCACATAAAACAGGAAACTAAAGAGACCCTAGTGTAGTGCACAGGAAACCCTATTCAATACTCTGTAGTGACAGATACTGGAAAAGAACCCAGAGAAGGTCAGACATGTGTGTATGCACAACTGATTCATTTTGCTGCACAGTAGAAACAAACATAACGTTGTAAAGCAAATATATCCCGAGAACAATTAATTTAACTGTCACACTGATCCTCGGTGGTGTTCCATCAGATAAGGAAACTGTATCTTAAAGACTTTTTATGAAACTGCCCCCAAGTTCCTGGAGCTGGGTTATAGAACTAGGATAAGGTCCCAAGTAGCTATAAAGGCTCTATTTCCCCAGCTTTAATGAAATATAGCTTACAGACCCCATTGCTGAAGTTTTAGTTCAAGGTGTCCAGCGTGTTGATCTGATACGTCTGTGTACGCCAAGTGATTTCACCGAGCGTTAGTTCACACCTTTCTCATGTTGCATCATTGCCTTTCTTTTCTATGATAACAATATTCAAGGCTTACTCTCTCAGCATCTTTCAGGTAATAATACAGAATGATTAACTATGATCACCATCGTTTACATTTGTTCCCTAAAACTTAAAGTCATTTCATAACTGGAAGTTTGTGTACTTTGACCAACATCTTCCCATTTGCCCCACCCCAGCTCCTGGTAAAAACCATTCTTCTCTCTCTCTCTGTATGTGTGGATTTTCCTGTTGCTGTTGATTTTTCCACACAAGAGAGATATCGCACAGTATTTCCTTCCCCTGTCTGACTTACTTCACTTAGCATAGTGCCATGGAGACCCATTTCTCTGTTTGAGCACATTAAGTTGCTTCAGGCAACCCAAGGAGTGGTGGCTGCGCAGCACAGGAGGGCCTAGAGGAGCTATCCCACGTTGAAGGTCAGGAACGGTGGCGGTAAGGAGATACCCCTCGTCCAAGGTAAGAAGCAGTGGCTGTGCTTTGCTGGAGCAGCCGTGAAGAGATAATGGCAAGCCACTTCAGTATTCTTGCCTTGAGAACCCCATGAACAGCATGAAAAGGCAAAATGATAGGATACCAAAAGAGGAACTCCCCAGGTCATTAAGTGCCCAATATGCTACTGGAGATCAGCGGAGAAATAACTCCAGAAAGAATAAAGAGATGGAGCCAAAGCAAAAACAATACCCAGTTGTGGATGTGACTGGTGATAGAAGCAAGATCTGATGCTGTAAAGAGCAATATTGCATAGGAACCTGGAATGTCAGCTCCATGAATCCAGGCAAATTGGAAGTGGTCAAACAAGAGATGGCAAGGGTGAATGTCGACATTCTAGGAATCAGCGAACTAAAATGGACTGGAATGGGTGAATTTAACTCAGATGACCATTACATCTACTACTGCGGGCAGAAATCCCTCAGAAGAAATGGAGTAGCCATTATGGTCAACAAAAGAGTCCGAAACACAGTACTTGGATGCAATCTCAAAAACAACAGAATGATCTCTGTTCATCTCCAAGGCAAACCATTCAATATCACAGTTATCTAAGTCTATGCCCCAACCAGTAACGCTGAAGAAACTGAAGTTGAATGGTTTTATGAAGACCTACAAGATCTTTAAGAACTAACACCTAAAAAAGATGTCCTTTTCATTATAGGGGACTGGAATGCAAAAGTAGGAAATCAAGAAACACCTGGAGTAACAGGCAAATTTGGCCTTGGAATGCGGAATGAAGCAGGGCAAAGACTAATAGAGTTTTGCCAAGAAAATGCACTGGTCATAGCAAACACCCTCTTCCAACAACACAAGAGAAGACTCTACACATGGACAGCACCAGATGGTCAACACCGAAATCAGATTGATTATATTCTTTGCAGCCAAAGATAGAGAAGCTCTATACAGTCAACAAAAACAAGATGGGGAGCTGACTGTGGCTCAGATCATGAACTCCTTATTACCTAATTCAGACTTAAATTGAAGAAAGTAGGGAAAACTGCTAGACCATTCAGGTATGACCTAAATCAAATCCCTTATGATTATACAGTGGAAGTGAGAAATAGATTTAAGGGCCTAGATCTGATAGATAGAGTGCCTGATGAACTATGGAATGAGGTTCGTGACATTGTACAGGAGACAGGGATCAAGACCATCCCCATGGAAAAGAAGGGCAAAAAAGCAAAATGGCTGTCTGGGGAGGCCTTACAAATAGCTGTGACAAGAAGAGAGGGGAAAAGCAAAGGAGAAAAGGAAAGATATAAGCATCTGAATGCAGAGTTCCAAAGAATAGCAAGAAGAGATAAGAAAGCCTTCTTCAGCAATCAATGCAAAGAAATAGAGGAAAACAACAGAATGGGAAAGACTAGAGATCTCTTCAAGAAAATTAGAGATACCAAGGGAACATTTCATGCAAAGATGGGCTCGATAAAGGACAGAAATGGTGTGGACCTAACAGAAGCAGAAGATATTAAGAAGACGTGGCAAGAATACACAGAAGAACTGTACAAAAAAGATCTTCACGACCCAGATAATCATGATGATGTGATCACTCATCTAGAGCCAGACATCTTGGAATGTGAAGTCAAGTGGGTATTAGAAAGCATCACTATGAACAAAGCTAGTGGAGGTGATGGAATTCCAATAGATATATTTCAAATCCTGAAAGATGATGCTGTGAAAGTGCTGCAGTCAATATGCCAGCAAATTTGGAAAACTCAGCAGTGGCCACAGGACGGGAAAAGGTCAGTTTTCATTCCAATTCCAAAGAAAGGCAATGCCAAAGAATGCTCAAACGACCACACAATTGCACTCATCTCACATGCTAGTAAAGTAATCCTCAAAATTCTCCAAGCCAGGCTTCAGCAATACATGAACTGTGAACTCCCTGATGTTCAAACTGGTTTTAGAAATGGCAGAGGAACCAGAGATCAAATTACCAACATCCGCTGGATCATGGAAAAAGCAAGAGAGTTCCAGAAAAACATCTATTTCTGCTTTATTGGCTAGGCCAAAGCCTTTAACTGTGTGGATCACAATAAACTGTGGAAAATTCTGAAAGAGATGGGAATACCAGACCACCTGACCTGCCTCTTGAGAAATCTGTATGCAGGTCAGGAAGCAACAGTTAGAACCGGACATGGAACAACAGACTGGTTCCAAATAGGAAAAGGAGTACGTCAAGGCTGTATATTGTCACCCTGCTTATTTAACTTATATGCAGTGTACATCATGAGAAATGCTGGACTGGAAGAAACACAAGCTAAAATCAAGATTGCCGGGAGAAATATCAAGAACCTCAGATATGCAGATGACATCACCCTTATGGCAGAAAGTGAAGAGGAGCTAAAAGCCTCTTGATGAAAGTAAAAGAGGAGAGTGAAAGAGTTGGCTTAAAGCTCAACATTCAGAAAATGAGGATCATGGCATCCGGTCCCATCACTTCATGGGAAGTAGATGGGGAAAGAGTGGAAACAGTGCCAGACTTTATTTTGGGGGGCTCCAAAATCACTGCAGATGGTGACTGCAAACATGAAATTAAAAGACGCTTACTCCTTGGAAGAAAAGTTATGAGCAACCTAGATAGTATATTCAAAAGCAGAGACATTACTTTGCCGACTAAGGTCTGTATAGTCAAGGATATGATTTTTCCTGTGGTCATGTATGGATGTGAGAGTTGGACTGTGAAGAAGGCTGAGTGCCAAAGAATTGATGCTTTTGAACTGTGGTGTTGGAGAAGACTCTTGAGAGTCCCTTGGACTGCAAGGAGATCCAACCAGTCCATTCTGAAGGAGATCAACCCTGGGATTTCTTTGGAAGGAATGATGCTAAAGCTGAAACTCCAGTACTTTGGCCACCTCATGGGAAGAGTTGACTCATTGGAAGAGATTCTGATGTTGAGGGATTGGGGGCAGGAGAAGAAGGGGCTGACCCAGGATGAGATGGCTGGATGGCATCATGGACTCAATGGACGTGAGTCTAAGTGAGCTCCGGGAGATGGTGATGGACAGGGAGGCCTGGCATGCTGTGATTCATGGGGTCGCAAAGAGTGGGACACGACTGAGCAACTGAACTGAACTGAAGTTGCTTCAGTCCTGTCCAACTCTGTGTGATCCCCTGGACTGCAGCCCGCCAGTGTCCTCTGTTCATGGGATTCTCCAGGCAAGAATACTGGAGTGCATTGCCATGCCCTCCTCCAGGGGATCTTCCTGACTCGGGGATGGAACCTGTGACTCTTACGTCTGCATTGGAAGGTGGACTCTGTACCACTAGTGCCACCTGGGAAGCCCAGAAATCCATCTGTGTTGTCAATGGCGGGGTTTCCTTTTTTCTCATGGCTGAATAATATTCCTGTGTTTGTGTGTGTGTGCGCGCACGTGTGTGTGTGTGTGTGTGTGTGTGAGAGAGAGAGAGAGAGAGATTCCTTATTCATGCATGGATGGTCCGTCTAGTCAAGGCTATGGTTTTTCCAGTGGTCATGTATGGATGTGAGAGTTGGACTGTGCAGAAGCCTGAGCACTGAAGAATTGATGCTTTTGAACTGTGGTGTTGGAGAACTCTTGAGAGTCCCTTGGCCTTCAAGGAGATCCAACCAGTCCATTCTGAAGGAGATCAACCCTGGGTGTTCTTTGGAAGGAATGATGCTAACGCCGAAACTCCAGTACTTTGGCCACCTCATGCAAAGAGTTGACTCATTGGGAAAGACTGTGATGCTGGGAGGGATTGGGGGCAGGAGGAGAAGGGGCCGAGCCAGGATGAGATGGCTGGATGGCATCACTGACTCAATGGACGTGAGTCTGAGTGAACTCCAGGAGCTGGTGATGGACAGGGAGGCCTGGCGTGCTGCAATTCATGGGGTCGCAGAGAGTCGGACACGACCGAGTGACTGAACTGAACTGAACTGAAGGAGGATTTATCTATAAAGAACAGAAGAGAGGTAGCATATATGCAGCTGTCAGACAGCGGCAGTCATAAGACTTTGCAGAAGTCCCTTAGTATACCATAGACTTACAAACTCTGGCATTCCGTGCTCAGAAAGTGGGAGACCATTGGCATAATAATCGACAGCTAAACATTTTCACTTGCTGTGAAGCCTCTCAATTTTACTTTATATGACTTTCAGCTAGCATATGTTTTGGAAATCAGTAAAAAAAAAAATCCTCCCTCCACTCCAATTACAAGAAATCACATAAAGCGTATTCATTTCTCAATATTGCTTTAGACCTAAGAGTTTAAAAGTCTCTTTATCTCAACAGAACCAGCTGCAGGGTTAAAATTACTCTTGAAGTGACTCTTGTAGGATTAAACATCAGTAACATTTAGTGACAAGATTCAACCACTCTCTTTGTAGAGATTGGAGATTAAGAGCTTTCTTTCCCCTGAACCTACAGCTTGATTCAGTGGATGAGAAGCCCTAAGCACACTTACAGGAGTCGAAGGAAGAAAAAGCTAAATTTGGAGAAAAAGGTAAAAATGAACAAAATATCCTGTAATATCTTACAACTCAAGTGGAAGTTGCCAAACGAGATTATTTGCTATCTTTGTTAGGAATTTTGTTTTCAGAAAGCACCAGGAAATGTGCCCTTCCTGAAGTCCTTATAGTCTTTAACTAGAGTCTCTCCATATTCAATCAACGAATCCCTGTTATATATATATATATATACACACATACATACACACATACATATATATCTTCTGCCGTCAAAGAAAGCACACACTTGCAATAGTCTGAGGTGACCTTGTTTTCACACCAGATTGCTTAGCCTGATGTTGGAACAAAAATAGATAATACTACAATATAAATCTGTCTTTATAATAAAAAATTGGAGATGATGAAGGGTGGCAGATGGATTCAAAACTAACGGAATGCATCCTCCATGAGTTTTGGCACTTAAAAACCAAGTTCTGTGCCAGGGACAAGAGGGACATTTGGGGCCACTTTGGCCAAGGGTCTTGTCCTCCTCGCTGTCATTGAGAGTGCCCTTGTGACCACAGGCCTCCACGCATATGCCATGTGGTCTGACCCCAGTCGTCTCCTCTGCCAGGCCTGCCGTGAGGCTCTCAGCAATCACCATCATCATCATCACCATCACCATCACCATGATCATCTGGGTGTCTGTTTGGGTGGAAACCCTTGAATGTTTTCTAGCTCTGTAATAGAGCCTGGCGTGAGAAAAACAATTTAAATGACTGCTATAAAGCCGAGCTGACTTTGATGCAAATTAGAAATTTATTTCCTTTCAAAAACTACATGCTTATTAAAATAAAACTAGTCTTATAGATGAGCTAAAACTATTTGCTTTCTGCTTGACTAAAATGAATAACCAACAAGGACCTATTGTATATAGCATAGAGAATTATATTCAATATTTTGCAATAAACTATTAGGGGAAGAATATCTGAAAAGAATCTATCTATCTATATCTCAGCTCAAAAGCAATTATCCCAGGTCAAATCATGTTTCTAAAATCCAGGGCTGAGTGTTGATAAGGACCGTAGTGAAAAGTGCTTGGAATCTCACTGAACAGGTTAGATGGAGAAAATCTTGGTTTCAGCCATAGATGCTAGCTTATGCTGCTGTCTGCAATAGTCGTATGAGTGACTGTGAACGCAACTGGGAGAAGTGTCCCTATGAGAGCTGGGTATTGGCACCCTGTACTGGGGGGAAGGTATGCATACTACCTTCTCTCTCTGGGATTGATATTTAGGATCCCATCACCTTCTTGCAAAACATAGAAATGTGTTCAGTTGCTGGGTTGCATCTTTTTTCCTATCTTTTATATACAAATCCCCTTCATCACCGTTCACCTTGGCACACTTCCTGGCATCCAGTGCCTCACTGAGGGAGACTTTAATCTCATCAGTAATGGCACAGCCTCTCTCATCATGATTCTTAAAATTTGCAACATATTTTAATTGTCTGGGGAACTTTAAACTACTGATGAGCACATCTCCCCATAGTGGGTTTGCAGCTCAATTTGTTTTAACCACTCTCAGGAGTGGTTGAATAGTGGTTGAATAGCCTGGAAACCCTGACATACAGCCAAGTTGATGAGCAGGTATATTTACTTCAGGAGCCACTGGCAATTCCCATCACTTCTTGCTTTAGACTCACTGAGGAGAGTGAAACCCATTTCCTATGAATAGTATTCTCCCTGAATGCATATATGTTCTAATTAAACAATCACTTCTTACAGATGCTTAAATTGTAGTTGCTATTGACGTTAATAAAACTTATGATTCTAGAAATGTGCATGTGTGCTAAGTCGATTCAGTCGTGTCCAACCCTTTGTGACCCCTCTGTCCCTGGGATTCTCCTGGCAAGAATACTGGAGTGGGTTGCCATGCCCTCCTCCAGGGGATCTTCCCAACCCCCGGATCAAACTAGCACCTCTTATATCTCCTGCAGGAGGGTTCTTTATCTCTACTGCAGCCTGGGAATGTCAAATCTTTGAACAGCAATCGTATATTTTTGCCATCAACAGTACGATATGCCTCTAAAATTTTATTTCTCTTTGCTGTTCTTCTGCTCTTTCAGAAAGCCTCAACTAAGCTTCTAATAGTTTAATGGTTTTTAAATTGGGTTATTTTCTTTTCTATCACATGTAAACCTAGCACTGTTTGATGGATTTTAGTGTAATATATAATTTTTTCTTTTCCTTTGCTTTTGGGTTCAAGTACTCATCTTGCTAGAGGAGGGCATGGCAACTCACTCCAGTGTTCTTGCCTGGAGAACCCCATGGACAGAGGAGTCTGGTGGGCAACAGTCCATGTGGTCGCGAAGAGTCAGACATGACTGAAGCGATTTAACACGCACACACACTCGTCTTGCTAACATACGTCTTCTAGATTTTGCTACCAATGCATAGGCCCTCCTGTAGTGAGATACAAAATTTTGAGTCTACCAAAGGTATCTATTGCTTATCTAAATCTTGTCCAAGTTCACCTCCTCTAAGTTAAATAATTCTATCCAGAAGGAGGTGTTTTTCCATTAAATTGACATACAGTTCAGACTTGGACCAGCTCTATCATTGCCCTGACTGACTTTTAGGAAAATGCTTGTCATCTTTGTTGGTATTTCTCTTAGAATCATAATTCTCTAAACTTCTTGGTGCCGTTCTCTTAAGACACAGGAAATGCAGCTTCATTTCGGCAATGGAAGAAGTCTACCTCTGGTGTTCTAACTAGTCTGTGATAATCTTTCCCACTGCCCGTTCAAATTCCCCCAAATTTCTGTAACCACTGGCCTTTCCTCCCAAACCTTTAAGAGATGTTTCTCTAATTACTCTTACTGCACACGGGATTAAGATATCACTTCTCAGTAGGTTTCTGGACCTGGCTGTTTTTACGAAAGTCATATCAGGCTGCTCTATGAAAATATGCCTATCTTTCTATGTTTCATTGCTTTCAACCCTGGTCTAGTAACATTAAAATTTCTCCTTCATCCTTTTTCTAATGCACTCAACTTTCCATTTTGTCTATGTCTTGTCAGGTATTAATATTTCAGCCATGTTTCTAGGGAATTTTCTCTTGTCCTCAAGCTGAATTAGTCTTTGTTTTACTTTACTCTTCTGGTTACTTTTTTTTGAATGGTAAGCCTGAAGCATAATTTTCAAACCACCCCAGTTCCTTCTTGATTTCCTAAGCAAACATGATGCTTGGAGACACAGTCTCAGGATTTTCAATTTGGTCTTTTGCTTTTGGAAATGCATTAATTTTACTGAGTTGTTTCTTTGCATGTTAAGTCACCTCAGTCATGTCCAACTCTTTGCGACCCCATGGACTGCAGCCCGCCAGGCTCCTCTGTCCATGGGATTCTCCAGGCAAGAACACTGGCTGCCATGCCCTCCTCCAGAGGATCTTCCCGACCTAGGAATCGACCCTGCACCTCCCATGTCTTCCTCATTGGCAGGTAGATCCTTTTCTACTAGTGCCATCTGGGAAACCCGAGCTGTTTCTTTACCTCAGCCTAAAAGGTGGTACAGTCTTTTCATAGGCTACCTCCTAATTCCTATTTGTTGATGAGTACTTTCTTTCATATTCTATGGGTGAACCTATGCTTATGATTTTAGAATCCAAAGCTATGGTCCACATCTGTATAATTAACAAATCCAGAGTAAAGCTGAGACTATAGAATTGTAGATGGATTCGGTCCATATGGCCCAAGGTATTCCTTTCAGCTTCCTCTCTTGAACCTGAGGACGGTGCTGAAAACATGAAATACAGATTCAGTCTGGTGTTGTCTGTGTCCTCAGGCTCAAGATGGCCATTACTAATTTTCTCCAAACCTAGAGATAGCTTCCCTTGCCTCAAGTGTGCCTGCTTAGGAAAAGACGTGTATTTCAGAGATTACAGTAACCACACCAATGCAAGATACAAGTGGCTTCCTTTGAAAGAGCACCTCCTTTGTCCCAGATATTGATGGCACTGACATACAATAACGTACAGCAACTGTCCTCAGCACCTTGCGTACCAGGTATCATCATCCCCATTTGGTAGACATTCAAATAAACGTCTACACGTTTACAAGCTTGTACAAGTATTGGGTCGGCCAAAAAGTTTGTTTAGGTTTGTCTGTAATATAGTAATATCCTATGGGAAAAAAATCCGAATGAACTTTTTAGCCCACCCAGCACATACGACTAGGAACTGGTGAAGCTAGAATTCAAATCCAGGAATGGGTAAGATCATACTAGTCAGCACATATTTAAAAACACATAGAATAAAGCGTAGTAAGACTCTAGAGAATGACCTTCCCTAAGAGAAAAGGTAAATATGAAAGCATTCTCAGACCTCATGGGATTCGGTGTCTAAACTGAGCAAATTCTAATGTGTGTTTGGAGAGAGAGGGCAAGAGAGGCCTTTGGAAATGCAGAGTGCATCCGTTTTGGAAAAAATAGTACCCTTTGGGAGTGGTTGCAAACGTTTTAAGGAATTCCTGCTGCCTACTCTGATTTCAGTGGACTTTTGGAGTCCATGGCGAAGAATGTGACCTTGACTTAAATGCCCTTCTTGCCACGTCTTCCTTTCGGCTTGCTAAGTCCTGGGAGAAACCTGGGTCTCAGAGAGGTACTTGGTTTCCACCCACTTTTAAGGAAAGTGATGTGAATTAGAATGGGCGGTTGTTGACCTAATTTTTCAGGAGGTTGTTGGAGGTATGATTCTTCTTCCATAGACAAAACTATAGAGGGATTCCTTCTATCCCTCCATACACTCAGAGGCCTCAGAGATTGTAAGGGTAACTTGGTTCCTCTTCAGAGGCCATGAAAAGGTGTGTAGTGAAGTACACTGAAGATACTATTGCACAGATTTTTCTAGTCATCCTTCTCTAAGCAAAGAGATAAAATGGAAAAATTTCCAAACCCTATCTCATATTGTTTTATTTACTTTTTACTTCTTAAAGAAAAGGCAATCAAACATGAGAGCAACTTTGAAAACGTTTTATCAATGAACTGAGTTGAGGGAAAAAGTGATCAAATAATGATTTATTCTTAATATGGAACATTTCCTAAGTCTGCTCATCTGTCATTTTAATTATGTTGGAATAGGGATTAGCTGTTTCCGTTGGGGCTTCCCAGGTGGTGCAGTGGTGGAGCATCTGCCTACCAGTTCAAGAGATGCACGTTAGTTTCCTGGGTCCGGAAGATCCCTGGAGAAGGAAATGGCACCCACTCCAGTATGCTTGCTTAAGGAATACCATGGACAGAAGAGCCTGGTGGCCTACAGTCCAGTTCAATTCAGTTCAGTCGCTCAGTCGTGTCTGACTCTTTGTGACCCCATGAACCGCAGCACGCCAGGCCTCCCTGTCCATCACCATCTCCCGAGTTCACTCAGACCCACATCCATTGGGTCCATGATGCCATCCAGCCATCTCATCCTGGGTCGGCCCCTTCTCCTCCTGCCCCCAATCCCTCCCAGCATCAGAGTCTTTTCCAATGAGTCAACTTTTCATATGAGGTGGCCAAAGTACTGGAGTTTCAGCTTTAGCATCAGTCCTTCCAAAGAAATCCCAGGGCTGATCTCCTTCAGGATGGACTGGTTGGCTCTCCTTGCAGTCCAAGGGACTCTCAAGAGTCTTCTCCAACACCGCAGTTCAAACGCATCAATTCTTCGGTGCTCAGCCTTCTTCACAGTCCAACTCTCACATCCATACATGACCACAGGAAAAACCATAGCATTGACTAGACAGACCTTAGTCGGCATAGTAATGTCTCTGCTTTTGAATATACTATCTAGGTTGGTCATAACTTTTCTTCCAAGGAGTAAGCGTCTTTTAATTTCATGGCTGCAGTCACCATCTGCAGTGATTTTGGAGCCCCCCAAAATAAAGTCTGGCACTGTTTCCACTGTTTCCCCATCTATTTCCCATGAAGTGATGGGACCGGATGCCATGATCTTCGTTTTCTGAATGTTGAGCTTTAAGCCAACTTTTTCACTCTCCTCTTTCACTTCCATCAAGAGGCTTTTTAGCTCCTCGTCACTTTCTGCCATAAGGGTGGTGTCATCTGCATATCTGAGGTTCTTGATATTTCTCCCGGCAATCGTGATTCCAGCTTGTGCTTCTTCCAGTCCAACATTTCTCATGATGTACTCTGCATAGAAGTTAAATAAGCAGGGTGACAATATACAGCCTTGACGTAGTCCTTTTCCTATTTGGAACCAGTCTGCTGTTCCATGTCCAGTTCTAACTGTTGCTTCCTGACCTGCATACAGATTTCTCAAGAGGCAGGGCAGTTGGTCTGGTATTCCCATCTCTTTCAGAATTTTCCACAGTTTATTGTGATCCACACAGTCAAAGGCTTTGGCATAGTCAATAAAGCAGAAATAGATGTTTTTCTGGAACTCTCTTGCTTTTTCCATGATCCAGTGGATGTTGGCAATTTGATCTCTGGTTCCTCTGCCTTTTCTAAAACCAGCTTGAACATCAGGAAGTTCACGGTTCACGTATTGCTGAAGCCTGGCTTGGAGAATTTTGAGTATTACTTTACTAGCATGTGAGATGAGTGCAATTGTGCAGGGAAATGGCAACCCACTCCAGTATTCTTGCCTAGAGAATCCCACAGGAGGAAAGGCCTGGTGGGCTACAGTCCACGGGTCACAGTTGGATACGACTGAGTGACTTCAGTTCACTTGAGCATTCTTTGGCATTGCCTTTCTTTGAGATTGGAATGAAAACTGACCTTTTCCAGCTCTGTGGCCACTGCTGAGTTTTCCAAATTTGCTGGCATATTGAGTGCAGCACTTTCACAGCATCATCTTTCAGGATTTGAAACAGCTCAACTGGAATTCCATCACCTCCACTAGCTTTGTTCATAGTGTTGCTTTCTAAGGCCCACTTGACTTCACATTCCAGGATGTCTGGCTCTAGATGAGTGATCACACCATCGTGATTATCCGGGTCGTGAAGATCTTTTTCGTACAGTTCCTCTGTATATTCTTGCCATCTCTTCTTAATATCTTCTGCTTCTGTTAGGTCCATACAATTTCTGTCCTTTATCAAGCCCATCTTTGCATGAAATGTTCCCTTGGTATCTCTAATTTTCTTGAAGAGATCTCTAGTCTTTCCCATCCTGTTCTTTTCCTCTATTTCTTTGCATTGATCACTGAAGAAGGCCTACAGTCCAGGGGATCATAAAGAGTTGAACATGACTGCACAACTGAGCACATACTGAGAACAGAATGAGACAGAAATAAAGATTAATTACAACTTGCCTGAGTCTCCAGAAAAGAAGCCACTGCAAAAGTGTGAGTCTGGTTACCTAAGTTGAGTACCTTACAAAGAGCTTGACTGGTTATTCACTCATAAACTTTCTTCTGTGTGACCTGAGCTACGTACCATAGCTGCATTTTTAATAAAGCCTGGGAGTAAATAAGGGTAACACCCTCTCTGGAGGTAGCTGATAGACAATTAAGGGAAAGGAACTCATGAGGAAAGAGGACATTTGTGTATTCTTTGTTTTCAGTGTGAACAGGTTCTCATTCTTGCCACAACCATCAGACTTCTAAATATATTTTAAATAAAATTTTGATGTCAAAATCATTTCAAAGTTACAGATAATTTGCAAAAATAATATAGGGAGTTCCAGCATGCTTTTCACTGCTTCCCCCATTGTTAACATCTTCTTTTACCATGGTACATTTGTGAAAACTAAGAAACTGACAATGGTACATTACTATGAACTAAACTCCAGACTTTGAGTTTCACCATTTTTCTGTTCGTGTCCTCATTCCGTTCTAGGATTAGTACATGTTCTGCATTACTTTTAGTTGTCTTGTCTCTCCAATCTCCTCTGGTCTATGGTGGTTTTCCAGTTTTTCTCTGAAAACTGGTAGAATTTGTTATAGCAGAATAAATTATGCAGGATATAGGCTGTAAAGGAGGGGTAGATGCTTTGAAATGTTAAAGGAAAAGAAAATACAGAGGAAATAGTGAATATATTATTGCAGGAAAAGAAGGGACATCAAGAATCATGAAGCTCTTATCTTAAAATATGTTGTTGTTGAGTTGTTAAGCCGTGTCTGACTCTTTGCAACCCTGTGGACTGAAGCCCGCCAAGCTCCTCTGTCCGTGGGATGTTCCAGGCAAGAATACTGGAGCAGGTTGCCATTTCCTTCTCCAGTGGATCTTCCCGCCCAGGGATCGACCCCACATGTCCTGCGTTGGCAGGTGGGTTCTTTGCCATCGCAACACCTGGGAAGCCCTAAAGTACGTTGTAATACACAAAAGAATTAACTCTTGCAAAGTACTTTTGTTTCATACCTCTGGAAGGAGAGTAAGACAGACTTACAGAAACTAATACACTATAAATTACATAGCTCTTATGTCCTGCTGCTGCTGCTGCTGCTGCTAAGTCACTTCAGTCATGTCCGACTCTGTGCGACCCCAGAGATGGCAGCCCACCAGGCTCCCCCGTCCCTGGGATTCTCCAGGCAAGAACACTGGTTAGTGGGTTGCCATTTCCTTCTCCAATGCATGAAAGTGAAAAGTCAAAGTGAAGTAGCTCAGTCGTGTCCAACTCTTAGCGACCCCATGGACTGCAGCCTATCCAGGCTCCTCCGTCCATGGGATTTTCCAGGAAAGAGTACTGGAGTGGGGTGCCATTGCCTTCTCCATGTCCTAGTACACGCCAAAGCATGTTTAATATGTTAAACACTTAATTCTCAGAAAATCCCGTGAAATCTTGACTATTATTAACCTTATCTAATACAGGGATTCTTAATCAGAGGGAGTTTTGCCCTCAGAAAACATTTGGAGATATCTGGAAACATTTTGATTACTATAGTTTTGGAGCAGATGCCAGTGATATTTACTGGGTAAAGATGCCAGCGATGCAATTAAACACCCTATAATGTATCAGTACAGGGCAGTCTCCCTCAACAAATCCTTGCGAAACAAACCCTGATAATGAATGAGGACACAGGGCAGAAAGAAATGAAGTAACTTTCCCAGGACTACTCATCAAGTAAGTGATGGATTCTGCCAGACTCTGTGCCCTTCCATCATGCTATACCTCATCTTGAAGGGCACCTTAAGAAAGGGCTTCAGCAGGAACAAAAGACTGAGGTAATAGAGAGAACACTGCGCGCACGCGTGTGTGTGTGTGTGTGTGTGTGCACGTGCGCACACAGTGCTGGTCCCAGATATAAAGCATGGAGTATTCAGCCAACATGCAAATTAAAGACCAACAGAAAAGGTTTATACTCATTCACTAGAAGGATATTTTGAAAAAATAATTTTAAATAAATCAAAATGAGGATAGGATCCTGTTCAGTTATTACTGGACCTAGACTTGGATGCTGAGAGCAGAGAGACTAGAGAAAAACAATGAAAAGGATTTGAGTAATGAATGACTATTGTGGAAAGAATTACTTTGCTATTGTAAACTGTATCTAAGCATGCATTCCCTGTCGTGCCTGACTCTTTGTGACTCCATGGACTATAACTCCTCTGACCATGGGATTTTCCAGGCGAGCATACTGGGATGAGTTGCCATTTGCTTCTGCAGAGGATCTTCCCAGCTCAGTTACTGGACCCGCGTCTCTCGTGTCTCCTGCATCGGCAGGAGGGCCCTTTACCACTAGTGCCGCCTGGGAAGCGGTGTGAACTATGTGCTGTGCTTAGTTGCTCAGTCCTGTCCAGCTCTTTCTGACCCCGTGGACTGTAGCCCACCAGGCTCCTCTGTCCATGGGACTTTCCAGGCAAGCATACTGGATCCTGTTGCCATGCCCTCTTCCAGGGGATCTTCCCAACCCAGGGATCGAAACCAGGTCTCCTGCAGTGCAGGCAGATTCTTTACTGATTAAGCCACCAGGGAAGCCCATTGTGAACTATGGGAGCTTGCAAACTGTGTGCTCCAGTCATCGGGAGATACAGGTGTAGGGTTACTCTAATTTGGTTCTATAATATATTATTTCTTGGTTTGCTTCAGAAAATGTCACCTCAAGCTTCTTGTCTTAGCATTATTTTTAATATTGCCCCTTTCACTTGCAACAGTGTCCTATTTGGACAATAAATTACCTTGTTATCCTAATAGGAATCCAGGAAGGTATGGAATCCTATAACTCACCAATATTTCCAAATGATGCTGTTTAAGAAATAATACCAGATGATTTTGATAAACGGCAGCAGGACACAGTGGTATAAGTTGTTTAACAGCTAAACCGTACCTCAGAATGCGAAACGTGTCTTCTAAGGTCACAGTGAAACGAAATCTGGAAGCTAAAATCTTGGTCTTTATTTTCCAGACACATGAAGACACCACGTGTAATTACACATAATTAGAGAGGGCAGGAAAGAAGATAATTCCTACTAGAACCATATCCTCTGTGGTAGATCATTGTTAAGGGAGTTCTTTTAACCAGAGAACAGGAACTGAACACAAGTGGATAGAGAATGCCTTTAATTCATATTCTTTAACACTGAAGCATAGCATCTGTAAGACACCTGGATGGAATACTAGTCTCTACCTGAATTTGAGAAAACTTAACTCTCCCAACACCACTTTAAACTTTATGTGAATCCGAGTTGTTTACAGTGTTTCTAAAACACAGAAGTGGATATCTCCCACCTGTTTGCTGTCTGACTTAACCAATGGGCTCGGAACACTGTTGGTCAGGCCGAGTATTGGAAATGGACACTAACTTTAGCTTCACTGATTATAACACAATCTTTTCAAATCCTTCTTATTCTCTTGTATTTTACATATTGTGTCTGTTTAAGACCCTTTCTGAGCAGTGCAGTGCAGGAAACAGATGCCAACTTTGGAGGATGTTAGAAGCACAAAGAAGGCCATATGGGCTTCGTTCAGCTCAGTACAAAACCCAGCACCTGGAGGAGTCGAATTCTGATGCAGCTCTGCTATCGCCCTGTAATATCACACACAGAAAAAAATCTCATTCCTTTTGGACTCCAACACCGTCGTATTAATAATGAGAGGCATCCTGACATCAGCTGCATGGAGTAGACAAGGAACTAACTAGCTCATTTCAGTGTGAGTTGGGAGACCTTACAAAGACAGTGTGAGCTACTAGTAAATTTAGGTCAAGATCACAGTGTTCATCTTTAGACATGCCTCTGATTCTTGGCTCGATCTCTGCTTGATGCCGGCAACCTGAAAATTCTGCCCCAGCTCTTTGTTTGTTGGTTGGTTTGCTTTTTGTTTTACTAAATCTTCAGAGAATAAAATGAGAAGATGCTCTTCCCATGCAAATTCTTCACCTGAGTATTTGTGCTTCAGGCTTAGCCATATTATAGTCTCTAATGATGAATTAGTACTGTCCCACGACTCTACAAAACTCTGCCTCAGTTCTTAGACATCTGACAGTGAAAGTCATACATTTTCATTTTAGGAAAGAAAAAAGATAAATATGGCAGTTTTTAAAATTAAATTACCTGTTGTCTCATTACTCGGGGATAAAATTTTAAAAGGGCTTCCCAAGAGGCACAGTGATAAAGAATCCACCACTGCAGGAAATGCAAGAGGCACAGGTTCCACCCCGGGGTCAGGAAGATTCCCCGGAGCAGGAAATGGCAACCCGCTCCAGGATTCTTGCCTTGACAGAGGAGCCTAGCAGGGTACAGCCCACGGGGTCACAAAGCGTCAGACGTGACTGAGCACAGCACCACCACCACCATTAAAAAAAACAAAGCTGTATTGGATGATCTGGCTTCACTTTTATTTGCTAGTAAGTTGATGCTTATAAGTGACACATGCATATGTATATATACGTGTAAATGTCAGTGTGAATACCCTACACTTGTCTGACTAATGTACTCCTTACCTTTCGAAACCAGGCTGCATTCAAAGCCTATCCATGCTCCAGGTTCGATGCAGGATACTGGATGCTTGGGGCTGTGCCCTGAGACGACCCAGAGGGATGGCACGGGGAGGGAGGAGGGAGGAGGGTTCAGGATGGGGAACACGTGTCTACCCATGGCGGATCCATGTTGATGTATGGGAAAACCAGTACAATACTGTAAATAATTAACCTGCAATTAAAATAAATAAATTTATATTAAAAATTTCTATTGGAGTATAGCTGCTTCACAACCTTGTCTTAGTTTCAGGAATACAGCATATTGACTCAGCTATACACATATGCGTATCTGCTCTTTTTTAGATTCTTTCCCCATATAGGTCAGCACAGAGGACTGACTCGCGCTCCATGTGCTAGACGGCACGCTCTCTATGTTGCTAATGCTATGTCCATCTCTTCCCGCTCAAGTGGCCTGAGCTGTAACACTGAGGGACAACAGCCCACCGGCTGGGAGTGATCGCAGCCTCTCGTTCCAGACCTACAGACCGCAGAGCCGGCAGCTGCCCCCGCGTCGCCACGCGCTTGCAGTGGGGGCATGCTGCCTTCTCTCTCTAGGCAGCACACCCGCTCACGTATATTTTCAGGACTCACTGTAATAATTTTGCTTCCAGTCTTTAGTTCATTCGCTCACACTGACTGGCCTTCAACTTCTTGTTTTCAGGTGCTGAGAATGTTATTTCTATGGCTCTCAAGTTTTTGTTCATGACTGGTGAGCAACAATTTCACAATTTCTTTCTTTAGCACCATTCTAGCTCTCCTCCAACCAGAGGGACCTGTTTCAAACAATTTATCCACAGACAGACATTCTTATCCTTACATACTCATAAAATATACAGTATATTTTTGTTGGAATTTTTGGCTTATATCAGAATCAAAAAAGTTATCAGGTAGGTTTATAAATACCAGGTTATGGCTAATAAAAATAGGTAGGTTGGCATTTTGACCCTGGCATGAGGCCAAATGGACTTGTTGACAGTCTTCTCCACATTTTGGGTTGGCCAAAAGCTTTGGATTTGTCCATAATACTGTACACAGAAGTCCAAACCAACTTTTTGGCCAACCCCAAACTACTTTTTCTTTTCTTTTCTTTCTTTGCCTATTGCACAAGCTGGGACAGCTAATAAAAGCAAGAAAGGATAACACAAATTACAATTATGGAAAACCAGGAAGGAAATTACAGAAATCAAGAAGGAGTTACTAAAAAGTATTTCAGAATCAATATTAAACTAGAAAAAGCATAAGCAGAAATTAAAACAACGAATAATTTTTGAAAAGGGAGTATATTAAAAGTGAACAAATATAACACATCTCATGATTTGAAAGGAAATAGTAAATGTAAAAAACATGCAAAGAAGATCCAATATATGTATGATAGGAATTTTAAAAGAAATTTCAAGGACATAAAGACTAACAATGATACAAAAAATTAAAAAGTCACTAGAATGATCAACATTAAGACTTAGCCTAGAAAATACAAAACAATAAAGCTTAAAAATACTCTTTGGAAATAAAATAATTACATCCAAATAAATCACTTACTAAAGACCATCATGTCTTCAAACATTTTTAATAGCAACTATTTATGTCAGATGAGATGCTTATTCAAACAAAGAATATGAATTGAGTATATTCTATCGTAATAAATTGATTTTCAAATTAAAGCAAAATTAAAATTATCAAAATGCAAAATTCTAGAGAATTTTATTCCCATGAGACTTTTCTAAACACTCCACTAAAAATCACTTTTAGATTATGGAAATAATTGAAAGGATATATTTAAAAAATATAAGTATGCAAAAACATTGCATTTGGAACCAAGAATAAACTATGATTATGTGGGAGAAATTGCATATCACAGGGATTTTCTTTGATAAAACACATAATTAAATTATTTAAAAATAAGAGGACAAAGGGAAGAGCATGTCGAAATATATAATAAGAGTTACTACTTGGAAGTAAATGATATTACTTCCAATTCTCTGATGTGGGAGAGGTTCGAGTAAGCTGATGGAAGTTTGTTAGATATTTTCAGTCTTCTTACCAGAGCACCAGTAGAAAATAATTCTTGAGAGGATATCAGAAAATGATGTTAATATTAAAGTAAACAGGAATAAAAATGTAAAACTCCCTAAATCAAACCATATATTAAAATATGCTATGCTATTCTCCATCTAAAGAGAGATATTCCTAAAATATGAGTGAAGGATAAACCAAAAAATAGTAAATGAATGAATGAACTTGTAAGAGAGGGAGGGAATAGAGTAGGGAGAACAGGGAGAGAGTTTACACTGCTTTAAATACAACCCTATTTCATGGACTTGAAACTACGTAAATATTTTATATAAAAATAGATTATTAAATTTTTTAAATGTTTCTAAAATTTAAAATGATTCATTAAGTGAACAAGCAATGCATGTTACTGCAGGCATAGAAAGGGATTAGTCTAAGTCATTTGAAACACATTAATTTGATAATGCTCCTTAATGTATTGAATTATAGGAAAGGCTGCAAAATAAAATTTATATTGTTTTTGGTAATCATATTACCAGTGGTAGTTGTCAGTTTTATAATTTTGATTCACTGTGTGTAGTGTGGGATAAAATTAATGAGTAATTATGTGATATTTTAATTCTAGCATTTCCAGTGTTCTTGACAACTGGAATTTTTCATCACTGAAGGGAGTAGATGAAAATAAAAGATAAAAGAAGTTATATAAAATCTTGTTTGATGCATGATACAGGGTGCTTGGGGCTGGTGCACTGGGATGACCCAAAGGGATGGGATGGGGAGGGAGGTGAGAGGGGGCTTCACGATGGGGAACACATGTACACCCGTGGCAGATTCATGTCAATGTATGGCAAAACCAATACAATATCGTAAAGTAATTAGCCTCCAAAAAATTAATTAATTAATTAATTAATTAAAAAAATAAAAATCTTGTGAAGTATCTGCATGATTTTATTACTTATTTTAGCACAAATATAGTTCTTGAACTATCCAATGAAGAAGATAAAAAACAACACATAGCTCAAAAACAGTGAGCATGCTTAATTTCCAAATCATGGCCATGTAACAAGAAACTAGGGCATTTGGAGATGTTACTGATTTCATATCTGATGCCATAAATGTCTAAGTCTGGATCAACTTAACAAATCTGATAGCAAGGAATGAGCATTAGATTGGGTCAAAGAATTCAAAATACATATTTAAAGGGGCTTTCATGGCCAAAACTGAGGCAATTGGTAAGCCAAGAAAAGTAATAAGACAAGAGATTCAGAGCTTCAAAGTATATTACATCCATGATTTGAAGATCATTCATAAGAGATTCATCACTAGTGATGGACTCATTATTTAACCAGCTCATTATTAGTTAATTATCTCATTAATTTTAAGGCAGTTAAAAAAGGAAAGCATCATTAATTATCCTTCCCTTTCCAAGTGGACTGTATCATGGGTAAACAAAGAGGGCAACGTGGTAAACAAGGTAAGGAGGTTCAGTGTTACTTTAAAGAGTAATTTCAGCTAATAAATGAAATAGCAATAATAGAAACAGCACATTTCAACTCTGTAATGTAAATGCCATTGCATATGTACCTGCTAACGTATGTATGCTTTATATGACCTTTGACAATCTTTAATGATTTAACGGGCTCCCCTTGTGGCTCAGTTGGTAAAGAATCTGCCTGCCATGCAGAAGACTCGGGTTCGATCCCTGGGTTGGGAAGATCCACTGGAGAAGGAAAGGGAAACCCCACTCCAGTGTTCTTGCCTGGGGAGTCCCGTGGACAGAAGAGCCTGGCCGGCTACACAGAAACAGCCCATGGGGTCACAAAGCGTCAGACAGGACTTAGTGACTAAACCACCAGCCGTGACTTAAGCGATCCGTATAAGGGATGTTAATATAGCAAAATGAGAGGCAACTTGGCTAAAGAACTTGGCATTGTATCTAAAGGAACAACGCCAAAAACCAAACCAAATCCAAAGCCATTTTAAATTGGATCTAAAGATTAAATTTGAAAGCTAAGATTCCGAATGTCTACGGACATTACTTATGGCCTGATTCAAACAAATAAAATGTAAACACATATAAACGGTCATCGACGCTTACGGTGCAAACGACAATGTGAGCTGCTGCATACTGGACGACGCTGAGAAACCACTGCTGGATCTCCAGACGCACCGCGCTAGAGTGAGGCTCAGATGCACCACGCTAGTGTGAGGCTCAGATGCACCACGCTAGTGTGAGGCTCAGATGCACCACGCTAGTGTGAGGCTCAGAAACACCACGCTAGTGTGAGGCTCAGATGCACCACGCTAGAGTGAGGCTCAGATGCACCACGCTAGTGTGAGGCTCAGATGCACCACGCTAGAGTGAGGCTCAGATGCACCACGCTAGTGTGAGGCTCAGATGCACCACGCTAGAGTGAGGCTCAGATGCACCACGCTAGAGTGAGGCTCAGATGCACCACGCTAGAGTGAGGCTCAGATGCACCACGCTAGAGTGAGGCTCAGATGCACCACGCTAGAGTGAGGCTCAGATGCACCACGCTAGTGTGAGGCTCAGACGCTACCACGCTAGTGTGAGGCTCAGATGCACCACGCTAGTGTGAGGCTCAGACGCTACCACGCTAGTGTGAGGCTCAGATGCACCACGCTAGTGTGAGGCTCAGATGCTACCACACTAGTGTGAGGCTCAGACGCTACCACGCTAGTGTGAGGCTCAGATGCTACCATGCTAGTGTGAGGCTACGTTAATGAGGTCTCATACAATTTTTTTTCAAGTGAAACTATATACTATTTGATATTTTATTTTAAAAAAAGAATGTGGAATGTAGGTGGGAATTAGAATGGAACAGGTTTGGCTTTGCATGGGTTGTATGGATTCATTCTACCGTTCTATGTAATCTTGCACATGCTTGATGTGTTCTAGAACTAAAAGTCAGAATAATCCGAAGCTAATATGCTGTCTTGGGGCACAGCAGAGCACATAACTAGCATCCATGGGGCACAACCCATCTCCTCTTCTTCCTGGGCCTGCACTGGAATATTTTTATCTCTTTCTCCAGGAATGTCTTTCCATCATATACGCCATGTTTGCCCAGGACTGCTCAGCCTCTTCTCAAGGAAGCATGGGTCTTAGGTCTCGTTTATGGCTTGTTATTTTTATCTGTCATTCACAGAGCTTGTCAGCCTTTCATTGTGTTTATCATAATAGAAAAAATCCTTTCTCTTGGACCATCTGGAGTTCTTCTTCTTAATAACATTGCTTTCAACACCTACCAGCCCCGAAGTGGTTGTAAGCTTGCTCCTAGGCTAAAACAGACATCTATTTCATGGCCAAATTCTGTCAAGTGTGTTTATTTGAGCATTGTGAGATCAATCTGTTATGGGCTTCTGGTTAGATCAGTGGATTTTAATTGGCAGAGATATGCCCTTGTTTTTAAATATACCCTTGTCATTCCTAATTGCAATGCCTCTTACTGCCCTGTCCTGGTAAACACCTGTTTTTGAAGCAGTCGTTCCATCTAAATGTCAGTTACCTGTGCCAGGTGTTTCTGACAGACAACAACCAGTCACTTTGCTATAAATGACCTTACAGTCTCCTCTGTAATCATGGCGCCTCCAAGGATTTAAAAGCAAAAGTTGACTTATTTGGCAATAGCCTAAAATCATGAAGTTGTCTGTTCTGAATATGAGGTCAGTTCTCCTAAGCCAAGTAGATTGGTGAGCAAGAAAATAATTAACTTGTAGAAAACAGAGAAAATAGTGCCATAATTTACCAAGTTTTTAAATGAAGCTAGTGGTATATTTTTGCTAGGTTTCAGAAGCAATTTGATCCTTTAACAGTGAGGATTTTATTCAACTTTGCTGTATTAAAGTATTTCTTTTGCCAAAATTACTCCACTTCAGGATCCAAAGAACTAGAAAATTAACTTTCCAGGTGCATTAAGCCGTGAACATAACGCTGTCCTCCAACTTGAGATCTCGTTTCCCTGCGGCTGTCCCCTTCAGTCATCCTAGCACACGTTCTTCCTCTGTGATGACCTGGGCGGTTTTGTGCACAGACAAAGTCGTCACAATGTTTACACGGAGTTGCTAAGCCCAAGGGGCAACATTATATGATATTCCCTAGAGCAGGGGTCCCCAAGCTCTGGAATCCAATGCCTGATGATCTGAGGAGGAGCCAGTGAAATAATGATAGATATAAAGTGCTGCTGCTGCTGCTAAGTCACTTCAGTCGTGTCCGACTCTGTGTGACCCCATAGACGGCAGCCTACCGGGCTCCCCACCCCTGGGATTCTCCAGGCAAGAACACTGGAGTGGGTTGCCATTTCCTTCTTCAATGCATGAAAGTGAAGTCACTCAGTCGTGTCCGACCCTCAGAGACCCTACCAGGCTCCTCCATCCAGGGGATTTTCCAGGCAAGAGTACTGGAGCACAATTAATTAATTAAGTACACAATTAAAGCTTGAATCATCCCAAAACCATGCCCCTCATCCTCAGTTCATAGAAAAATTGTCTTCCACCAAACCAGCTCCTGGTACCAAAAAGGTTGGGGACCACTGCCCTAGAGTGCACAGAATACAGTGAAAATAGTGCTCCTGGGAGGTGTGCAAAGTGGTGGCATTATTATTGAGAACGTATAGAAGCAAATAACTAGACAAAGAGCTGTGTTGTGCTAAGTCACTGCAGTCGTGTCCGATCGTATGCGGCCCCATGGACTGTAGCCCACCAGCCTCCTCTGTCCAAGGGACTCTCCAGGCCAGAATACTGGAGTGGGTTGCCATTCCCTACTTCAGGGGATCTTCCTGACCCAGGGATCGAACCGGCATCTCTTACACTTAACCTGCAATGGCAAGCAGGTCCTTTGCCTCTAGCACCACCTGGGCCCACACAAATAGCAGTAGATGTAACCTTTGTCTCCCTCCAGAACCCACACAGGACGCCTCAGCCCTCAGAGTGATGGTGTGAGGAGGTGGGCCTTTGGGAGTTGATTAGGTCCTGAGGGCACAGCCCTCCTGAACAGGATGAGTGGGAAACCAAAGTTCTCCTGTTCACCACGTGAGGACCGTGAGAAGACGGCAGCTACGAACCAGTGGGCAAGCTCTCAGCAGTCACCAAATCTGTCGGCCCTGATCCTGGACGTCTGGGCCTGAGAAACATCATTTCTGCTGCTTATAAACCATCTAATCTGTGGCTTTTGCGAGAGTAGCGCAAATAGGATAAAGCTCCCCATTACGGAGCAAGCCATTGTTCCAAGTTCTACAAAATCACTCGGAAACTCTTTAAAAAGCACCACCTCCTCCACTGGTGAATTATATTTGAACTTCACAACACATTTTCTTTTTGATTAGAAACATGGATTTTTGAAACAAACTTAATTAAAGGTAAAATGTTTCTGTAACCAAGTAAGAGATGTGATATTTGAAATATAAAGATTCCTGTTTAGAAGTAATTGTTGGTTTGTTTTCAAGGCTGTGAGGGAAATAAGGTAAAATTTAAATAGCAAGCTTGTAGAGGTCAAATGTAGCCACAGGCAAAGGGGATGTGAGGTTTAAAGCTTCCTTGCTACACTGAACTCCAAAGCTCTTATTTTTAAGAGGATTCTAAAGTTGGCAGTCAAATTTCTTCCATCTTTAAATGAAAACCAGTGAATTTAATAATGTTCTTAACAATAAATATACTAGAGCAGATGTTTTGTCTTCTTTAGAGCTGAATAATCTGATCAAAAACCCCGGGAGAAAGAAGGGGGACATGTCTAGGAAGATTATTTTGAACAAGAGGACTTGGCTCTCCTTAGGCATATTTCCTTTAGCTTTACCACAAAAAGTTACAGCTATTTCAGGTACTTAAAAATATTCCTTTTGGCCAATAACTTTTCTCATTTCCCGTTCACAAGCTCATGTATCTTTTGGTTGCATTTCAACTTTGTGGTTTTCTATAGCTGGGTAAACCTAACTGATATGGAGTATCTTCAAAACATGATGTCCAGGAAGATGAAACTGGTGGGTCTGCTGCCAGCATCTCTGAAAAGGGGGAGAACAGCACATTTCTTTTATGTTTTCATTATCTTAATGATAATCAGAACTGCTTGTTGGTCAAGTTCAAGAGATAATTCCCACCTGCCTGCTATTCTACTAAATGTTGCCTGCCTATGAGTGAAGACAAAACCTCCGCAACCCGAGGCCCATCAGTCATGCGACTATATGGTATGCATCCACATCTCCTATAAAACTTATGGCTCTAAGAGTAAAACCAAATATAAGACTTTAACTTGCTTACGTAAGAGTGAAAAATGCTAATGACTCTGCCCAGAATTAGTGAAACCCTGTCTCCTCCTACATAAATCACAGTCAATGCCTCTGACCTTAACATCCCCAAATTTAGAAAGCGACTTTCTTGCCCTTCCTCTTGCTTTCAGTTTCAAAGATAATAGAAATTTCTTGACATGGAATAAAATGACCTTTGCAATTTGGTTCTAAGTTTTTTTTTTAATCCATGTCTCTGAGACTATGGAGAAACAGACTCCCGCATGAAACAAGAAGCACATTCAGCACGTTATGCAAGACGGGACTGGGGCCTCTGCTAGACGGTAGGTCCTCTCTCAGTGACGACCACCTGGAGGCACTGTTTCAGAGGTGTCAGACATGCAGATGGAAAAAACGGCATAAGGGCCAAGAGATCTCCAAGGTTCAATCACAGCTTCCACACTTACTAGGTCCATGCACTGAGGCTTGTTACTTTTAGGTATTTACCACCATCATACTTGCTGCATAAAATGCATGAAAATAGAATCAGATACCATATACAAGTGGGGTAATCATAATTTATCATCTAAATTACTTTTGAGATTAAAGAGGAGATTATTTTATTAATAATTATGTCAAGACAACAGGTGTTCTATCCTGGACATTCTGCAAGTAAAACATTTCAAAAATCGCCTGGCACAGACAAGTGATGAATAGATGTTAGCTCTTATTATTGTTGTGATATTCTTATTGTCTTTCTCATTGTTGTCATGAAAGAGATGACCTTTAAGGTTTCTTCCCAACCTTGAGATGTTAAGATGTGCTAATGAATAGTTGTCATTTGCAGGCCCTGGTGAATCCAGTACTAAATGGTCCAGCTCAGGAGGGAGCTGAGAGAGAGAGATGAATGGTAAGTGTGAAGAAATATGTTTATTTCCAGAATCGATTTGCTTTGTCTTCAGAGCACCAGCTAAGCATAAAATGGAGAATACCTCTGTCAAATCTGCAAAGGAGACCACTCTATCAAGTTGGCAACTTTCTTTCTTCCCATCAAGTTTGTATCATAAAAGCCGAGTAAATTGTGTTGATGTTCTCTGTTATGACACGCACTGACATGATGGATAGGAGGCAACCTTCATGTTGCGTAAGAGCAAAGGAAATAACAGCCCCTCACAGCCGATGGAGAGTAGCAGGTGATGGGATCTCTCTGCATCCCTGTAGGGGCCCAGAAACACTTGTGTTCTTGTTTCTTCCCAAGCTAGGAAGAAACACGATGAAGTCACATTTTTGTAAGATAGGATGCAGAGAGGGAGCAGGTTAATGCTTTTTACTATTTTGTTGTTAAAGGATAATTTTCATGAAGGGTAATATGAAGATTCTCAGATATAAACTGAACATATATTAAAGATTTTATTTAATTCATTAAAGAAATAAGGGGACTTACAGCTGTCAAACCTGGTCAAAGAAGAATCCTAACGGACAGGCACATGTGTAGGTCGAGTCTGCTGAAATGAAAGGGCAAATGAAAGGCCAAGCTGACTCCTTCCTCAGTGGGAGAGGGAAGTCAGCTGAAGCCCTGGCAGACTGCATTTACAAGTCTATACACACGAATACTGTGTATTTTTCTTGGTGTCTACAACTGACAGGGCTAGTCAGAAGATGACCCCCAAAGGGTCAGAATCAGTTAACTCTGAGCTCCTCACTCTGGGTTGGAAAACTATAGCCACAGCCAAGTCATCTGTGTTTGTAAATAACATTTTACTGAAACACAACACAACCATTTGTTAATATATTGCTTATCAAGCTAAGTGGCAAAGTTGAATAGATGGAACCTTATGGATGGAAAATCTAAATTATTTACTATTGGGCCTTTATGGAAACGTTTCCTGACCTTTGGTAAAGATAATACATGGGCTTCTACTGAATCACGAATCTTCTCCTATATTCCAAAATGGTGAAAAGAGAATTTGGGAACTAGATAAATCTGGATCTGAGTCTTAATTCTGTCACTTAATAAATGTATCATTAAAGTAGGTTACGTGTTCAGTCACTAAACAGTACAAAAACACGATTTCTTATTAGATAAGAACGATGTTAGATGAGTCTGCTCTATGATTATCATGAGGGTGAGCCCAAACAGGAAGCATAAAGAAGACAGCAGAGTTTCCACATAGAAAAGTGGTAGAGGGTTCAAAACCTGTGAATTTCCACTTATCATCTTCCATGTAAATCCCTCCGTACGGCCTGAACTGCCTGTAATTAATTCCCTTAAATGCCTGGGCTTCTCATCAAAAGACTGTTGGCCATTCATGCTGCCCGACACAGAACCTAGCCACCACGCCGCTCTTCAGGACGGTCTAAGCGGGCACAGTGACCTAGTGGTTAGGGGGCTAGAGACTCAACCTGGGGAGCCTGGAGAACTCTCCCATCTCTTGGGTTGTCAATTACTTTATCTCTACAGTGAAAGTTCTGGACCAGGGGCAGAAAACTAGTAGGATCCTGAAGTCCTGTGACATGACACCACCATAGGCTCTTTCTTCTTTCATTTTGCAGCTGAGAACATCAAGTTTGGGGTGAAGAGAAAAGATAACAGGAAGCCGTGGCCATACAGAGCGCAAGTTCTTCACATAAGGCTATTGCTTTCCTTCTGTTTCTAGCAGGCATTCCTTTAGACTGAAGCTGCTATCTGAAATATTCCGTTATCTGTCTGCGCTGCTTCTCAGAGAGCTAACAGAGCTGTGCACCCAGTGGCACTTAATCAATATCCAATGGAGACAGAAATACTTCTTTAATGATTATTGTCATTAGCTGGTTTCATAGCATCCCTGGGAAGCCCTGGCAGTTAAATTGCCTTGGCTTTACAGGTGAGAAACCCCAAGCCCAGGGAGACTGAACCCACACAGTCAAGGGGTCACAGGGCTGGGAATAGAGTTCACCATCTTACATACTGGGGATCTGCTCACACGAGATTATAGCCAGAGCCTGCCGTGGGACTAGGACCCCTGGGGAAAGACACTCCCGTGGAAAGACCAGAGGCTTAATGTCTAGCCCACGACACTGCACAGAGTGGGCTCTGGGAAGCCACATGTTTCTCACACAGTGCATTTTCTCAGCCCTTGTGATGATTTCTACTTAAAAAATATTTTGGTGGTTCCAGATGCCTGTTAACGTAGCTTTCTAATTCTCGGGTGAAACATCTAAGCTTAAAGACATGCCCTCCTAATGAAGTTACTGGGTTTAAAGCACTGGTGGTTAAGAAGCATGTAGCGCGAGAAGCGTGGTCTATTTCATCCACTCATCAACAGATATTCATTGAGTGCCTACTGCCTGCCAGGCACTGAGGTAGACACTGGGGACACAGCCTGGGTCAAAATTTGTCTCCTGATGGAAATTAGAGTCCGGTGGGATACAGAAAATAAGTAAGTAGACATCAGGTTAGTATTAACAAATGCAGTGGAGAATCATAAAATATGAGAGTAGGAACAGAAAGCAGAGAGAGCTTAGGGAGTTGACTGTGCTTATACAGACTGTCAGGAAAGGCCTTTCTAGGACGGTGACATTTAAGAAGAAGCCTACACAGTTAGGAGGTGATGCTGTGACGGATCAGGACCCTGTGGGGCCTTCCTGGAACAGGCCCTCCCCGTGCTCTCTGCTTTAGCTCCTCTCTGAAGCACCGAGGTAGCATGCGATGCGCATTTCCTGAGTTCTTTCACAATTGTGAACCCCCTCCCGAATGGAAGATGTTAACTGCTTGGTGACCTTAAGCATGTAGCCCCAGGACTCTCGGAGACTGATAAGTGACCCCTGTGACAACACCCTGTTACCGCACCATCAGTCAAGCAGAGAATCGTGCAGGAGCTGATCACTCCCTTGCTCATCTTTTAAAAATGCTTTGCTAAAACCTTTCAGGGAACTTGGGGATTTTTAGAGCGTGAGCCACCTCTCTCCTCGCCTGGGTCAGCAAGAAACCTTTCTCTTCTCTAAACTCTGATGTTCTGGTTTGTTTGGCCATACTGGGCTCTCTGGCGCAGGCTCTCTGGGAGGCTCAGCAGTCAAGAATCCGCCTGCAATGCAGGAGACACGAGTTTGACCCCAGGGTGGGGAAGATCCCCTGGGGGAGGGCATGGCTACCCACAGCAGTATTCTTGCTGGGAGAACCCCATGGACAGAGGAGCCTGGGGGGCTGCAGTCCACGTGAGCTGGACTCCCAAAGCGTCGGACACGACTGGAGTGACTGAGCATACACGCACGTGTGTCAGGCACGTGAGCTTGCACTAACCGTGCTGGAGAGAGAGTGGCTGGGGCACTCAGAGTGCCCCAAGGCCTCAAGGTGTCGTGTGCTCCTGGGATGGCAAGGAGCATGGCGAGGCGGGGGGCGTCAGAAACTCATGTAGGAGAGCAAGCTGAGCAGTCGCGGTCACGAGGCTGAATTGTAGGCCAAGTGAGAAGAGACAGCACTGGCGGTTTGAGGCGGAGCAGTGGCAGAAACCACCGCTCTGGTTCCCCCTTTGAGCGGGCTGCTGGCGCCGGGCAGAAGGGGCCACGGGGCCCAGAGGCAGGGGGCGTTCGAAGCCTCGGCTGCAGCAAGGTGAGGAGTCTCAGGGTGGCCGTTTGTAAACGGTGGACAAAGTTTAGAGACGGGATATATTTTGAAGATAAAGCCAACTTATTTTCTAACGGATTAGATGTGACAGACAGAGGGTCGCAGATGAGAGCAAGCTTTTCCACCGAGCACTCAAGGCCTGGTGATGCAGCTTGCTGAGGAAGAGGACACAGGTGGAGAAAGCTTGGGAGAGGATGCAGGGTGTTAGTTTCGGATGAGTTCAGTTTGAGATGTTTGTTTGAAGTCTGACTGAAACTGTTCAGTAAAAGAAGGATTTGGAGTCTGTGGTTCAGAGGACAAGTTGGGACTATATGTATTTGTGGAGCAATCAGCATAAAAAGTTCTTTCAGGCTGTTCAGTAACATCTTAACCTCTTGGCCAACCTGATATATGATGTTTAAAGCCAGAGACGTGGTCAGGACCACCCCAGGAGAATGTAATTAGAGACGGAGCTCTGGCCTTGCGGTATTTGGACGCTGAGAAGTGGGAGAAGATCCATTCAGTAAACTAGACGGAGGGAAAGCCAGACGACTCTGAGACCCCAAGAGACAGGTGAGGAGAATCTGAAAGAGGCGTGGTTGCCGGAATCAAACAACGCTGAGACTCAGAATTAGAGGCGGAGCGACTGGTGAATCAGTCATGTGGACTTCGGTAACGAGGCCCTTTTGGACTAGATTAAAATGATGTTAGTGGAGAGGTGGGAATGGAAAATTTATCAGACATCACTCAAGAGAGAATTACAGGACGGATGTTGGAAAAAGCAGACATTCGTTTCAAAATTAATAAAAAAGTATCAGAGGAAGAAATAGCATGTTTTAATGAGAAGACGGTGCATCCTGCTTGAAGGCTGATGGGAAGAATGCAATAAGGTATGGGCTGCCAGGGAAAGGGAGGTCTTACTGGGGTAGTAAGTAGTGAAATTTTAAAGAGTCAATGGAGTAGAAATTCCTGTGGGTTTAAAAATTCACTGGATTTGTGTTACTGTCACTCAGAAGGAGTGAGTTAGAAATACATCAGGTAAGAAAGGGGGATGCTTGAAGTTGAGGTCTTGTTAATAGACCCATGGGAGGAGGTTCACGGGAGGAGAAGGAGGTTACTGGCTCCTTGTAGTTGCACCTGTTCCTTACTTTGTTCCTAGAGGACAGTGTTAGGTCTGCTTTATTTTCATCACAGACACTCAAAAGGTATATAACTAGAATATACAGAGTGAAGTAAGCCAGAAAGAGAAAAACAAATATTGTCTACTAATATATATATATGTGGAATCTAGAAAAATGGTAGAGACGACCTTATTTGCAAAGCAGAAATGGAGAACAAACTTGTGGACACCAAGGGGGAAGTGGGGTGAGATGAAATGGGAGACAGGGGTTGACATACACACACTGTCGATACTGCGTATAAAACAGATAGCTAAAGACAGCTGACTGTATGTGTCAGGGGATGCTCCTCAATGCTCTGTGGTGACCTAAATGGGAAGGAAACCCAAGAAAGAGGGAATTTTATATATACATATAGTTGGTTCACTTTGCTGTACAGTGGACACTAACACGTGGAGTGAAATGGCAGCCCACTCCAAGATTCTTGCCTGGTGAATCCCACAGAAAGAGGAGCCTGGTGGGCTACAGCCCATAAGATTGCAAAGAGTCAGGCATGACTGAAGCAACTTAGCACAGCACAGAAACTCACACAAAACTGTGTGTGTGTCTGTGTGTGTGTGTGCTCAGTGGTGGCTGACCCTTTCAGCCCCAAGGACTATAGCCCACCAGGCTCCTCTGTCAATGGAATCTTCCAGGCAAAAACATTTCAATAAAAATTAATTTTATTCATTTTCTAAGTCATTTTGCTTTACCTTGAAGAATAGAAACTGTTGTTTCACTGACAGAAATCAGCAAGATCTAGTTTATGGCAAGAAATATTCCATTGAAATGCTGCGCTGTAATGTGGGGAAAAGTAAATCTTTTCCACAGTTTCCACCAAAGTGAAATAAAATTGAACTTTGAGAAAAAGGTATATATCTAGGATAAAATTTAAATATAACACCATTTTTCTCTATGCAGAAGTCGTTCTTTATGTATTCACAGCATTCTGCAAGAGACATGGATGAGGGGGACGATGATTTCCAGAACAGAGGCTGCGTGTAGAGTCCAGGGCACAGGTGGATGGACTGGTTTTAGAGTTGCAGACAGCTCACCCGTTCTAACAGAAGGAAAGTGGTGTCTGCAGAGAGACAAGAGGAAGGCTGGTACACTTAGGAGAGGCGCAAGGACATGGGAGCTCCGTTCTGCTTGCGGTTTTCTCAGTGAAGCAAGCAGCAGGGCTCCTGAGAAGGCAGTGTGAGTGGGGCGGGGGAAACAGCAGGACGGCTAGGCAGCCCCCAGGGCCCTTGAGTTTCTCAGCAAAAATTTAAAGGAAGACCAGCCGGCTCGCTCCTGTGAACTGCAAAACTGGGGTTTTCTGTTGAAATAAATTTTTTTATTGAATTCCTACTTCATCTTTTCTTGTTTACTGCCATCCAACATAATATCTCCGGGCAATGAAGAAAGGATTTTATTTTCATGAAAATTGGATGATAAAATTAGGCAGCCCACATCTTCTCCTTTCTGGAAGCAAATTGGCTCTGTGCTTAAACTAATTCCTTTGCTTCAATTGAAGAATGTTTTAGACACTGTTTCTTCTACAGATATGCATGTTAACAGGATTTCATTTTATGTTTTGAGAAGAAATAACTTTCATGTTGTGTAAGTCATAGTACTCATTATGTAAAATGGAGAAGAGCCAGCTAAAAGCATAAGGACATAAAAGTCATCAATGTTCCTATCAACCAGCGATAATCACTGCTGATGCTTTAGTGCATTTCTTCCTAAAAGCACCTCGATAAAGAGATTTATTTCTCTCCTCATGGGCACTATTCTTTTAAAGTGTTACCTATAATATTTGTATATAGTAATATATCCCAATGTCTTTCAACATCATTATTCCAGCATACGATTTTTAATGCATTCTTTTCTGTGATATTCCCAATGATATTGTGCACAGTTTTTTCGTGGAACTGATAAATTGATTCTGACATTCAAATGGAAAAGATGAAGTGTTAGAATACACAAGAACATTTTGAAAAAAAGAAAAGCAAGAAATGTATATTCTTTAACCTAACAATGCATTTCTAAAGTACATTTTATTGAAATATTAGTGCTTCTACAAAATGACATTTCTATAGGAAAACTTACTGAAGCGTTCCTTCTAATAACTCAAATTTAGCAATCGCTAAAGTGTTTTTCAATAGGTGACCAGGTAAGTGAACAATAATACATAATTTAAAAGACATGGTTTCCAAGACATATTAACCAGTGAAAAAATATAATTAAATCATAGAAATAAAATTTTAATTAAATAAGAACAACAAAACTTTGTATATTTAAGTGCATTTAAAACAAAATCTACAAGGATACATGCCAAACCAATAACAGTGATTATCTGTAGGATAAAAATGGGATCTAGAGAAGAACAAGTAAACAATTATTTGGGAAACTTTTGCATTTTTTATTGTGTAAAATTGTCATTAATATTTATATTGAGAATGTGGCATTTATCATTTATCAATTCTTTATGTAGATATTTATATAAATAGTATATAATATATTACAGAGCATCAAAATAGAAGTATTAGCAAAAACATAATTCATTGGCAAATTTTTGGAGCTTGCTGTCTTCTGAGATAGGTGTGTTTTTGTATGGGACAATGCAGGTTTTACTGAATGAGTCAAGTTGAAGTTAAAGCACAAAGGATTAACAAATACTGGGCAAAAATACCAGAGACACAGGAAACAGCATGCGAGAAATCTCAGAGGCAGGAGAAAGCATCGCGTGTTTGGGGAACAGAATGAAGAGTAGCTGAAGCATCAAGATCAATCAGGGTAATAACACAGAGTAAGGATGATGAAATCTGCATTGCTCTGATCAGGAAGGGCCTTGCAATCTGTGCTAAGATTTAGAGATTATGTTAGAGAGCAGTAAAGAATTTTTAAGTTTATGAGTGACTCAATGAGACTTCTTAAATTTAAAACATTAAAAAAAAAATCTCATGTGTGCCTAAGAATGGGGACTGGACTAGAAGACGGCATATTTAGATAAGGAGGACCTGTCTATGTATAGTGGTCCCGGCGAAACAAGATGATAAATGGACAAGGGTGGCCACAAGGGACACAGAAACAACTGGATTACCAAGGAATATTCATGAAGGTTGGCTCTGAAGGAAAAAACAACCAAGCTCTATGCTTTAAAGCAGAGGCAGGGAGTTCCCTGGTGGTCCAATGGTTAAGAATCTGCCTGCCAATGCGGGGACACAGGTTCCTGCATTCCATCCCTGGGTTGGGAAGATCCCCTGGAGAAGGGAATGGTTACCCACGCCAGTATTTTAATATGCTGTATGCTACAATATATATAGTATATTATGGTATGTCTATGTAGTGTTTATATAATATACCGTTATTACTGATAGCAAGCATGATGCATATTATTTCCATGGTGCTTATTCATTTTCTAGGTGGAAGTGTGTATGCTTTGGCCAGCAACTCCCCGTTTCCTCCCCTCTGTACCCTGCCAGTCGCCATTCTACTCTCTAATTCTCCGAGCTCAGCTCCTCTAGACTCCATGCATGAGTGAGAGTGCACATAGCACTGGGGCTTCCGTGGCAGCGGTAAGAGCCCACCTGCCACTTCAGGAGACACGGGCTGGATCCCTGGGTTGCGAAGATTCCCTGGAGAAAGAAAAGGCAACCCACTCCAGTACTCTTGCTTGGGAAATCCCACAGATAGAGGAGCATGGTAGGTCCCTGGGGTCACACAGAGTTGGACGTGACTTAGCAACCAAACGGCAACAACGTGTAGAATAGTTGTCTTTTTCTGACTTTTTTCATTTAGGATAAAGCCCTGAAGCTTTATCCCTGTTGTCACAAAAGACAAGATGTTCTTTTTATGGTTGAAGGTATCCTTCTGAGTGTACGCCAGTGTGTATGTGCATATGTGTACAGCATCTTCTTTACCCATTCATCTTTTCAGGGGCCCCTTAGGTAGTTTCCATGTCGTGGCTATTGCAATGTTACAGTGAACCTAGACAGGTTCGTTGTAATCATATGTCATTGACATACGATTATGTCAATCATAATCTCTTGAGATGCAAAAAAGCAAAATGGCAGTCTGGGGAGGCCTTACAAATAGTTGTGAAAAGAAGAGAGGCAAAAAGCAAAGGACAAAAGGAAAGATATAAGCATCTGAATGCAGAGTTCCAAAGAATAGCAAGAAGAGATAAGAAAGCCTTCTTCAGCAATCAGTGCAAAGAAATAGAGGAAAAGAACAGAATGATAAAGACTAGAGATCTCTTCAAGAAAATTAGAGATACCAAGGGAACATTTCATGCAAAGATGGGCCCGATAAAGGACCGAAATGGTATGGACCTAACAGAAGCAGAAGATATTAAGAAGAGGTGGCAAGAATACACATAACTGTACAAAAAAGATCTTCACAACCTGGATAATCACGATGGTGTGATCACTCATCTAGAGCCAGACATCCTGGAATGTGAAGTCAAGTGGGCCTTAGAAAGCATCACTACGAACAAAGCTAGTGGAGGTGATGGAATTCCAGTTGAGCTATTTCAAATCCTGAAAGATGATGCTGTGAAAGTGCTGCACTCAATATGCCAGCACATGTGGAAAACTCAGCAGTGGCCACAGACTGGAAAAGGTCCGTTTTCATTCCAATGCCAAAGAAAGGCAATGCCAAAGAATGCTCAAACTACCACACAATTAAAGTAATGCTCAAAATTCTCCAAGCCAGGCTTCAGCAATACGTGAACCGTGAACTTCCTGATGTTCAAGCTGGTTTTAGAAAAGGCAGAGGAACCAGAGATCAAATTGCCAACATCCACTGGATCATGGAAAAACCAAAAGAGTTCCAGAAAAATATCTATTTCTGCTTTATCGACTATGCGAAAGCCTTTGACTGTGTGGATCACAATAAACTGTGGAAAATTCTGAAAGAGATGGGAATACCAGACCACCTGACCTGCCTCTATGCAGGTCAGGAAGCAACAGTTAGAACTGGACATGGAACAACAGACTGGTTCCAAATAGGAAAAGGAGTACGTCAAGGCTGTATATTGTCACCCTGCTTATTTAACTTCTATGCAGAGTACATCATGAGAAATGTTGGACTGGAAGAAGCACAAGCTGGGATCAAGATTGCCGGGAGAAATATCAATAACCTCAGATATGCAGATGACACCACCCTTATGGCAAAAAATCAAATGTCTTTAATTTCTTTCAAGAATGTCTTGCTAGTTTCAGTGTATAGATCTTTTGCCTCCTTGATTGAATTTATTCTTAAGAATTTTATTTTTATTTTGATGCTATTATAAGTAGAATTATTCTATTTCTGTTTCAGATAGTTCATTGTTAGTATATAGACACAAAGCTGATTTTTATATACTGATTTTTTATTCTGCACCTTTCCTGAATTCATTAATCAGTTGTAATAGTGTTTTTAGAACTGGACATGGAACAACAGACTGGTTCCAAAAAGGGAAAGGACTACATCAAGGCTGTATATTGTCACCCTGCTTACTTAACTTATATGCAGAGTACATCATGCAAAATGCCAGGCTGAATGAAGCATAAGCTGGAATTAAGATTGCCAGGAGAAATATCAATAACCTCAGATATGCAGATGACACCACCCTTATGGCAGAAAACAAAGAGGAACTAAAGAGCCTCTTGATGAAAGTGAAAGAAGAGAGTGAAAAAGTTGGCTTAAAACTCAACATTCAGAAAATGAAGATCATGGCATCTGGTCCCATCACTTCATGGCAAATAGATGGGGAAACAGTGGAAACAGTGAGAGACATTATTTTCTTGGCCTCCAAAATCACTGGAAATGGTGACTGCAGCCATTAAATTTAAAGATGCCTGCTTCTTGGAAGAAAAGTTATGACCAACCTAGATAGCATATTAAAAAGCAGAGATATTGATTTTGGAGAATGGTATTGAAACATGTATAATATCATATATGAAATGAATCGCCAGTCCAGGTTTGATGCATGATACTGGATGTTTGGAGCTGGTGCACTGAGACGACCCAGAGGGATGGTACGGGGAGGGAGGAGGGAGGGGGTTCAGGATGGGGAACTCGTGTATACCTGTGGAGGATTCATGTTGATGTAAGGCAAAACAAATACAATATTGTAAAATAATTAATCTCCAATTAAAATAAATAAATTTATATTTTAAAAAAAGCAGAGACATTACTTTGCCAACAAACTTCTGTCTAGTCAAAGTCATGGTTTTTTCAGTAGTCATTTATGGATGTGAGAGTTGGACTATAAAGAAAGCTGAGCACCAAAGAATTGATGGTTTTGAACTATGGTATTGGAGAAGACTCCTGAGAGTCCCTTGGACTGCAAGGAGATCCAACCAGTCCATCCTAAAGGAGATCAGTCCTGAATATTCATTGGAAGGACTGATGCTGAAGCTAAAGCTCCAATACTTTGGCCACCTGATGCAAAGAACTGACTCATTTGAAAAGACCTTGATGTTGGGAAAGATTGAAGGCAGAAGGAGAAGGGGATGACAGAGGATGAGGTAGTTGGATAGCATCACTGATACAATGATCATAAGTTTGAACAAGTTCAGGGGGTTGGTGATGGACAGGGAAGCCTGGTGTGCTGCAGTCCAATGGTCGCAAAGAGTCAGACACGACCGAGTGACTGAACTGAACTGAATAGTGTTTTAGCAGAGTCCTGAGGCTGTATTACTATATAAATTTTTGTAATCTACAAATGGACAATTTTACTTCTTCCTTTCCAGTTTGGATGTCTTTTATTTCTTTCTCTTATCTGATTAATCTACCTAAGACTTCTGGTACTATGCTGAATAAGAGTGGGCATATGTGTGTTGTTCCTGACATTAGAGGAAAACTTTCAAACTTTTCCTGCTGAATATTATGTTAACTGGGCTGGTGCTCGTGGTAGAGAACCTGCCTGCCAGTGTAGAAGACATCAGAGACTGCGGTTCGATCCCTTAGTCAAGAAGAGCCCCTGCAGGAGGCATGGCAACCTACTCCAGCATTCTTGCCTGGAGACTCCCATGGACAAAGGAGCCTGGCGGGTGACAGTCCATGGGGTCATGAAGAGTTGTACGTGATTGAAATGAGAGCATACACACACACGTAATGTTAGCTATATATTTGTTATATATATGGCCTTTATATTGGAGAAGCAATGGCAACCCAACGCAGTACTCTTGCCTGGAAAATCCCATGGACGGAGGAGCCTGGTAGGCTGCAGTCCATGAGGTCGTTAAGAGTCGGGCACAACTGAACGACCTCACTTTCACTTTTCACTTTCATGCACTGGAGAAGGAAATGGCAACCCACTCCAGGGTTCTTGCCTGGAGAATCCCAGAGACGGGGGAGCCTGGTGGGTTGTCATCTATGGGGTCGCACAGAGTCGGACATGACTGAAGCGACTTAGCAACAGCAGCAGAAGCATAGCCTTTATATATTGAGCTATGTTCCTAACATACCCTAATTATTGTGAGTTTTATCATGAAAAAGTGCTGATTTTTGTCATATTCTTTTTTCTTCCTCTATTGAGATGATCATGATATTTACTTTTATTGTACTAATTTGGTGTATCACATTTAATGATTTCTATATGTGAACCTTCCTTGTTTCCCAGGGATAAATCCCATTTAAACATGATAAAGGAGATCAGTCCTGGGTGTTCACTGGAAGGACTATGTTGAAGCTGAAACTCCAGTACTTTGGCCACCTGATGCAAAGAGCTGAGTCATTGGAAAAGACCCTGATTCTGGGAAAGATTGAGAGCTGGAGGAGAAGGGGACGACAGAGGATGAGATGGTTAGATGCCATCACCGACTCAATGGACATGGGTTTGGGTTGACTCCGGGATGGACAGGGAGGCCTGGCATGCTGTGATTTATGGGGTTGCAAATAGTTGGACACAACTGAGCAACTGAACTGAACTGAGCCTTTTAACTTGCTGCTGAATTTGGTTTTTTAGTATTTTGTTGGAAATTTTGCATCTATAATCAGCGATATTGGTCTTTTCTTTTCTCGAAGTGTTCTATCTGACTTTAACATCAGGATAATTCTGGCCTCTTAAAATATTTTGGAGTTCCCTTCTCGTCAGCTTTTCTCAATTCCTCTACTTCAAACTTCAGTTTCCAAAATTCTGGTATTAAATCTCCTTTTAGTATTTGATAGAATTTACCAGTGAAGCCATCTGATTCTGGATTTTTATTTGATGGAAGGTTTTTGATTTCTGATTCAATCTCCTTACTTGTTATTGCTCTGTTCAAATTTTATATTTCTTCATGATTCAGTCTTGAAGTCTCGTATGTGTGTTTCTAGGAATGTATCAATTTCTTCCAGGCTATCCAATTTTTTTCTGTGTAATTGTTAGCAGTAGTCTCTTTGATCCTGTGTATTTCTTTGCATCATTTGTGATATCTCTTCTTTTATTTTTGATTTTACTTATTTGAGTCTCCTCCATTATTTCTTAGTCTAGCTAAAAGTTGGTCTTCTTTTGTCCATCTTTAAAAACAGGTTTTAGTTCCATTGATTTTTCCTATTGCTATTCTGGTCTCTGTTCCATTTTCTCTGCTCTATGTAACTTGCTTCCTTCTGCTAACTTTGTTCTTCTTTTCCTTTTTCCTTGAATTGTGAGGATAGGTTGTTTATTTTCAATCTTTCTTTCTTCTTAATGCAAGGGTCCATCATTAAAAGCTAGTGAGCCCCATACGTTTTGGTATATTTTGTTTCCATTTCATTTGTCTCAAGACATTTCTTTTACACCAATTCCTGTGCATATGAACACGTTCCAATTCCCAGAGCTAGTTTATGAATCCAGTTTGGTTATAAGCCCAACAAGGTTAGCCTCCATACCAACTAACACAATTGGCTATATGGTACTGTACTATAACAGGTTTATATTATTTTTCATGCAAATAATACATACGGATAAGCAAACGCAAAAAATAAAGAAATTACTTTTAAACTTACCGTACTTGAAAAGTGTGGTACAGCAGTTGCTTCCCAAGTGGCACTCATGGTGAAGAGTCTGCCTGGGAATGCAGGAGAGGCAAGGACAGGGGTTCAGCCCCCGGGTCGGGAAGATCCCCGGAGCAGGAAATGGAAGCCCACTCCACTGTCCTTGCCTGGAGAATCCACGGGCAGAGGAGCCTGGTGGGCGGCAGCCCATGGGGTCGCAGAGAATGCGTACACACACACGCCACAGTGCAACAGCTGGCACGCGGGGGCTGGCACTGAGGCAGCAGGCGAGGAGGGCACTGATGGAGGGCGGGGGCTGGGAGAGACGGCGGAGCTGAGGGGCCGTCGGCACGACGGAGGGCCGGCCGCAGCGACACTCTCACCTGACGTTAATGGCACAGGCTGGCGTCCCTTGCTGGCTGCAATTCTATCCACCCTGTTGAAAAAGTGATCCGGTGATGTCTGGAACTAGCTCGCTTTCTTCATCACAGTTGACACGGTAACCCTGAATTGCATCCGAATGACGGCCGCAGCCTTCGAGCGCAGTTCTGCTTTCAGGTCCTGCCTCAAGAGCTCGCAGAGCCCCATCAGATAAAGAAAATCGCTCGCCATTTCCCGCATCGTGAATCTCCAGTTCTCCAGCCATACCAGCTACACCGCCGCCTTTATGCTTGCTTCCAGACATCCTGGGCTTGAGGTAAGGGTCCTGCAACACTGTACTGTGTTCAGCTCTGTCCAGTAAGGCACACAAGGGCAGAACCACTCGTAGAGGATGCACGCATGTGGCAAGGTGCACCGCACACATGAACAGACTAATGTGCCTGGACAGGCGAATGCGTGTTCATATCTCTCAAAGTTCACAACCTGGAGGTTCGTATGTGTGGAACTTACTGCATTTTCCTTGTGGTTTATTCTTTCCCCCTTTGGTTGTTCAATAACATGTTGTCTAATTTCCATATATTTGTAAAGTTTCTGATTTTCCTCATGTTATTGATTTTTACTTTCATACCATTGTTGTCAGAAAAAAACTTTTTATGATTTCAGTCTTCTTAACTTTGCTAAGATTTATTTTGTGAGCTAACATATGATTTATCATGGAAGATATTTCATGTACACTTGAGAAAAATGTGTAATATGATTCTTTGGGATGGAATGGTCTGTATATCTCTATTAAGCTATTTAGTCCAAGGTTTCCTTGCTTCAGTGTTTCCTTACTGATTCCTTTGTCTGGATGTATTGTTGTATAATGAACTTAATATTCAAAGAATAAAGATTATTGCATCCAGTCTTATTACATTATGACAAATAGATGGGGAAACGATGGAAACAGTGAGAGACTTAATTTTCTTGGGCTCTGAAGTCAATGCAGATAGTGACTGCAGCCATGAAATTAAAAGACACTTGGTCCTTGGAAGAAAAGCTATGACCAACCTAGAGAGCATATTAAAAAGCAGAGACATTACTTTACCAATGAAGGTCTGTCTAGTCAAGGCTATGGTTTTTCCAGTAGTCATGTATGGATGTGAGAGTTGGACTATAAAGAAAACTGAGCACCGAAGAATTGATGCTTTTGAACTGTGGTTCTGGAGAAGACTCTTGTGAGTCCCTTGGACTGCAAGATCAAACCAGCCCATCCTAAAAGAAATGAGTCCTGAATATTCATTGGAAGGACTGATTCTGAAACTGAAGCTCCAATACTTTGGCTACTTGATGCGAAGAACTGTCTCACTGGAAAAGATACTGATGCTGGGAAAGACTGAAGGCAGGAGGAGAAAGGGATGACATCGGGTGAGATGGTTGGATAGCATCACTGACTTTATGGAAATGAGTTAGAGCAAGCTCAGGGAGTTGGTGATGGACAGGGAAGCCTAGCGTGCTGCATTCCTTGGGGTCGCAAAGAGTCGGACATGACTGAGCAAATTAACTGAACTGATTGCTGAAAGTGGGATATTCAAGTCTCTTACTATTTTTTATAGCTGTCTGTTTTTCCTTCAGGGTTGTATCTGTCTAGCATATTTAGACACTTCAATGTTGAGTGCATATGTACATATAATTATTATACACTCCGAATTGGCTCAGTTATCATTATATAATGATATCTTGGTGTCTAATTACAGTTTTTTACTTCTATTTTGTCTTATATAACTACCCCAGCTCTCCTTTAGTTTCCACATGTATTAATATATTTCCTATCCCTTTAGTTTTAGCCTATGTATGTTCCCTGGAATGGGGGATGGCAACCCAGTCCAGTATTCTTTGCCAGAATACCACGGTCTGAAGAGCTTGGCAGGCTACAGTCAATGGGGTCGCAAAGAGTTGGAAATTACTGAGTGACTAATCCACATATATACTTAAAGCTGAAGTTGGTCTCCTGTAGATAATGTATAACTGGAAAAGGTCAGTTTTCGTTCCAATCCCAAAGAAGGGCAATGCCAAAGAATGTTCAGACTACTGCACAATTGCATTCACTTCACAAGCTAGCAAGGTCATGCTCAAAATCCCCCAAGCTAGGCTTCAACTATAGGTGAAACAAAACTTGCAAATGTAAAAGTTGGTTTTAGAAAAGGCAGAATAATAAGAGATCAAATGGCCAACATCTGCTGGATCATAGACAAAGCAAGGGAATTCTAGGAAAACATCTGCTTCATTGACTATGCTAAAGCTTTTGATGGTGTGGATCACAACAGACTGTGGAAAACTCTTAAAGAGATGGGAATACAGGACCACCTGACCTGCCTCCTGTGAAACTTGTATTCAGGTCAAGAAGCAACAGTTAGAACCAGACATAGAACAACAGACTGGTTCCAAATTGGGGAAGGATTATGTCAAAGCTGTATAGTGTTACCCTGCTTACTTAACTTATACGCAGAGTACATCATGCGAAATTTCAGGCTGGATGAAGCACAAGCTGGAATCAAGATTGCTGGGAGAAATATCAATAACCTCAGATATGCAGATGACAACACCCTTATGGCAGAAAGCAAAGAGGAATTGAAAAGCCTCTTGATGAAAGCGAAAGAGGAGAGTGAAAAATCTGGCTTAAAACTCAACATTCAGAAAACTAAGATCACGGCATCTGGTCCTATCACTTCATGGCAAATAGATGGGGAAACAATGGAAACAATGAGAGACTTTATGGTGGGGGGGCTCCAAATTCACTGCAGATGGTGACTGCAGCCATGAAATTAAAAGATACTTGCTCCTTGGAAGAAAAACAAAGACAAACCTATATAGCATATTAAAAAGCAGAGACATTACCTTGCTAACAAAGGTCCATCTTGTCAAAGCTATGGTTTTTCCAGTAGTCATGTGTGAATGTGAGAGTTGGACCATAAATAAAGCTGAGCATGGAATAATTGATGCTTTTGAACTGTGGTGTTGGAGAAGACTCTTGAAAGTTTCTTGGACTGCAAGATCAAACCAGTAAATCCTAAAGGAAATCAGCTCTGAATATTTATTGGAAGGACTCATTCTGAAGCTGAAATTCCCATACTTTGACCACCTGATGCAAACAGCTGATTCACTGGAAAAGACCCTGATGCTGGGAAAGATTGAAGACAGGAGGACAAGGGGACAGCAGAGGATGAGGTGGTTGGATGGCATCACTGACTTAACAGACATGAGTTTGAACAAGCTCCCGGAGATGATGAAGGATAGGAAAGCCTGGCGTGCTGCAGTCCACGGGGTTGCAAAGGGTCGGACAAGACTGAGTGACTGCACAATGACAACAGGTAGTGCATAATGGGATATTTTTTTAATCCATTCGGCCTCTCTCTACCTTTTGATTGGACAATTTATTTCATTTAAATTTAATGTTAGTCAGTCAGTTCAATAGCTCAGTCATGTTCAACTCTTTGTGACCCCGTGAACTGCAGCACACCAGGCCTTTCTGTCCATTATCAACTCCCGGAGTCCACCCAAACTCGTGTCCATTGAGTCAGTGATGCCATCCAACCATCTCATCCTCTGTCACCCCCCTCAGTGTAATTATTGATAATAATGACTTATCATGACATCTTATTGTTTTGTGGCTAAATTGTAGTTCCCTTCTCTTTCTTTTGTTGTCTTTCTCTATAAATTGTTGATTTTCCATAGTGTTATCTTTCATCATCCTCTCTTCATTTTTTTTTTCGTGTATCTCCTGGAGGTTTTTGCCATGTGGTTACTATTACTCTTACATAAAGCATCTCATAGATAAAAGTTTATTTTAATCTATAGCAAGCAGCAAAATCTGGGCCCATGTTAGTTGGCCCACTAATGGGCCGGGCTGGGAACCTGGCTTCACAGGCACTCTGCTGAAGCCCACATTTCCAGAGGCTGATTGACAGCCTGGTGTCCCAGTCAGTGCTGGGGGAGCTGGTCAGCGCAAGGGTGGGTTGGGAACCTGGATACACTGGAGTCCTCCCGGTGCCTGATGTCACAGGAGCTACCTGCCACTGGGGAGCTGGAAGACCCCAGAGTGGGCCAAGGGCCTGGGGTCTCAGGCGTCCACTGTGGGCTTAGTTTTAAGAAATCACCTGGGGCTACAGGGGCCATCTAGGTCACTGGAGCCAACAGGCGCCCCGTGAGTCAGGAGCCCGAGTTTACAGAGTTCACTCAGGGCCCCAGGGGTGTCCCGGTGCCCGGGCATTACTGAGGGGTTAATGGAAGGTCTGCACCTCATCCCTTTCCTCCATGGAGGAAGTATCTCCACACTGGGTTGCCTGGACTTGGTGAGGAGGTGATGAGGGGTGGAAGGAAAGAGCAAATTAGCCAGGACGGCGTGGTCAGGCGCTCCGGCCCCACGTTTTGTAAACAATGACCCTGTAGCCGCTGAGCGCAGTTACACCACTGCGCATGCGCTGCACACGGCCACCACGTGCTCAGGAGCTACTCTGCGGGAGGGATACTTGGGCTCCACCCAAGAAAGCGGGTTGTTACTGCGGGGTCACGGCTGTGTCCGCCGGACCAGGCGTGAGAGGGGAGAGCATCGTTTGTCTCCTGCCACGGCCGCAGGGCCCGCCAGGGGAGCACCACCGTGTCTGCGGTCCCTGTGGCCCCGCAAGTCTTCATCCAGCCTCCCAGCTCGTGCCGCGCCTACCCTGGGCTCAACAAACTGCACGGTGAGACACAGCGAGACGGCTGGCGTCACCAACAGGACCGGCGATACAAGGGCAAAGTGAGAATGTTCCTACCTTCCTTATTTCTGCGCTACACTCAGGTGCTGTAGTCTCCTACCTGGGATGTTTACCTCTCATTATGGAGTTTTCTTGCCCAGAAAGCTGTTCAAATTGATGTTTTGGGGATGGGTTGGATGTTAGAAATTCTTCTACCTCCATTTTTATGTACATCATCCTCCCCCAGATTCCAGTTTGAAGACGGGTAGAAAAGAAAGCCTGAGTTCACATTGCAGAGTGTGGGCAACAGACAGTAATGCTTTGAATAGAACCAGGAGCGCATCTGGCTTTGTGGGAGTCAGCTGCCTTTCAGCTAGCAGGGCTGCACCCAAAAAGCTTCCGATAGGTTTAATAGCTTCCTGCACCGGACAGTGGTTTCTTCTTGCCAAATTCAGCACTCCAGGGAAGAGGAACCACCTCATAGGGTTCGTACTGATGCAGACTTTGTTTTTTTGGTTTTTTTTTTTTGACTTATTTAAAACAGTTTTAATTTCTTTCAACATTATTTTTTAGTTTTCGTTGTACAGCTTTAGCATGTCTGTTGTAAAATTTATCTCTTATCTGTTTCATGTTTATGAATATTATCATAAATGATATTTTAAAATTATAATTTCATTTTTATTACTCTACAGAAATTTTAACCTTGATAACTTCATTACAAATTCTAGTAACTTTTAGTAAGTCCTTTAGAATTTTTTATTTCATGGTTATGTCTGTGACCATATTTCTTCTTTTCTTTTTTTTTTTTCTTTAAGTGTATCTTGTCTTTTACTTTTATTTATTTTTTTTAACTTTAAAATCTTTAATTATTACATGCATTCCCAAACATGAACCCCCTTCCCACCTCCCTCCCCATAACATCTCTGTGGGTCGTCCCCATGCACCAGCCCCAAGCATGCTGTATCCTGCCTCAGACATAGACTGGCATCATCACCCCTTTGCAAAGCAATAATTGTATCAAAAGAAGCAGACCCCACCCCCCAACACCCCAGTGGCTAATTACTGTTACATCACTGGTGATGTGGCCAAGATCAGGTAAGACAGCAGCTCTTAGAGTTTTTACTTTTACTTATGTTTTCGTTAGACTGATACTGGAGGTTGAGAGCCACATGGCCTATTGAGAGATTCTATTCTTCATTTTCATTCTGAGTATAGGAAATAAAGTCAAATTGCAGACAAGACATATTTCCCTATTTCTGGGGATGATGCAAAGACAGCGTCTTTTCTAAGGCTGATTCTGACTGGGCATTATTAAGACTGTTTTAGTGTCTTAGATATAAAACTTTGAAATTGGCTACTGTGGGAACTTGACATAACTCCATCTTCAGAAATGTTTGAGAAGAGGGAAGGAGATAACTTGATATAATACCATTTCAATGGCAAGGAAGATAATTCTAGCAAATAACAAGCCTAGAAAAGGAGAGGAGAGAAGGCTTCTCTTTAATCCTTTGAAAGCATTAAACTGATCTGTTGCAGGTCTTTCTAGAAGATTACCTCCCAGGTGAAACAATTCCAAGCTTGTTTTTCTTTTCCAATCTTGCTTTTCTTTTCTGATTGATTGGAGAGAATAATGGGCAAAGAAGACACTCCATGTGGGCTCTGAACTATGATCTTTTCCACCATTAAAAGGAAAGCTCCAAATCTTAGTGACATGGCCCAATGTCAACTGCTTCTTTGACTTGACTAATCCATCAGTAATATTTTCTGGGGCTAGAGTGAGTGAGGAGAAATCAAGCTTTCGTCCTATTCTACCTCATATATTTCAGCATTGGCTTCTATTTCATCTTTCATACAGTGGCTTAAGCTAGTGTTGTGAGTAATTTGGAGGGGAAACTCAAAGGCCTGCAAAGCTGACTAGGGCATTTCCCTGAAAGCAGGGGTGGCAGAGACGGGGCTCCATGCTCCCTATGCCCCGCCTCTCTTTTTTAAACAGCGTTGCAGATCCAGCTCGCCTATAGCACAGGTTACCCGGCTGAGCCATACGATCCCATGATTTGCGGTGTATTTGCAGATATGGAACATTACAACCATTGACACAGTTTGTTCACACCTCCAAAAGAAACCCTGTGTCTTTCAACCATCACCCCCCAACGCCCCACCTGCCACCCTAGTTCTGGGAATCTGACAATCTGCTTTGTGTTTCTAAAGATGTTCCTCGTACGGAAATTTCATATGAACAGAATCACATCACATGCTGTCTTTCTGTGCTGGCTTCTTTCATCTGGCATAGTGTTTCTGCATGTTGTTACGTATGTCTGTATTTCATTCCTCTTAATGGCTGAAAATTATTCCATTACAATGGAATAATTTAAACATGTGCTTTTTAAAACATGTGCTTCCAAGTACATTTTTATTTAAAATAAACACATGTATCTATACTACACTAAATATGAACAAATATATTTATTTTATACTAGAAAGTCATCATTTGAATAGGAGTGATATAAGAATCTCCAAAGTGAAAGTTAAAAGTGAAAGCGTTAGTTATGTCCTACTCTTCTCGACACCATGGACAGTAGCCCACCAGGCTCCTCTGTCCACGGAATTCTCCAGGCAAGAGTACTGGAGTGGGTAGCCATTCCCTTCTTCAGGGGATGTTTCTGACCCAGGGATAGAACCTGGGTCTTCTGTATTGCAGGCAGATTCTTTACCGTCTGAGCCACCAGGGAAGCCAGGGATCTCCAAGTCCACCACAACAAATCGGATACTCTTTGAGCCTAAACCCATCTTTTCTGTAACCAGAGATCCAGTTGAATATTCCTGGTGAGCAAGTGATTCCAACTCCCTTTATTCATAATAAAACTAAGCAGAAGTTAAGTTAGTGTGTGATCACCTTTGAAAGCATTTTCATTTTAAAGATAATTGTCCAATCAAATTCAGTTCAGTTCAGTCACTCAGTCGTGTCCGACTCTTTGTGACCCCATGGATTGCAGCATGCCAGGCCTCCCTGTCCATCACCAACTTCTAGAGCTTACTCAAACTCATGTCCATCAAATCATTGATGCCATCCAACCATCTCATCCTCTTTCATCCCCTTCTTCTCCTGCCTTCAGTCTTTCCTAGCATCAGGGTCTTTTCCAGTGAGTCAGTTCTTCTCATCAGGTGGCCAGAGTATTGGAGTTTTAGCTTCAGCATCAGTCCTTCCAATGAACACCCAAGACTGATTTCCTTTAGGATGGACTGGTTGGATCTCCTTGCAGTCCAAGGGACTCTCAAGAGTCTTCTCCAACACCACAGTTCAAAAGCGTCAATTCTTCGGTGCTCAGCTTTGTTTATAATCCAACTCTCACATCCTTACATGACCACTGGAAAAACCATAGCTTTGACTAGGTGAACAGTTGTTGTCAAGATAATGTCTCTGCTTTTTAATATGCTGTCTAGGTTGGTCACAGCTTTTCTTGCAAGGAGTAAGCGTCTTAATCACTGCAGTCACCATCTGCAGTGATTTTGGAGCCCCAAAAAAGAACTTCAGCCACTGTTTCTCCATCTATTTGCCATGAAGTGATGGGACCAGATGCCATGATCTTCATTTTCTGAATGGTGAGTTTTAAGCCAGATTTTTCACTCTCCTCTTTCACTTTCATCAAGAGGCTCTTTAGTTCTTCTTTGCTTTCTGCCAAAAGGGTGGTGTCATCTGTGTATCTGAGGTTATTGATATTTCTCCTGGAAATCTTGATTCCAGCTTGTGCTTCATCTAGCCCAGTATTTGTATGATATACTCTGCATATAAATTAAATAAACAGGCTGACAATATGCAGCCTTAAAGTACTCCTTTCCTAGTTTGAAACCAGTCTGTTGTTCCATGTCTGGTTCTAACTGTTGCTTCCTGACCTGCATAGAGATTTCTCAGGAGGCAGGTCAGGTGGTCCTGTATTCCCTTCTCTTGAAGAATTTTCCAGTTTGTTGTGATCCACACAATAAGGTTTTGGTATAGTCAATAAAGCAGCTACCCTCCTGAATAAAATACAGTGTGCAGAATCTTCTCAGAAAATCTTCATGGGAGATAGCAAAGTGATGATCTGTTTTCTAGAATCCTTCAATTTCTATTTAAATCATGGTTCTATTGCTTTCTACCTTTTGGATCCTGTTTAAGATACTTTCCTACTCTGAGCATCTGTTTCCTCATCTCTGAAATAAGATAATAATTATATCTGCGTCAGAGGACTCTTTGGAGAGACAATTTAATGAGAAAATGTATGTGAATTCCAGGCACAGTTCTGGCATACTGAATGTTAGTAAGCTATTCATAAATATGTATTGTTATTATTCATATTATTATTTTGTTTATTATTCACACATGAATCTCAATATGTAATAAAGATCTCATGACATAATAATTGCTCCCCAAGTATTTGTTTAATGAAAGAATAGATAAATTAAGAAGCCTCTCAAGACAGGGGGACTCCTCATTATGTTTTTCACCTTATTAACTCTGGATTTAACAACAGAGTGCTACGTTGTACATGAGTCATTTGGGGAAGCCACTTGGCGAAGTTCTCAACGATGCACGTTACCACTCCTCGGGAGACATATCAGCCTCTGTCTTAAATCTCTCATTGTCATCACAGGGAAGAGAGAAAATATGATGTTTCTTTTCTATGTTAATAAATAGTGATGATATCACATCCCCTCCATCTCTCCTGTGATGAGATGACATCAGTAACCTTGGAAGCGTTTCCTCTAGAACCAACTGGTATTGGTTTTTCTCTTTCTTTTTCTTAGCTCCCTTCCTGAAGACTCAGCAAATTCACAAAGCGAAGGAAGTGATAGTTCTCTGGCTAAAAACCTGCTGAGATGGTTTTTCTGTCCCCACTGGGAGAACTTAGGGGCAGCTAGACAGCAGTGCTCAACTCGGGCGCCTGGAGCTGTCTGGGAGGGGGATCTGGGCTCCCTTCTCTCTGTTTGTTTTCACTCTTTTAAGTTCTCACGGGGGTGTGTGTTCCCTTCAATTTTCAAAATTGTAGGCTAATTTAAGATAGGTAAATCCTGAATTGAATTTTAGGAATAAGTTGAAATTTATCAGAGGCTTGTTTTACACATCAAAACATAAAATGGGAACTTTTCCAAAAATAGTAGGGGAAAGACATAGTTCTTCCCTGTGAACCTAAGCAATCTGGGAGGTCAGGTAGATAGTGTTTGACCAAGAACGGGAGTGCAAGTTTGGAATTTTATAAGGAGAATGAATGAGGGAGACAGACTAAACCTGTAGGCGGGCAGGTCTGCACTAATCGCAGGGCCTCTATTCTCTCCAGAGCCTTCCCTCCCGTGGCCGGCAGAGCCTTCAGGCTGACTGACACTGTCCCCACACAGCCTGCTCGTTGCGCCCAGGCACACGTGGAAAAGAACCCTCCTGCCAGTGCGGGAGACGTTGAGACACAGGTTCGATCCCTGGGTTGGGAAGATAGCCTGGAGGAGGGCATGGAAACCCACTCCAGTCCTCCTGTCTCATGTAGAATCTCATGCACAGAGGAGCGGATTCCTGGTGGGCTACAGTCCACAGGGTCACACAGAGCCGGACACGATTCGACCTCAGGTAGAATGCGGATGAATCTCTATTGTGGTCAGCCAAGATAAGCGTGTCGTCTTCCAGAAAGAATGTTTTAGGGAGAAAAAGAGAGAGGAAGTAAAACAAAACTGAAAAACATGTATCCATTTTCTGGAGGAACCAAGAAAACATAAAAACACGGAGGAAAGGAGATGGGGGCCAAGGAGACAGGTTCCTCAGTCTCGATGCTGGCTGGCAGCCCCGCCCTGCAGGAACGCACCCCTTGCTGCTTCTCTCTGTCTACCTGAAACATACACCTTTGTGTGCGGTCACTTCAGTCCCGCCTGACTCTTTGAGACCCCACGGACTGTAGCCCACCAGGCTTCCCTGTCCTTGGGGTTCTCCAGGCAAGAGCCCTGGAGTGGGTTGCGGTGCCCTCCTCCAGGGGATCTCGACCCAGGGATTGACGCTGAGTCTCTTGCGTTGCAGGCTAGCTTTTTACCACTGATGCCACCTGGGAAGCCCACCCATCTCAAGTCTGTGTTTCCCGCGGGCTTTTCTAAGCCTCCCAGGAGCAATTTGCCTGCTTGTGACCCTGAATAGCAGGCATTATCGTTCTGGAGCCCCCGTGCTATATGTAACCCTTGCCTAAATCCTAGACTCATCACACTCCAGTCGTGTGATCTTTCTAGACCACATTCTATTCTCAGTATCAGACAAGTCGGACTTTCCTGGTGATCCAGGGGTTAGGACTTCATGAGTCCACTGTGCAGGGATGGAGTGGGCATGGGTTCAGTCCTTGTATGAGGAACTAAGATCCCACAAGCTGAGGCGTGTGGCTAGCAAACAATAATAGCGATGCTGAACCTTACCGTGGGTAGCCACTGAGTAATGTTGATGTCATCTTCATAGTTACTAGTACAGAGTCAGGCACAATGTAGGAGCTCAAAATATGGCACATATTTTTATTATTACCAAAGGCAATTGGAAACATCTGTCTCTTCCCATGGCTGAGGTTTGCCACCTGTTAAAGTTTTCTAAGGTATTTTCCTGGTGGCTCAGATGGTAAAGAATCTGCCTAAAATGGGGAAGACCCAGCTTCAACCCCTGGGTCAGAAAAATCCCCTGGAGAAGGAAATGGCAACTCACTCCTGTATCCTTGCCTGGAGAATCCCACTGACAGAGGAGCCTGGAGGGCTACAGTCCATGGGGTCGCAAAATCAGACATGACTGAGCTATTAACACTTTCTTTTCCTTTCCAGTTTCTAGTTTTCAAAGCATAGGTAGCTGACAAAGTACTATGAATCCCTTCTATTTATTGCATATCATTCCCAAGTATAGGCCTTCCTATTTCTTTGAGTACTCCATAAAACAGCATCTATAACATTGTTTTCAGAGTGAAGTACACAGTGGGCATTTAATGATTTCCTTCTCTGACACTAATGCCTATTGTTTTCCACTTCAGAGATTCTAGATAGGCTCTTACTTTTTTTAGGACTCGATTGCTTATCAGAAATGGAAAGGTAGCATTTACAAACATGTAAACTGTCAAATTATATGCAAATTCTGTCAAATTGTGATGCTGGAGAAGACTCTTGAGAGCCTCTTGGACTGCAAGGAGAAGAAACCAGTCAATTCTAAGGGAAATCAACCCTGAGTATTTATTGGAAAGACTGTTGCTGAAGCTCCAGTACTTTGGCCACCTGATGCAAAGAGCCAACTTATTGGAAAAGACCCTGATGCTGGGAAAGCTTGAAATCAAAAGGAGAAGGGAGTGGCAGAGGCTGAGATGGTTAGATGACATCACTGACTCAATGGGTGTTGAATTTGAGCAGACTCCAGGACATGGAAGCCTGGCCTCCTGCAGTCTATGGGATGGCAGAGTCAGATGTGACTTGGTGACTAAACAGCAGCAGCACTTCCGGGATTAATTGTCCAGAAGTGAGTTTTCTCATCCACGTTCACACTCCACTTTTCTGCATTCTGTCAGCGTTGACTTAAATACTGAGCGATGTGATGGAAGACATTAGCAAAGTGCGCTTCACATAGAACCGAGGATGCTAGAGACACCGTGAGTCTATAAATAGGATCAGCATTTAAGTTTTTACACTCCTTGGTTACAGAACTATAAACAAGTTGCTTTACACCTGCAAATTTCACTCTTCTCATCTATACAACTGGGATGGTATTTACCTTACCTGTCCTTGAAGACTAGGGATACAAACAATTGAGTGGTGTGTACACTTTAGGGAAAGGTAGCCTGTGGGTTGGGTGTCACATGCTTACGTTTTTTCGTTTCTGTTGGTTAACATGTGGCATCCAGCCCATGGGCTACGGACAATACGAACTACCTTGGAACACAGAAAGCTCTGGAACCTCTGGGCCAGAGTCGTCGTGTAGCAACAATAGGCTGGCATTTGGCTCTGTAACGTGTAGTCAGAGGTCCACGTCTCCCCTCTGCTCAGGATCCCGACCTGAGAGCCCAGGAGATGACTAATCAGGGTTTAGAGCTCTGGAAGCAGCTCCGTACACCTGGCAGAGACTGACAAAATATTGGTAACGGATTAACAAAGGAGTGATACCGTGTCCTGTGTGGGGGCAGGACAGAGAATTCAACATCACTATGCAGAACAAGTTCATTATCAGAGCTGACTTTGTCCAGGCTTTGCTTGGATCTTGATGTTGTACAGCTCGCTGAAGAGGCACTGATGGATGCTCTGGCTGAGGCATCATGAGAGCAGCTAGAAGGTTAGCTCTTTCCTCATCAGTTCAGCTTGAAAAGAATCAGAGTTCTGAGGACACCATTCATCTTACTATTTCTTTTTCTCTTTTTTAATTTTTCTTGGAGTATAGTTGACATATTCCCAGGTAACTCAAATGGTAAAAATTCTGTCTGGAATGTGGGAGACCTGTGTTTGATCCCTGTGTTGGGAAGATTCCTTGGAGAAGGGCATGGCAACCCACTCCAGTATTCTTGCTTGGAAAATACAACAGACAGAGGAGCCTGGAGGGCTACCGTCCATGGGGTCGCAAAGAGTTGGACACGACTGAGTGACTAACTTTCACTTTTCTTTCATAGTTGATTTCCAGTGTTGCGTTAGTTTCAGGTATACAGTTTCAGGGGTACAGTGAAATGAATCAATTATACATACAATTATACATTCTTTTCCCATGTAGGCCATTACAGAGTATTGAGTAGGGTTTCCTGTATGACAGAGTAGGTCCTTATTTGTTATCTATTTTATATATAGTAGTGTGTATAAATTACACTCTCCCAATTTATCCCTCCTCCCCCTTTCCGCTCCTGGTGAACGCAAGTTTCTTTTTCATTTTGCTCTTTCTCAGTCCTTTCACCTCTGTTTTGCAAGTACAGGAGCTTCTTTTCTGTATTCCCGAATGAGTTTTTTTTCCCCAGTTTTTCCATCGATTCTTCTTTCACTCTAGCACGTAGGAAGTCATTGGAATGGATTGTGGTGGGACTGACGGCTTTCAGTGATTAGTCTGTTAATACACAAATTCAGTTCTGCTCTTCTCCTTTTTCAATGGCCCAGGATATGCATGCCACCTCCTCCAGAACTTCCTTTCTCACAAAGCCAGGTCTCACTCAACAAATCTCAGATGTCGTCCATGAATTCTACCATGCAGGAACTCTTCCTTGTACCTATATCTGGCCACTGCCCTCCAAGCTCCAGTGTATTTGATGACTGTTTACTGTAATTGTTATTTTTCAGTCATGTCCAACTCTTTGCAGCCCCAAGGACTGCAGCACACCAGGCTCTCTGTCCTCCTCTGTCTCTCAGAGTTTGCTCAAGTTCATGTCCATTGACTCGGTGATGCTATCTAACCTTCTCATCCTCTGCCACCCCACTTCTCCTCTTGCCTTCACTCTTTCCCAGCTTCAGGATTTTTTCCAGTGAATCAGCTATTTGCATCAGATGGCCAAAGTATTGGGGATTCAGCTTCAACCTCAATCCTTTCGATAAATATTCAGGGCTGATTTCCTTTAGGATTGTTCATTTCACCTCCTTGCAAGTCCAAGGGACTCTTAAGAGTCTTCTCCAGCAACACAATTTGAAATCATCAATTCCTCCATGCTCAGCCTTATTTATGGTCCAACACTTACATCTGTACATGACTGCTAGAAAAACCCTATCTTTGACTATATGGACCTTTGTCCACAAAGCAACGTCTCTGCTTTTAAATATGCTGTCTATGTTTGTCATAGCTTTCTTTCCAAGGAGCAAGCATCTTTTAATTTCACAGCTGCAGTCACCATCCCCAGTAATTTTGAAGCCAAGAAAAGAGTAAATCTGTCACTGATTCCACTTTTCCCCCTTCTATTTGCCATGAAGTGATGGCACTGGTTACTGTGGCCTTAGTTTTGAATTTGCATTTCAAGTGAGCTTTTCTATTCTTCTCTTTCACCCTCATCAAGAGGCTATTTAGTTCCTCTTCACTTTATGCCTTTATTGGTATGATCTGCATATTGAAGGTTATTAATATTTCTCCCAGCAACGTTGATTCCAGCTTGTGCTTCATCCAGCCCAGAGTTTCACATGATGCACTCTGTGTATAAATGAAATAAGCGAGGTGACAATATACAGCCTTGTTCTACTCCTTTCTCAATTTTGAATCAATATTAAAGTGCAGTGTATTTCTCGGTGTGCTCTGAGCCTGGAACCAGCCAGGTAATACAGGCTACAATGTTTCATATACCTTTAGACCTAAGACTTGGGAGGAAGGACATAAGAGACCCAGTGAGATACTCTGGAAGCAACCACATTCCCTAAATCACACTTTCAGAGGGTCCTTGCCCAGTTACTCATTTGACCACTGACCTTGAGTGCATAGCTCCCTTGCAGGAAGCAATTGCAATGGTGAGAAAATAACTGGTTCCATTCGCACACCAAAGCTGTGCCTCAACAAAGCCAACATTTCTGAAACACACTGTAGTCTTCGGGAAAAAAGTTTCTGTGTCACAGCTCAGGCTCCCCGAGAAGTGCTCTTCTGGTAGAGGTTTGAGTCTGGTAAATTTATTGGGAAATACTCCTCAGAGTAGTACTCCTGGAGTAGAACACAAGGAGGCGGGATTGAGCAGAAGGAAAACTCAGATGGTGACGCAATCCTAAAACAATCTGTAGCCTGTCATGGAGGGCCATGGATGGGATAGCTGTTCAGTGTTTTCCTTTACTGAAGCTGAAGGTGGAGTCTATGAATTACCAATGCTTGGTCATTCACTGTGGGCTCCCTCTAAGAAGGGGGGATGGCCTTCAAAGAGCCGATTCTATCTAAGCCAGACCAGTTTGGTGCAGGGGTGGCAGGAGGCAAGGAAGCTGGATGTATGATAGATCGTGTCCTTTTTCTTAGTAAAGAAAACCCTCCTTTCTTCTTAGTGAATCCCCCTTTCAAAACCACTCAGCTTCCTGCATGTAACAACACCTTTCCTTTGCAAAAGATTTTTATATTTCACAGACATTATCATATACATCTCTCCTCCATGACTTTTTTGAAGCCAGTGAAGCAGATACCATTCCCGTTTTAAAAGGAAACAGAAATTCCCAGTCTTTCCAATCACTCCTTTCAAATAATCATCTTTGTGGGACTTAATTTTCTTTTCAACATAATACAGCTGAAAGTAGTCTGCATACCTAACGTTTCTGCCCAGATTAAAGATCTCTGGTTGTGTACCTTGCAAGGGTTTATGTGTTTGCCAAGTGGAGGAGCCAACCACGGCACCCGCGTCCTGCGGATCACTGCTCCCAGGCTCTCTGCTGGCCCACGCTGCCCTGCTGGGACTGAGGTCAGTGATGCTCTGAGGTTTCAGAGACAACAGGATGTGAGAGAATTAGCCCACAATCTTAGAAAATGTCCCCAGCACACAGGTGTCCTTGGAATGGTACAAATAATGTATAGCAGTTCCATGTTACATGTATTCTAATTTTTCCCCTTTTCGCATGGAATTATTCGTACTCACAGAATGGAGTCACGTGGAGCATACATGGTAGAAGGTCTATGAGACCGTCATGCCTGAGCTTTTGCGCCAGCTGCTGGCACAGCTCTTGTTTTGGGGTATGCGTGCTATTCTCTAAATTTAGCTTACCATATTAGTGAAAGACACCTTGATGTCTAACTCAAGTGTTTGCCATTTTCAGAGTGCATTTCTTTTCTCTGGATATTTCATTTATACTTTTCCCAACTGAGAGGATTTGGAGAACTACTCTGTACCCATGTGTATCATCGTTTTTCCCTATCCATGGGGTGATGGTTAGCCTACTGATTTTCTTGCAGTTTCAGCCAGCATTTAGAGCTCAAGTAGATTACACAAAAACCAGAGCCTGGAGCTGACCCAAGGCAGACCTCATCAGCATTCAGTAATACAGGTACAAGGTGAACGAGAAAAGAGGCATGGCACATGGGAAAGGGTTCTGATTATGGAGTCCCAGTGAAGAGCAGTGAGGCAGAAAATAAGGACATCGCCAGACTGGCCCCGATTTCATGCACCTCACAAACTTTTGTTGCAACGACGAAAGGTCTCCTGACCTACCTAAGTGTGCGTTTTCTAATTCTGTACTGCTGGTGTTTGGGGAAACCTGGCTGAGACATCTGTGAACTTTTGTTTTAGAGGAAGGAGATGAAAACATGCATTAGAACCGTCAGTCTGAAGGAGAGGGTGCTGCTTCCTCCCTGCAGTGAAGGGAAACGACTTAAGTCAGGAAGGAAGAACTGGTTTTGCTTACCACTGCCTATGTCCTTAACAGCTGTTCTTGAAAGCTTGGGTTGTGATCTGTCTGCCTCCTTGATTTGTTTGAACTTTTTCTGAGGCACCCCCTTGCATTTTCATTCCTTGTCTCAAGTGCTTCTCTCTTCAAGTCTTTGTTTTTGAGCTTTAAATCTCCTTTAGGAAATTTCTTAAAGTACCATATTGGTTTCAATTCCATTCTTTAACAGATCAACTTATTTCATTTCTTTCCAATCACAAATATTATTGAATGATGCATTTTTCATGATTCGGAAAAGCCAAAGTTTTCTGGTCACAGCTGTAGTTGACCATAAATGCTGAGTTTCACTTTATCCTCTCTGAAGGTGCTGGTTTAAAATGAGCTGAGATGAAGTCATCAGGGAAATACGGAAAGTCCCTCATCAGCGAGTCCCGTCACTTTTGCTGATGGAGCTAAAGGAGTCTGTTAGACAAATTCTAGCATTTAGAGGTGGGTAAAAGATTTGAAGTGAAATTAAATGAACAGCCTAGTTGGTAAATAGAGGTGCTGTTGTTACCAAACTCAAGTTCAGCCGTTCATCACCCAAGAATCCGAAACAGAGAGACAGTTCGGTTCAGTTCAGTTCAGTCGCTCAGTCATGTCAAACTCTTTGTGACCCCATAAACCACAGCACACCAGGCCTCCCTGTCCATCACTAACTCCCAGAGTCTACTCAAACCCATGTCCATTGAGTCGGTGATGCCATCCAACCATCTCATCCTCTGTTGTCCCCTTCTCCTCCTGCCTTCAATCTTTCCCAACATCAGGGTCTTTTCAAATGAGTCAGCTCGTCACATCAGGTGGCCAAAGTATTGGAGTTTCTGCTTCAGAATCAGTCCTTCCAGTGAACACTCAGGACTGATCTCCTTTCGGATGGACTGGTTGGATCCCCTTGCAGTCCAAGGGACTCTCAAGAGTCTTCTCCAACACCACAATTCAAAAGCATCAATTCTTCGGCTCTCAACTTTCTTTATAGTCCAACTCTCACAACCATACATGACCAGTGGAAAAAACATACAAGTGTTGGGTAAAAGGAATGGTAGTAATTCTGGGGAGAAGATGGACTCTTGTCCTAAAGAATCAACTCCCCAATGCCAACCGGGGCAAAACCTTAAAGGGGGTGCACAGGCTGGTGGGGGGACCACTTGCAGAATGGCACAGTCAGCTCTAACAGTCGTCTTGAAACTGGCCATGTGGTGTCTAATCAGCATCATCTTGATTCTTCCAGCCAACCTTCAGTTTCAGGGTTAGGTTTCGTTTGTTTTGTTTTCCTGCCTTTTTGGGGTCAGTTCTCATAATTATGTGAAATGGGTCAGCTTCTGTCATGGCTGCAGTCCAGCCATCATTTAGCAACTCCTTCCAACTGAGGAGGGTCTTGGCATCTGCAAAACAACTCAGAGGGTATGGCTCAGAATAGTGTCTGTAGTCCTTGAGAAGGAACCAGAAGTCCTTGACTACTTAATGACTAAACTGTTATTATTTTGTCCTGTTTGACTGTTTTCCCTTGTTTCTGCATTTTGTTAGTTCTCTGATCAAATCTACTCTTTTGCTAAATTTCTTTTCTACAGACCAAAAGTGGGCAAAGGACATGATGATGCCTGTCTTAGGGAGGCCTGATAGGGTCCTGGATATTTTCACTACATAATCATAGTCGACATGAGCTGGTAAACCACAGTGGATGTGAGCTGGTAATAATAACTTCAGTTTTAAGGCCAACATCCTTTTTTTTTTTTTTCTTTCCTAAAATGTTCTTGACAGTGTGATGTGCATTCCACCATATGAAACTAAGCATAAGAGTTTTGTCAAACATAAAGAATGTCAATTACAAACTCTCTAAGAAGTCACCTCTCAAAGCTATCTTTATCCTTTCTCTGGCTTCAGGATTATTCTGATCATCAGTTAGACATTTGGTCAGTTCTATGTTAAACTCACAGACAAACAAAACGAGTGAAAGGCTTTTTTTTTTTTTTTTTTTCTGCACTGTACAGCATGTGGGATCCTAGTTCCCTAATCAGGGATTGAACCTGTACTCCCCTGTAGTGGAAGCACATAGCTCTAACCACTGGACACCAGGGAAGTTCCAGTAAAAAGAATCAGTTTAAACCACAAGAACACTTCAACCTCATTTCTCCTCTAGCTTTTGAATCACAGCTGCCATCGTCTCTTTTGTTGAGAGTGAAATGTCTGAAAATAGTGTTCTCTAAAGTAATGTAATATGTTGACAGTTGGAAACACTGGGTGTGGAATATGAAGGAACTGTCTGTTCCTCTCCAATTTCATATGTCTAAAATCATTCCCAAATTAAAATTTATTTTTAAAATATGAAAATTTTTTGAGAATATATCTTAAAATCTGTCTCCATTTTATTTTTTTTCCAATTTCTGTACTACTTTCATTTGTAATAGCCAAAACTGGAAGCCGTTAAAATATCCATAAAAAGATAAAAAAATAAACTGTTACTGCAATAGAACATACTTCTCAATAATGTAAAAAGCATATAAGCACCATTGATGAATTTCAAAATAAATATGTCATGCAAGGGCACCCAAGGAAGGGGAAAATGACTAAACACTTTGTAATTTCTATCATATCAAATTCTAGAAAATGCAAATTAGTCTATTACATTGAAAAGCAAATCAATGGTTGACTGGAGGACACAGAGATTATTAAAGGACACAAGGTAAATCTCCGTCTTCGCAACTTCCCACTTACTACCCAGACTCCTACAGTCTGAGTCTCTAAGCGCTGAACTGACTGCATGAAGCTGTCAGTGGCCTCCATATTGACAAAGCCAGTGATCACTCAGTTCTGATTTCCTTTAACTTCTCAGTCGTATTGAACACTGCTGATTCCTCTTTGCTTTCTGAAACTTTGTCGAAGGACTACCACTCTTTATCTGAAACAGAAAGCTGAGTGACTTGTGTGCAAAAAAGTGGAGGACTGTATGGAAAAAGCATAGTCTTTCTTTTAAGAGCCAGCAGAGCCTGGGGAGCTTTGGAGTGCAGAGACTGATGGATTTTCAGAAATGAGGGTAAGATTTCAGCCTCAGAAGATCAACTGTTGGAATGAGGCAGATGCGGATTTGCTGACTTTTAAATGTGTGGCTATCTGAAGCTGGTTTTAGCTATGTAAATCAAGACTGACCAATGGAGATGGGTGCAATATCAGTGCTGGGGACTTCCCCAGTGAGTCCACGGGTGAAGACTCTGCACTTCCACTGAAGGAGGTGCAGCTTCCAGTATAGGTCATGCAGGATCCATTCTTGGTCAGAGAACTAAGATCCCACATGACTCAGAGCCTGGTCAGGAAAAACAATAAAATACAAAACCAGTTTTGGAGACAACCTTTTATATCTTGGACTGTGTTCAAAGAATAATCAGTCTTTTCCTTGAGTTTTTGGAGAAAGTCAGCTTTTTAATTTCTTCCTTGGCCTCTGTTCAATCCTAATTGCTTCCTATGCTCTTAAATCCACCTTTCAAGTCTTATTTGTCATGCTTTATTCCCTTTTTAAATGTTAAAATATTTAAATATCAGAATCCCTACATTCCATACATTTCATGTGTATATAATTTTATTCTGCCCTTGAACCTCTTCTTATCAACCCTTTGATGATTTCATCTAATCTTTCATGTTTAAACATAATTTTCTTTCTTTTATCTTCTCAGAGTAGACTTCTAACTGAGACCTTAGCCTTCTAACTCATGTTTACACATCTACCTGCCTGATGAATGTCTCCGCCTGATTGTCTACTGTGCATTTCAAGCTCAGCGTGGCCCAAATCTTTCTCCCTGAAACTTACCTCCAGTATACCCTTGCTCATCTCTGCTAATGAAATTCAATAGTTTCTTAAATTTGCTTTTATTGTGATATAATTGACACAGAATATAGTGTAAGTTTAAGGTGTGCACCATAGTGATTTGATGGATTTACATATTGCAGTGTGATTATTAACATAGTGTTAACTAACACTTCTGTCTCATAATTATTATTTTTGTGTGTTGTACACAAAAATCTAGTCTCTTAGCAACTTTAAACTTTAGAGTTTTAAGCTTTTAAGCTTAAAGTTTAAAAATATAGCATTATTTTCTGTGGGCCTCCCAGACAGTGTTAGTGGTAAAGAACCCAGTGTTAGTGGCTAGAGACTTCAGAGATGTGAGTTCAATCCCTGGGTTGGGAAGATCCCCTGGAGGAAGGCGTGTCAACCCACTCCAGTATTCTCGCCTGCAGAAAAACCCATGGACAGAGGAGCCTGGTGGGATACAGTCCATAGAGCTGCAAAGAGTCAGACATGACTGAAGCAACTTAGCACGTATGCATGCATAATTAATAATACATGTTTGCACTACTCTACCTGACTTATCTCACTTAGCATAATGACCTCAAGGTCCATCCATGTCATTCCAAATAACAGGATTTCCTTCTTTCTCATGCCTGAATAAAACTATTATCATTTTTTACAAATCATACATTTGAGTCTTCTTCTTTAGTGATCCTTTGATGGACCCTCAGGGTGTTTTCATACATTGGCTCCTGTGACTAATGCTACAGTAAGCATGGGGATTCAGATATCCATTCAGTATTCTCTTAATTTCCTCTGGATATCCAAAGGTGGGATAACTGGAAATAGGATAATTCTACTTTAATTTAAGTGTTTTCCATAATGACTCAACCAATTTACAGTCCTTCCAAGAGTGGACAAGGAGTCCTTTTCTCCACATGCCTGGCAACCACTCATCTCGTTTTCTTGATGATAGCCATCTAACAGGTGTGAGAATATTTCAGTATAGATTTTGTTTACACTTCGCTGATGATTAATGTTGTCTGACATCTTTTCATGAAACTCTTAAGCACTTGGTGTCTTCTTGTCTATTCAAGTCCTCTGCCCATTGTTTGTTAAATCAGATTGCTTATTTCCTCATTAAGTTGTTTGAGTTTTTTATATATTTTAAACACTCAAAGGGGGATTCATATTCTCTTTAATAAATAATACTGGGACAGCTGAATAACCATATGCAGAGAAGTGAAATTGAACTGTTATCTTACACCACTCGCAAAAGTGATGTGAAATGGGTTAAAGATTTAAACCTTAGACTGGATACTATAAAACTCTTAAGAGAAAACATGGGGAACTGTTCTTTGGCATTGGTCTGGGCAATGATTTTTTTTTTTTTTTGGCTATGACATCAAAAGCACAAGCAAAGATTCTACATGTGGAACTACATCAAACTAAAAAGCTTCTGCATAGGAAATGAAAGAATTGAGAAACAAGAAGGTAACAGACGGAATGGGAGAAAATATTTCAACCCATAAGTCAGATAAGGGGTTAGTATCCAAAATATACAATTTCAATGAAGTACAGGCTTTTGTTAATAGTAATTAAGCAATATTCATTCATTAATTGTGACAATGTACCATACAAATGTAAGATGTTAAAATGGGAAACTTGGATGTGGAGACTCTGCCCTCTATCCACAGTTTTTCTGTAAATTGAAAAATATTATAAAAAGTTTATTTAAAAAAAAGAGCTCATACAATTCAATGAACAAAAAGATTTGATTAAAAGATAGGCAGAGAAACTAAATAGGCTTTTTTACCAAAGAAGACATCCAAATGACTAGTAGGTACATGAAAAGATGTTCATGTGTGTGCTAAGTAGCCTTGTACTCTGTGCAACTCTATGGGCTATTTTCTAGGCAAGAATAATGGAGTGAGTTGCCATGCACTCCAGGGGATCTTCACTTAGGTCTCCTGCATTGGCAGGCAGGTTTTTTTTTTTTTTTTTTTTAACCACTATCGCCATGTAGGAAGCCTGAAAAGATGCTCAACCATGGGATAATTCAGCCCCATGCAAAGTTAACTTGCTAAAGAGATTGTCTTTTCTCCATTGCATATTCATGCCTCCTTTGTCAAAGATAAGGTGTCCATAGGTGCATGGATTTATCTCTGGGCTTTCTATTTTGTTCCATTGATCTATATTTCTGTCTTTGTTCCAGTACCATACTGTCTTGATGACTGTAGCTTTGTAGTAGAGCCTGAAGTCAGGCAGGTTGATTCCTCCAGTTCCATTCTTCTTTCTCAAGATTGCAAGTGGTGCTAGGAAAACTGGCCAACCACTTGTAAAAGAATGAAACTAGAACACTTTCTAACACCTCACACAAAAATAAACTGGATTAAAGATCTAAACGTAAGACCAGAAACTATAAAACTCCTAGAGGAGAACATAGGCAAAACACTCTTTGACATAAATCACAGCAGGATCCTCTATGACCCACTTCCCAGAATATTGGAAATAAAAGCAAAAATAAACAAATGAGACCTAATTAAAATTAAAAGCTTCTGCACAACAAAGGAAACTATAAGCAAGGTGAAAAGACAGCCTTCAGAATGGGAGAAAATAATAGCAAATGAAACAATGACAAAGAATTAATCTCAAATATATACAAGCAACTTCTGCAGCTCAATTCCAGAAAAATAAATCACCCAATCAAAAAATGGGCCAAAAAACTAAATAGACATTTCTGCAAAGAAGACATACAGATGGCTAACAAACACATGAAAAGATGCTCAACATCACTCATTATCAGAGAAATGCAAATCAAAACCACAATGAGGTGCCACTTCACACCAGTCAGAATGGCTGCTGTCCAAAAGTCTACAAGCCACAAATGCTGGGAAGGGTGTGGAGAAAAGGGAGCCCTCTTACACTGTTGGTGGGAATGCAAACTAGTACAGCCACTATGGAGAACAGTGTGCAGATTCCTTAAAAAACTGGAAATAGAACTGCCTTTTGACCCAGCAATCCCACTGCTGGGCATACACACCGAGGAAACCAGAACTGAAAGAGACACATGTACCCCAATGTTCATCACAGCACTGTTTATAATAGCCAGGGCATGGAAGCAACCTAGATGTCCATCAGCAGATGAATGGATAAGAAAGCTGTGGTACATATACACAATGGAGTATTACTCAGCCATTAAAAAGAATACATTTGAATCAGTTCTAATGAGGTGGATGAAACTGGAGCCTATTATACAGAGTGAAGTAAGCCAGAAAGAAAAACACCAATACAGTATACTAACACATATATATGGAATTTAGAAAGATGGTAATGATGACCCTGTATGCAAGACAGCAAAAGAGACACAGATGTATAGAACGGACTTTTGGACTCTGAGGGAGAGGGAGAGGGTGGGATGATTTGGGAGAATGGCATTGAAATATGTTTAATATCGTATGTGAAATGAGTCACCAGTCCAGGTTCGATGCATGATAGAGGAAGCTTGGGGCTGGTGCACTGGGATGACTCAGAGGGATGGTATGGGTAGGGAAGTGGGAGGGGGGTTCAGGATGGGGAACATGTGTATACCTGTAGTGGATTCATGTTGATGTATGGCAAAACTAATACAATATTATAAAGTAATTAGCCTCCAATTAAAATAAATACATTTAAAGTTTAAAAAAAAATTTAAAAAGCAATTTAAAAAACCCAAAAAACAAAGGTAACTTGCAGGGAGTGGGGTGCATGGCCCTGGAAAAGTTCTTGCCATTTCCACTGTGACCAAACATGTTTATTTCTGTGTGGCTTGTTTATTTTCTCCAGTGATATGCTGGAGTATCTTTTTAAGAAGGTCGGACTCTTGCACATGTTCTTTCCCATGGTTCTCTGTACAGCCAGTACTTTCCAGGGTTTTGTCTGACTGTAGCAAGAGAAGCTGAAGCAGCTTCAGTGGCTCTGCCGGTTCTGCACCGGCATGGAGTTCTGTCTGCCTGTTACCAAACGCGTGGGAAGCCAGACCTCTTCCGCATTCCTTGACTGGTGGTTCTGGATCCCGCAGCTCCCACAGTGGTGCTTTAGTTCTTAGACAGGTATCTAATTTATTGTTAAAAATGGAGAAAAAAGACGAGGAATGTCTTACACTGCCACGACGCTGATGTCACGTCCCTCTTCTGACTTCAGTCTTTTCAGACGGAGTCATCCTTTTTCTAAGTCACTTTTCTTTTATGGGTGCATATTTGGTTTACAATGCAGTGTTGCTTTCTGGTGCACAGCAAAGTGATCCAGAGAGTTATGCACATACGTATACTTGTTCCTTTTCAGGTTTTTTTCCCCAATATAGGTTATTACAGAATGTTGAGTAGAGTTCCCTGTGTTATACAGCAGGTCCTTGCTGGTTATCTGTTTTACATATAATACTGTGTGTGTGTTAATTCAAAATTCTTAATTTCCCCCCTACACCTTTCCCTTTTGGTAGCCATAAGTTGTTGTTGTTGTTGTTGTTGTTTTAATGTCTGTGAATCTGTTTCTGTTTTGTAAATAAGTTCATTTGTAACATTTTCTTTAGATTCCACATGTAAATTATATCGTATGGTATTTGTCTTTCTCTCTGATGTACTCCGCTTGGTTTGATAATCTCTGTACCCTTCCATGTTGCTGCAGTGGCGTTTGGTCTTTCCTTCTATAGCTGAGTGATATTCCATTGTGCATATGTATCATGTCTTTATCTGTTCATCTATTGATGGGCAGTCAGGTTGCTTCCATGTCTTGGCTGTTGTAAGTACTACTGCACTGAGGTGCGCATTTATCTTTTCAAATTATGATTTCCTCCAGATGTACACCCAACAGCGGGATTGCTGGGTCAGTGCTGCCAGACTCCTCTCCTCTCACACCACGTGATCCAACTGGTAAACAAGCCTAGCGTTCTCTAACTTCAGAGTAAACCTAGAGTCTGATCACTGCTTCCCTTCTCCATGGCTACTATCTTGGTCCAAAGCACCATGATTGCTCGAGAAGATTATTGAAGTAGCCTCTGAACTCATTTTCCTACTTCTGCTCTTGAACTTCTCACCTAGACTTATCTGATTTTGGAACTGAAAGTGATGTGTCCCAGGATACTCCTCAGTCCCAGGAAAACTGGGGTGATGGTCACCTATGTAATAGGCACGCTGAAGACAACATCTAGAGTTTTCCAATAAAAATGTAAATCAGGTCATGCCAGTCTTCTGCTCAAATCCTTCAGTGATTCCCTACTTCACACAGTAAATGCTAATATCTTTGCAATGACCTGTAAGACTATGTTATGTATCTCACTATGTCCTCTTTCTTCTGACTTTTTAAAAATGTTTTTCTTTTAAAAATTTTACTTATTTTAATTGTAGGGTAATTACTTTACAAATAGCGTGATGGTTTTTGCCACGCGTGGATATGACTCGTCCACGGGTATACCTATGTCCCGTCCATCCTGGACCCCCTGCCACCTCCTTCCCCACCCCACCCCCCTAGGTTGGCCCAGAGCTCCAGCTTTGGGTGTCCCGCCTGATGCATCAGGCTTGCATTGGTCATCTATGTTACATATGACAATGTTGTGTTTCAATGCTATCCTCTCAAGTCTTCCCACTCTCTCCTTCTGCCATTGAATCCAAAAAATTGTTCTTTATGTCTGTGTCTCCATTGCTGCCCTGTACATGGGGTTGCCAATGCCATCTCTCCAGATTCCACATATATGCATTAGTATACAGCATGTGCCTCTCTCTTTCTGACTTCCTTCACTCTGTAAAACAGGCTCTAGATTCATCCGCCTTATTAGAACTGACTCAAATGTGTTCCTTTTTATAGCTGAGTGATATTCCATTAACAGCACTGTGGCTTAGCTTGTTAGAGCGCCTGTCCAGATATACAATACTTTATTGTGTATATGTACCACAGCTTCCTTATCTGTTCATCTATGGATGAGCATTTAGGTTGTTTCCATGTCCTAGCTATTGCAAATAATGCTGCAATGAACTTGGGGTACCTGTGTCCTTTTCAGTTCTGGATTCCTCAGCGTATATGCCCAGTAGTGGGACTGCTGGGTTGTATGGTAATTTTATTCCTAGGTGTGTGTGTGTGTGTGTTTTAAGGAATCTCCATATTGTTCTCCACAGAGGTTGCATCAGTTTGCACTATGACAGCTTTCCTTCTCACTGACTCTGCACTAGCCACAGTGATTTATTCTGTTTCCTGAGCACACTAGCTGCCCTCCATCCTTAGCACCTATGTTCCAGCTGCTCCCTCTGGGATGCTCATCCTCTGGATACACAGGCAGCCCCATCCTCTTTGATTTCAGGTCTTTGCTCAAATGTCATCTTGTCAATCATCCCCGCCCTGACTATCTGATTTCATTTTGTACTGCCCACTTTCAGGGCTCTGAATCTCAGTTTCCATGCTGTTTTTCTTCCACTGTATACCACATTCTAACATATAATTTGCTTGTAAGTTATGTTTCTTACTTACCTGTTAACAATAGAATATAAGCTAATAAGGGTAAGCAATTTTGTCTGTTATGTTAATAAACTATCCTCAGGGTCTAGAACTGTTCCTGGCACGTGGTAGGTTCTCAGTGCATATTTGTGAAATGAATGAATGAATGGCTTTATTTATCATCCACACATAGAGAGTCCCTTTCCTTTCTCTTTCTCTCTGCCTTTAGCTCTGTACGTTTCTCTCCTCCTACCTAGATGTCTTTTAATAGTTCAGACCTGCCTTTTTAACTATATATGTCTGCTTTCTTAACTATATGCCAGCGTGTCCTGGAATTTCAATTTATTCAAAGTTTAATTCATTTTCTTTCTACTGAAGTCACACCTCCTCCAATATGGTCTTTCCTAGAGAATGACCATATTTCATGTCTGATTATGAAAGCTAGCAGCTTGAGAATTATCTATGACTTCGTTTCTCCATACATAGCACCTGTAAAATTCTGTCACTTCTGAGTAGGTGGAACCTCTTTATGTTACCCCACCTGCACTAACATCATCCATGCCCACATTTATATCATTTTTCAACTGGAAAATGTCTTTAACTGAACTTTTTGTCTTCTCGTCTCTCCTCTCTTCTATGTATTCCCCATTTGAGGCCAAAGTGAAACATAAAAATATAATTATGTCACTGCATGAATACGCTTTCCTTGTGGCTCAGCTGGTAAAGAAACCGCCTGCAATGAGGGAGACCTGGGTTTGATCCCTGGGGTGGGAGGGTCCCCTGGAGAAGGGAAAGGCTACCCACTCCTGTATTTTAGCCTGGAGAACTCCATGGACTGTATAGTACCTGGGGTCGCAAAGAGTCGGACATGACTGAGTGACTGTCACTTTCACGAATACACACGCACCGCCATCGCTGTGCTAAAACATTTAAATACTTTTTGTTGTCTTTAGAACAAACTTGAAATCATCCATATGGCTTCCAGGGTGAGGCCTGATCTAGTCCTTGCCTAATTCATCAACGTGCTAACCTTCTCCCACTGCTGCTGCTGCTAAGTCGCTTCCATCGTGTCCAACTCTGTGCAACCCCATAGACGGCAGCCCACCAGGCTCCCCTGTCCCTGGGATTCTCCAGGCAAGAACACTGGAGTGGGTTACCATTTCCTTCTCCAATGCATGAAAGTGAAAAGTGAAAGTGAAGTCGCTCAGTCGTGTCCGACTCTTAGTGACCCCATGGACTGCAGCCCACCAGGCTTCTCTGCCCATGGGATTTTCCAGGCAGGAGCACTGGAGTGGGGCGCCATCGCCTTCTCCAAACCTTCTCCTAGCTCTCCTAATTTTAGCCGTGTAAGTCAACTTGAGTTCCTTAAAAGCCTTATATTCTTCCTGGCTCAGAATTTCCCATATGCTTTCATCCTGTCGGAAATGATCTCTTTTTCCACCTTTTCCCAATTACTACCTACTTTAGAGCTCAGCTCAAACACTGATCTCTCCAGGAAACCTGTTATAACTCCCAAACCTAGCAAGTGTCACCTAACAGGCTCTCAAAAAAAGTGTGTGTTTCTCTTCAAAAGTCCTTTTATAAAGTAATTTAAATAATTAGGTGATTGATTTCTAAACGTCTGTTTCTTTCTTTAAAATGTCAGCCATATGAAGAAAAAGAGTGTTATTTTTTCACTGCTGTTTGTCAAGCGTTTAAACAGTCTTAGAGTGTTTGGGCTGCTATAACAAAATACATCTCACACCATCACATCGGGCACTAAGATTTCAACATGGGAGTTTGGGAAGAACACAGACACTGAGACCATAACAAGTTCTTCCCACATTTTAGATAGTCACTAATACTTATGAGTGAACGGGTAGATGGATGGATGAGTAAAGATTAAGCTCTAGTCAGCTCTTCCCTGACGTTGTCCTTGTACTCTCTTCTGTCTCCATGATTGACTCATGACAGCTCTCCGAACTGCCTGATAGTTATATTCTGAGCATCACAGCTATGGCAGCCCTTTCAAAACAGTAATAAAGAATTATTTTCCCATCTTTAGCAAATATAGCTGTGATTTAAGCAGCAATTAATTTTTAAATGTTTGTTTGTAAAATAATGATCTTCTTCATGCCTTTCATCTCTTAATGTAGTGTGCTGATACAAAGCCATGTATCAGGAAAGTAAAGGCTGGGGAGGACCTCTTACCTGGAGACTTCAGAGTGAACATCATAGAGCAAAATCAGGGTGACTGTGGAGCTTTAGAATGGAAGACACCAAGTACTGCTAGTTATCAGAGTTACAAGTCTAAATAAGAGCAAATATTAGTAAGCTGAATTATATAACAAAACTTCTGCCCAAGGAGCAAACAGACAAATTGATGAAATTCTCTTGGACAGAGCCTCGCAAACTGTCTTGAAAAAGTTTCAGTCATCTGTATGCTTATCTTGCCCAATCTATTAAGATAAATATCTTATTTCTGGCTGTTTCCACACTTCAATTTTTATTCTTTATAGAAATATATAAACTTGGTTATACAAAATTAATAAAAATATTGTGGAAATATGTCAGTGAAATATTGCATTACTAATGCAGTAGAATTACTAGTATGGCAGGATTAAGACTAGTTCTTTTAACTGAGAGTCAAGCTAATAATGGCTTAAATAAGAGTTTTTTTAAAATGTAGCAATATGTGCTTAAATGGTTTAGAACTAGATTATGTCTTCCACAGTGTTGAGACCCAGATCTAGCTCCTTCTCTCCCATCTCCAAGATGCTGCTATGTCAATCTTATGTACAATCCGTAGTGTAGAGGATGAGAGGGGCACAAGGGGAAGGGATGCCATGCCATAGAAACAGCATCATCGTTTCTCCTCCCATCCCATTGATCAGGACTTAGTAGCATCCATAGCTACTCCATGGGAAATGGAGAAATGCACTCATTATCACGACTGGTCATGTGCCTGCTTAGAACTGGGGATGCTGTATGGGAGACAGAGAAGAACTTATTTGATGGGAAAATCAACACTCTCTATTATAGTAATAAAATATGATCCATTTTCACAGACTTTTCACTCAACATTTTTCTGGAGTTGTTTTTCAGAGAAAATAATTTTAGCATACTTTCTGCTTTTGGTTAAAAAATCCAGTTTAAAATAAAAATATTGGTAACTAATGTCAATATGAGAATTAATGCAAATTATTAAATAGAAGAAATAATTTGCTAGAAATGACTGACAGAAATCAAGTGAGTTACTGTGTTTTTCTTAATGCAAACAAAATTTTGTGAATTCAGATTTCATGTGGATGAAACTCCATATCATTTTATTTCTTCTATTCATTCAGAGTGGAAAAAAGACTAAGTGACTTGTGTTTTTCTTACTTAATTCTTACACTAATCTGTGGCATACATTGAATTTGGCAGAAAATTATCTCTTGGGCATCTCATTTATACATAGCTAAAGTTTGGAGCACAAAATGTGGTCTACTGGAGAAAGGAAAGGCAAAAAACTTCAGTATACTTGCCTTGAGAACCCCATGAACAGTATGAAAATGTAAAAAGATAGGACATTAAAAGATGAACTCCCCAGGTCGGTAGGTGCCCAATATGCTACTGGAGATCAGTGGAGAAATAACTCCAGAAAGAATGAAGAGATGGAGCCAAAGCAAAAATAGCACCCAGTTGTGGATGTGACTGGTGATGAAAGCAAGGTTCGATGCTGTAGAGACCAATATTGCACTGGAACCTGGAATATTAACTCTATAAATCAAGACAAATTGGAAGTGGTCAAACAGGAGATGACAAGAGTGAATGCTGACATTTTAGGAATCAGCAAACCGAAATGGACTGGAATGGGTGAATTTAATTCAGATGACCACTGTATCTACTACTGTGGGCAAGAATCCCTTAGAAGAAATGGAGTAGGCACCACAGTCAGCAAAAGCATCTGAAATGCTGTACTTGGATACAATCTCAAAAATGACAGAATGATCTCTGTTCATTTCCAGGCAAAGCATTCAATATCACGGTAATCCAAGTCTATGTCCCGACCAGTCACGCTGAAGAAGCTGAAGTGGAAAGGTGCTATGAAGACCTACAAGACCTTTTAGAACTAACACCCAAAAAGATGTCCTTTTCATTATAGGGGACTGGAATGCAAAAGTAGGAAGTCAAGAAACACCTGGAGTAACAGGCAAATTTGGCCTTGGAGTACAGAGTGAAGCAGGGCAAAGGCTAATAATTTTGCCAAGAGAACACACTGGTCATAGCGAACACCCTCTTCTAACAACACAAGAGAAGACTCTACACATGGACATCACCAGATGGTCAACACCCAAATCAGATTGATTATATTCTTTGCAGCCAAAGGTGGAGAAGCTCTATACAGTCAGCAAAAACAAGACCAGGAGCTGACTGTGGCTCAGATCATGAACTCCTTATTGCCAAATTCAGACTTAAATTGAGGAAAGTAGGGAAAACCACTAGACCATTCAGGTATGACCTAAACCAAATCCCTTATGATTTTACAGTGGAAGTGAGAAGTAGATTTAAGGGACTAGATCTGATAGATAGAGTGCCTGATGAACTACGGGTGGAGGTTTGTGACACTGTACAGGAGACAGGGATCAAGACCATCCCCAAAAAAAGAAGTGCAAAAAGGGAAAATGGCTGTTTTCAGTGGCCTTACAAATAGCCGTGTAAAGAGAAGTGAAAAGCAAAGGAGAAAAGCAAAGATATACCCATTTGAATGCCAAATTCCAAAGAATTGCAAGGAGAAATAAGAAAGCCTTCCTCAGTGATCAGTGCAAAGAAATAGAGGAAACAACAGAATGGGAAAGACTGGAGATCTCTTCAAGAAAATTAGAGATACCAAGGGAACATTTCATGCAAAGATGGGTTCAATAAAGGACAGAAATGGTATGAACCTAACAGAAGCAGAAAATATTAAGAAGAGGTGGCAAGAATACACAGAAGAACTGAACAAAAAAGATCTTCACGACCCAGATAGTCATGATGGTGTGATCACTCACCTAGACCCAGACATCCTGGAATGTGAAGTCAAGTGGCCTTAGGAAGCATCACTACAAACAAAGCTAGTGGAGGTGATGGAATTCCAGCCGAGCTGTTTCAAATCCTTCAAAAAGACTCTTTTGTATAAATGCTGCACTCAATATGCCAACAAATTTGGAAAACTCAGCAGTGGCCACAGGACTGGAAAAGGTCAGTTTTCATTCCAATCCCAAAGAAAGGCAATACCAAAGAATTCTTGAACTACCACACAATTGCCCTCATGTCACATGCTAGTAATGTTCAATATTCTCCAAGCCAGGCTTCAGCAATATGTGAACTGTTAAATTCCAGATGTTCAAGCTAGTTTTAGAAAAAGCAGAGTAACCAGAGATCAGATTGCCAACATCTGCTGGATCATCAAAAAAGCAAGAGAGTTCCAGAAAAATGTCTACTTTTGCTTTATTGACTATGCCAAAGGCTTTGACTCAACAACAAACTGTGGAAACACAAACTGTGGAAAATTCTTCAAGAGATGGGAATACAGACCACCTGACCTGCCTCCTGAGAACTCGGTATGCAGCTCAGGAGCAAAAGTTAGAACTGGACATAGAATAACAGCCTGGTTCCAAATAGGAAAAGGAGTACGTCAAGACTGTATATTGTCATCCTGCTTATTTAACTTCTATGCAGAGTACATCATGAGAAACACTGGGCTGGAAGAAGCACAAGCTGGAATCAAGATTGCTGGGGGAAATATCAATAACCTCAGATATGCAGATGACACTACCCTTCTTGCAGAAAGTGAAGAAGATCTAAAGACCCTCTTGATGAAAGTGAAAGAGGAGAGTGAAAAAGTTGGCTTAAAGCTCAACATTCAGAAAACTAAGATCATGGCATCTGGTCCCATCACTTCTTGGCAAATAGATGGGGAAACAGTGGAAACAGTGGCTGACTTTATTTTTTTTTGGGGGGGGGGCCTCCAAAATCACTGTAGATGGTGACTACTACTACTACTACTACTAAGTCACTTCAGTCGTGTCTGACTCTGTGTGACCCCATAGACGGCAGCCCACCAGGCTCCCCCGTCCCTGGGATTCTCCAGGCAAGAACACTGGAGTGGGTTGCCATCGCCTTCTCTGGCAGATGATGACTGCAGCCATGAAATTAAGAGGAACTTGCTGCTTGGAAGAAAAGTCATGACCAACCTAGAGAGCATTGCTTTACCAACAATGGTCCATCTAGTTAAAGCTGTGTTTTTCCCAGTAGTCATGTATGGATGTGAGAGTTGGACTATAAAGAAAGCTGAGCGCTGAAGAATGGATTTTTTCAAGTGTGGTGTTGGAGAAGACTCTTGAGAGTCCCTTGGACTGCAAGGAGATCCAGTCAGTCCATCGTAAAGGAAATCAGTCCTGAATATTTATTGGAAGGACAGATGCTGAAGCTGAAACTCCAATATTTTGGCCACCTGACGCAAAGAACCGACTCAACTGAAACGACCCTGATGCTGGGAAAGATTGAAGGGGGGAGGAGAAAGGAACGACAGAGGATGAGATGGTTGGATGGCATCACTGACTCAATGGACATGAGTTTGAGTAAGCTCTGGGAGTTGATGATGGACAAGGAGGCTTGGCGTGCTGCAGTCCATGGGGACGCATAGAGTCGGATACGACTGAGTGACTGAATTGAACTGAACTGAAATGTGGAGGCAGAACATGGTCTGTCTTCCTTGATTTCTCCCAAAGACATCACTCACACAAAGCATTAATATATATAGTAGAATTTGTTAGAAAAAAATATTTTGGTTATAGTGGACATGTATGTTCATATTATGTATCCATGTGGAAGACCAAAAAAAAAAATCATCATCAGTTTACTTTCTTCTTAAATGTCCCTTTGATATTTTTGTGAACTTAGTCACGCGTATCCTTCTTACTCTCTCATTCTTCTCCTCACTGTTCTCTATTTCTACTTCAAATTCCTACTTATTTCCTCCAGAACAATTTATCATTCTTCTCTTTCTTATTTTTCTCTTAGTTCTGCTCATTTGGAAGTGTTATTTTAAGCATAGATGGTTTTAAACCAGTTTCTGATATGAGATAATACTCACATTCTTTTGTCTTGCTGTATATGTTCTAATTATATGCATTTCATGATTCTGAACCACCCAGTAGAAATATTATGAGTCAGAAATTTACTTTAACACTTTCTAATATCCACAGGAAGAAAGTAAAACCAAACTATAATTGATATCGATCAGTTCAGTTCAGTTCAGTTCAGTTGCTCAGTCGTGTCTGACTCTTTGCAACCTCATGGACTGCAGCACGCCAGGCCTCCCTCCCATCAACAACTTCTGGAGTTTACTCAGACTCATGTCCATTGAGTCAGTGATCCCGTCCAGCCATCTCATCCTCGGTCGTCTCCTTCTCCTGCTTTCAATCTTTCCCAGAATCAGGGTCTTTTCCTTTGAGTCAGTTCTTCACATCAGGTGGCCAAAGTATTGGAGTTTCAGCATCAGCCTCAGTCCTTCCAATGAATATTCAGGAGTGATTTCCTTTACGATGGACTGATTGAATCTCCTTGCAGTCCAAGGGACTCTCAACAGTCTTCTCCAGCACCACAGTTCAAAAGCATCAGTTCTTCGGCAGTCAGCTTTCCTTGTAGTCCAACACTCTCATTCATACATGAATACTGGAAAAGCCACAGGTTTGACTAGACAGATCTTTGTTGGCAAAGTATCGTCTCTGCTTTTTAATAAGCTGTCTAGGTTGGTCATAACTTTTCTTCCAAGGAACAAGAGTCTTATATTCATACATATTTTATTTAGCCACATATACTGCTGCTGCTGCTAAGTCGCTTCAGTCGTGTCCGACTCTGTGCGACCGCATAGATGGCAGCCCATCAGGCTCCACCGTTCCTGGGATTCTCCAGGCAAGAAAACTGGAGTGAGTTGCCAAATATATTAGAACATAATAATTTCAAGACGTAATCAACTCAATATTGACATATGTAATCTTTTCTTGAGTGAAGTCTTTCAAATCTGGTATGCATTTTGAACCTTTTGCACATCTCAATTCAGATGTTAAATTTTCATTGGATATTACTGATCTCTGTTTAGATCATAACATTTGTAGTTGAAAGATTACATTTACATGTTCAAGTCATTCCCAGCATAAATAAGTTTCCCAATAATTGAAGTGAAAATGAAAAAAAGTAATTTTCCTTTAATTTTCACAACTATATTGATAAAATGTGCCCATCTTTTGTAGGCGAGTTGATTTAACTCTGAAGGAAAAGCATTATCTGTCCAAGTTATATAAATTCACAATTCTTGGGTCACTTGGAGATTATTAACATTGATTTCAAAGAGACACGGCAAAAATTGAAGGGAGATTCTTAATTTGACAGTATGAATAAATCCCTTAAAATGTATTTTTGCAATTTTGCAGCTGATTGGCATGGCACAATTCACTGTGCATATTGATTTATATTAGAAATATTTGTAAATTTAACATTGATTTATATTTTCAACAGTCTTAATTTGAAAAGAAATTCTAGTGTCTGTCTAGTCAGCTCACAAATAAATTCCTTTCTTTCAGTTCAGTTCAGCTCAGTCATTCAGTCGTGTCCGACTCTTTGCGACCCCATGAACTGCTGCACACCAGGCTTCCCTGTCCATCACCAACTCCTGGAGTTCACCCAAACACATCTATTAAGTCGGTGATGCCATCCAGCCATCTCATCCTCGGTCGTCCCCTTCTCCTCCTGCCCCCAATCCCTCCCAGCATCAGAGTCTTTTCCAATGAGTCAACTCTTCGCATGAGGTGGCCCAAGTACTGGAGCTTCAGCTTTAGCATCATTCCTTCCAAAGAAATCCCAGGGCTGATCCCCTTCAGAATGGGCTGGCTGGATCTCCTTGCATTCAGTTTCTTCATCTGGAGTGCACAAAGTCCTCACTCACATGCCTATTTCGTGTTTGATTATTGAATGCTCACGGGCTTCCCCAGTGGCTCAGTGGGTAAACAGTCTACCTGCACTGTAGGAGATGCAGGAGACGTGGGTTTGATCTCTAGGTTATAAAGATTCCCTGGAGGAGGAAAATGGCAACCCACTTCAGTATTCTTGCCTAAAGAATCCCATGGTCAGAGGAGCCTGGAGAGTTATAGTCCAAAGGGTTGCAGAGTTGGACATGACTGAATGATTAAGTACAATTGAATATTTGGCAAACACTTCTTTTGTTCCAAGAAAATTTTGAATTTAACAATACAATAAAACTTTTTTAAAAGGCTTCCAGTAGCCACAGGAGACTGGGGTTTGATCCCTGAGTTGGGGAGATCCCCTGGAGGAGGAAATGGCAACCCACTCCAATATTCTTGCCTGGAGAATCCCATGGACCGAGGAGCCTCGTGAGTTACAGTCCAAAGAGTTGCACACAACTGAAAACTTAGCATTCATAGGTCAATCAATGAGCACTGGGAAGGAACTAGAGCTCCTTAAGTATATTCTTTAATTTTTTTCAGAAGTTCCAAAAATTGATTATGATGAATATTTATGACACTTTTCACAGTGTACTTCCAAAACTTAAGTGTATTTTCAATGTGTATCACACAGTGCAGTGAAGCAATAAGTGAGCTGTCAATCACTTGTTTTAAAAGCATAATAAATCCAAGTTTTGACTTAGTATAGAGCACCCTTCATAGTAATAAAAATCAGTTTTTTTTCATATCTAGCTAAAATCCTTTTTTGAGAGACATAAAATATTCAAAAATATGTATGCCCTAAGGTTGGTATTTTAGAGCACAAATTGGCAACGTTGCCTCATAAATTTGATAGTCTGTTGAGACAAAACATGCCCAGATATTTAATTGGGTTGTGTGTGTTTTATAATCCATCACTGTTCTAGGAAAAAGAAAGCATTTGTAATTTTTCAAATTTTGAATAATCTGAGCTTTGATATTGTTGGAAAGGTATAATATGAACAATTGTTAGTTTGCTTAACTGAATATCTTTCAATTTTAAAAAATTAAAATATTTTCCTTATTACTCAGTAACCAAATTTTCCTAACTGAAATAATGGTTTATTTTACTGTCTCTTATCTAAAATTGGATTTTTGCCTGTGTGCAAAAACTCAAGCTGTTTTATAGCTAGCCAATGTTATAATCTTAAATTCTGTAAACAATAATTTATAAAATTGGAGAATATTTTATTTTTATTTTCAATAACTAATTTCTTCAATTCCTTTTTTGGCTAATAAGATTAATTTCTTATCAATTTTTATGTCCACTAACCATTGTCCTGTTACTCCAGGTGTTTCTTGACTTCCTACTTTTGCATTCCAGTCCCCTATAATGAAAAGGACATCTTTTTTGGGTGTTTGTTAGTTCTAAAAGGTCTTGTAGGTCTTCATAAAACCGTTCAACTTCAGCTTCTTCAGCATTACTGGTTGGGGCATAGACTTGGATAACTGTGATATTGAATAGTTTGCCTTGGAGACGAACAGAGATCATTCTGTCATTTTTGAGATTGCATCCAAGTACTACATTTCATAATCTTTTGTTGACCATGATGGCTACGCCATTTCTCCTGAGAGATTCCTGCCCACAGTAGTAGATATAATGGTCATCTGAGTTAAATTCACCCATTCCAGTCCATTTTAGTTCGCTGATTCCTAGAATGTCGACGTTCCTTCTTGCCATCTCTTGTTTGACCACTTCCAATTTGCCTGGATTCATGGACCTGACATTCCAGCTTCCTATGCAATATTGCTCTTTACAGCATCGGATCTTGCTTCTATCACCAGTCACATCCACAACTGGGTATTGTTTTTGCTTTGGCTCCATCCCTTCATTCTTTCTGGAGTTATTTCTCCACTGATCTCCAGTAGCATATTGGGCACCTAATGACCTGGGGAGTTCCTCTTTTGGTATCCTATCATTTTGCCTTTTCATGCTGTTCATGGGGTTCTCAAGGCAAGAATACTGAAGTGGCTTGCCATTCCCTTCTCCAGTGGACCACGTTCTGTCAGACCTCTTTACCATGACCCGTCCGTCTTGGGTTGCCCTGCAGGCATGGCTTGGTTTCATTGAGTTAGACAAGGCTGTGGTCCTAGTGTGATTAGATTGACTAGTTTTCTGTGAGTATGGTTTCAGTGTGTCTGCCCTCTGATGCCCTCTTGCAACACCTACCATCTTACTTGGGTTTCTCTTACCTTGAGTGTGGGGTATCTCTTCACAGCTGCTCCAGCAAAGCACAGCCACTGCTCCTTGCCTTGGATGAGGGGTATCTCCTTACCGCTGCCGAGAAATATCAATAACCTCAGATATACAGATGACACCACCCTTACGGCAGAAAGTGAAGAGGAGCTAAAAAGCCTCTTGATGAAAGTGAAAGAGGAGAGTGAAAAAGTTGGCTTAAAGCTCAACATTCAGAAAACGAAGATCATGGCATCCGGTCCCATCACTTCATGGGAAATAGATGGGGAAACAGTGGAAACAGTGTCAGACTTTACTTTTTGGGCTCCAAAATCACCACAGATGGTGACTGCAGCCATGAAATTAAAAGACACTTACTCCTTGGAAGAAAAGTTATGACCAACCTAGATAGCATATTCAAAAGCAGGGACATTACTTTGCCGACTAAGGTCTGTCTAGTCAAGGCTATGGTTTTTCCAGTGGTCATGTATGGATGTGAGAGTTGCACTGTGAAGAAGGCTGAGGGCCGAAGAATTGATGGTTTTGAACTGTGGTGTTGGAGAAGACTCTTGAGAGTCCCTTGGACTGCAAGGAGATCCAACCAGTCCATTCTGAAGGAGATCAATCCTGGGATTTCTTTGGAAGGAATGATGCTAAAGCTGAAGCTCCAGTCCTTTGGCCACCTCATGCGAAGAGTTGACTCATTGGAAAAGACTCTGATGCTGGGAGGGATTGGGGGAAGGAGGAGAAGGGGACGACCGAGGATGGGATGGCTGGATGGCATCACGGACTCAATGGACATGAGTCTGAGTGAACTCTGGGAGATGGTGATGGACAGGGAGGCCTGGCGTGCTGCGATTCATGGGGTCGCAGAGAGTCGGACACGACTGAGCGACTGAATGGAACAGAACTGAGCCATTGTCCTCTTACCCCTGAGATTGTTTTTGCAAATCAAGAAGCTTTTTCATTTTGTTCTCCTGCAGCTAGTTTTAATTGCCATATTTACATTTTAATTAAAAATAATTGAATTACATTATAATTATAATAAATATTTCCATTTAATTGCCAATTACAGTTTACACAGACACCACTACAACTCTTGCTGTCTGCAAAACAAATAAACACATTAAAGTGTTAAACTGGTGCTTAGAAAAAGGAATCATTCAAACTGAATCAGTCTGTGGACAACAACGGAATTGATGACAGGTTTATGTGTAACCTTTGAAATGATGACTGTTCTCAGCATGTGTACTATAAAATAACAATAATATCTTACATGATCCAAGAGTTAAAGTGAATTGTTATTCCACCAGAATAACAAAGTTGCATAATCCCAAAACGTTTTACATTACCTAAGTTCTAAAATGCAAATAAATTTACATTAAATTAAAAACTTGGGTTCCTCAGTCCTGCTAGGCACAGCCACAGGTTCAGTAGCCACATGTGGCTAGTGGTTCCACATTGACAGGACAGTTCTGAGTGCCTCGCTGACACCTCTTTAATATTCAGTGATTTCATATGTTTCTTAACTGCAATAACTTTTAAAAGAACCCATTTCTTCACATGTTGCCTTTCATCATAAATTATGTCTTTTGTGTATATCCCTTTTGTCTAGCACATTGCCTAAGCCTCAGCAAATATTATGTGAATAATATATAAGCAAGCCTACTCTTTTGCCACTGCCTTATATTCTTTCCAGGGGATAAACTTTTCCAGTCTATTTAGAGTAAACGTTTTGAAGAAAGAGAAATAATTCATTTAATTTAAATTTAATTATTATTATTATTTTAATTATTTCTCATTTATTGTCTCTACGTTTTTGATAATGTTACTTGATTCTTTCTTATTATGAAAATTTCAAGTAATCGCAGGAGAGAAAAGTTTCAAAATCCCTAAATCACTAGATTTAACAATTATCAGCACAGAATCATTTTGCATCCCACAAACACTGCCCCTTCCCCAACTCCATATCCACACTGTTGGATAAGGAAATCACAAACTCACTCATGTTTCATTCAGACATCAATGTATTACTCTAAGCAATCAGCACTGTTGAAAGCATGAGCATGATACCAATTTCACATACACAAAATTCTAAAAATAGCATCATAAAACATCTAGTCCATGTTCAAATCTCCTAAATTGTCTTCTAAGGATTTTTAAAAATTTTAATAAAGACATTTTGCAACTCACTTTCGAAGACTGAATCTAGACAAATCCCACACGTGTCAGTTGATTCTATTAATTTGTAGCAGCTTCTTCTACATCCAATTTATTTCTTGTTATTTGTTTGTTGAAAAACCATAAATTTTCTTGCAGAATTAGGCACTTTATTTCTGGTCTCCTCTTTTATCATAAATACTCTAAAGTTAACAATAACCTCCTTTCTAACAAATCCCACTGCCTTGTGTCCATTACCACAACATATCATGAAAGACTTTTATCTCTTCATATTTTGGAGACAAATTTCTTCTGCTGCTTCTGTTTCTGTATCCTTGCTTTTTCTTTAATTTCCCATTCTCTCCTCCTCTTCTGTTTGTCTCTAAAGAGCCCATGTTTTCTTTTTTCAGGCTCACTTGTTTTTGTCTAGTCTGTTTATGTTCAGGTATAGTCCAGCTCGGGACTGTCCAAACTTGAACTAATTTTCTCACAGACACACACTTTCTTTTATGCAAACTCTTAACAAAGCAGGAAGTATGTTTTCCTTGTGCACAATTTTGTTCCCAATTCTAACATGTTCCTGGCATGTGGTAAGCATACAGTAAATGTTGCAAAATGACTTAATCAATGAATGAAAGTTCATTTTAAAGGAAAATTGTGTTTTAGTACATCTCTAACGAGACATTTTCAATTTCCTTCTTTGGATTTTCTTTCTCTGCCATCAGTTTAACGTTCTCTAGGTTTCATCCTGGGTCTCCTATTTATCTCTTTTCTAAACTCTTTTTCTATATTTAGACAGCCATGACTGACTACTATACTTTTAATGGTAACTACTTATGTTTTGCTGTCTAGTTACCAATTATATATAAAGCACCAGACTCATATTTTCAATTTGTTATGCACCAATTAGAGCTTCCTTCTAGCCTCCAAAGCTTAGCATGTCTGACCATCCTCAATCATCCATGACAATCTGTCATCTTTTCTCAATAGTCTGGATTATGGAATCGCTATCCACCAACATGTCCAAGATGGACTCTAATTTATTTCCCCACACAATTGAGTCAATCACCAAAACCTATATTTTCCAATTCACAGCGTTTCTAATCCAGTTGCTTTTTTGTAGGAAATGTTGCTATATTTACCTTTTATCCTCATTGCAACACTCCCCTAACCAGACTTCCTATCGACATCCCTTCTCATTTTAGCCCATCTTCTGTATTGCCTAGATAATTATCTCCCTAAAATTCAAACTCCACTGTATGCCCCCTGAATAAAACCTTCTCTTTGACATTATAATGCACAGAAGGACCTCACAATCTATCTTTCTAGACATAGCTCACAGCTCCTCTCCTTCACCTTTAACTCTTCCCCCCCCCCCCCCATCGTGAGCAATGGTAGTCTCTCTTTCCGAAAGCCCAGTGAAATTATTTTATTTATTCCTGAACCTGCCACTGCCTTTAGTTTCCCTCCAAATATTTTTAGATAAATATATTTCCTCTTCCTGACATGGCTCTCTGCTTCATCTTCACCTGAGGGATCCTTCAGTACGTTTTTCAGATGAATATTCAGAGCTCACCTTTAGGTTCTAATATAGAAGCACAAATATAATTCTATCATTTTTTGAAAAGCAGTCTTCCATTATTTGAGAAAGAAGCCTATATATTCCAGAAGATAGGTGAGAGACAGGAAGGAGATAATGCCGAACCACAAATGATCAAGAAGTCAATGCTACTAATTAAGAGCGTGGCAGGTGTGGAGTCTGAGCTTAGAAGCAGCTCAAATCCTACTTTTACTCTGATGCTATTTTGCAGGCAGTCAGCCACTTTCTGTTTTTCCTTAACACTCTGTTCATAGTTCCCTCATTGTTTTTTTGTTGACATATCTACTCAATTATGAGCTTGTTATGGACAAGTCCAATTCACCTTTAAATCCCTGGATATATAGGTTATCCTAGACTCATGAATAAATAAGTTTATTTTTCATGAATAAATAAATTTGGAAGAAAAAAGTCAGAGGTTGAAGACCTAGGAGCTCTTAGAAAACAACTCTTTTAAAAAAATATTTGTTGGAATATAGTTGATTAACACTGTTGAGTCAGTTTCAGGCGTACAACAAAATGACTCAGTTGAACACACACGTTTATCTATTCTTTTTGAAATTCTCTTCCCATTTAGGTTATTATGGATTATTGAGCAGCAGTCCCTGGCCCACCAGCCAAATGGTGGATCCCTGCTGCTTGTCTATTTGAAACATAACAGTGTGTACGTGTCAGTCCCAGACTCCCAATTTATTCCCCCCAACCACACTTCCCCTTTGATGACCGTACATTTGTTTTCTAACTCTGTGACTCGGTAACTGATGGGTAAATTGATTCGTATCTTTTGTTCCTATTCCTCATATTGTTCCATATTTCTCTTCCCAACCCAGGCATCAAACCCTGGTCTCCTGCTTTGCAGGCAGATTCTTTACCGTTTGAGCTACCAGGAAGTCCTAACAAGGGGACGCAGTGGCTGCATGGGCCAGAAATTGAACCCGGGCCTCCCGCGTGGCAGGGAAGAATCCTACCCCTGAACCACCCATACACCCTGTAATGTTTGTTGCAACACTATTCTCAATAGCCAAGACAGAGAAACAACATAAGTGCCCATTGACAGATGAATGACTACTGAAGATGTGGTACACAGTGGTATACAGTGGAATATTACTCAGTCATTAAAAAGGATGGAATTATGCCATTTGCAGAAACATGGAGAAATCTATTCTTGATAGCTCTCAAGTTTCTTGGATTATGTATTTCTACAGGGTAGACATATCTGCCAAGACAAGGACGTTTAACAAAGGTTCCTTTTAAAGGAAGTCTTTAAAATAAATTCTTTAAAACCAGAGTTTGTTTTATCTACAAACTGAGACTTTACCTGGGACAGACCTTACTTAGGAGCTTTTTAGTATGGCCATTTACCTCTTGACAGACTCCTTTCTGGTATGAACAAGATTACAACTCCTGTGAACCCTGGTATATAAAATATTTACTGGGAAGGGAAAGGAGTGCTTTGCCCAACCATTCTAATCCTATTTGGAAGTACCTGAACAAAACTTTCCCCTTCTTTCATTTGATATATGATCATCTTTTTACTTAAAATTCTTGCATTGGCAGGCACTAAGTAAAACTTTCAGTCATTAGACTGTCAAAAAGTATGATATGGGCTCAGGTTCTAGTCTCCACCTTTGTTGCTGTGCTCACGCTCAGTCACGTCCCACTCTTTGGGAATCCAGGCCCCTCTATCCATGGGGTTTTTCAGGCAACAGTATTAAGTGGGTTGCCACTTCCTCCTCCAGAGGATCTGCTCTAACCAAGAACTGAACCTGCATCTCCTTTGTCTCTTGCATTGCAGGCAGATTATTTACCTGCTGAGCCGTTGGGGAGGCCCCCCGTCTCTATCCTTCAGAAATATGTAATCCAAGAACTTGCGAGTTACCAAGAATAGGACTTTCATTTCAGTGTTAGGAAGATTTCTTTAGTGAACTGCACATCTCCAACCAAGATCAGTAGCAAGCACATTTAGTAAGTTTTCTAGAAACAACATCACCTTAGGGGGGAGGGGGGCTTTTTAATTTTTGGGGGGGAAAAAAAATAAATTTTCTCTGGGGAATACTGGCTGTATATATGGGTGTTAAATAACACAGCTATAACTTGAAGCCCACAAGTGTCATGTTAGAAGCCATGTAGACATATGGACCGAGTATTATCTTATGCATAAGTTTCCAAAGGACTGCAAGATTCTGCTCTAGTGATGACAACTCTAGGGTTTTCATTAGTCTCCAGATCCTTCTATTCTTGATGTCAGGAGAAAGCTGACTTACCTTTGCACCGGGTGAGCCTCTTGAATCTTTGAACACTTAAAGGTCAGGAGAAAACAAGTGTCAATGGAAACTGGTGGGATTTATGACAATAAGTCAAGGGAACTTAGAATGATTAAAGAACAAAGAAATGATGTATTTGTTCCCCACAAATATGGTTATTCTCATAGTAAACAGAATATTTTGTACAAGTACTTACGTTTACTTTGTAAATGTTCAATGGTGTAACATCTTTTAATGAGATCCTGTAGTTATAAGTACTCAATAACTTAAAAAATTGTGTGTGCATGCATGCTAAGTCCCTTCAGTCATGTCCAACTCTTTGCGGCCCCATTGACTGCAGCATGCCAGGCTCCTCTGTCCAAGGGATTCTCCAGGCAATAATACTGGGGCTGGTTGCCATGCGCTGCTGCAGGAGAGCTTCCCAGTCCAGGGATGGAAATAGCATCGCTTAAGTGTTCTGCATTGTCAGGAGGGTTCTTTACCACTAGCACCACCTGGGAAGCCCAAACTGAAAAGTACATACACATAAAATAAACTTTATAATACATTAACATGAATTTAGAATTTACATTTCTTTCATCATGAAGTATTCCTTCATGGAAACTTATATTACCATATGTAAAATAGATAGCCAAAGATAGAATTTCTTATAAGATAGGCCTGCTGGTAGCAAAGAATATAAATGCCAGTTTAACCTATACAATTAGCAAAGGTTATTTTTTTTTTAATGGTTTGCAGTTTGGGACAGTATATGGGAAAAATGACACTTTCACATTCCCTAATGGCTCAGATGGTAAATAATCTGCCTGCTAGGTGGGAGACATGAATTTGATCGCTGGGTCAGGAAGATACCCTGGAGAGGGGAGTGGCTACCCACACCAGTATTCTTGCCTGGGGAATTCCATGGACATAGTACTCTTCACAGACTATGGATTAATTTTTTAAATTAATTTGTTTTTTAAGTGAAGGATAATTGCTTTACAGAATTTTGTTATTTTCTGTCAAACTTCAACATGAATCAGCCAGAAGTATATATATATATATCCCCTCCCTTTTGAACTTCCCTCCCATCTTCCTCCCCATCCCACCTCTCCAGGTTGATACAGAGCCCCTAATTCAGTTTCCTGAGCCATACAGCAAATTCCTGTTGGCTATCTATTTTACACATGGTAATGTAAATTTCCATGTTACTCTTTCCATACATCTCACCCTCTCCTCCCCTTTCCCCATGTCCGTAAGTCTGTTCTCTCTGTTTCTCTATTCAGTTCCATTCAGTCCCTCAGTCATGTCCGACTCTTTGTGATCCCATGAACCACAGCATGCCAGGCCTCCCTGTCCCTCACCAACTCCCAGACTCCACCCAAACCCATGTTCATTGAGTTGGTGATGCCATCCAGCCATCTCATACTCTGCCATCCCCTTCTCCTCCTGCCCTCAATCTTTCCCATCATCAGAGTCTTTTCAAATGAGTCAGCTCTCCGCATGAGGTGGCCGAAGTATTGGAGTTTCAGCTTCATCATCAGTCCTTCCAATGAACACCCAGGACTGATCTCCTTTAGGATGGACTGGTTGGATCCCCTTGCAGTCCAAGGGACTCTCAAGAGTCTTCTCAACACCACAGTTTAAAAGCATCAATTCTTCTGCACTCAGATTTCTTTATAGTTCAACTCTCACATACATACATGACGACTGGAAAAACCATACCCTTGACTAGACGGACCTTTGCTGGCAAAGTAATGTCTCTGCTTTTTAATATGCTGTCTAGGTTGGTCATAAATTCCCTTCCAGGGAGCAAGCAACTTTTAATTTCATGGCTGCAATCACCATCCGCAATGATTTTGGAGCCCAGAAAAAGAAAAAAAAAAAATCAGCCACTGTTTCCACTGTTTCCCCATCTATTTGCCATAAAGTGATGGGACTGGATGCCATGATCTTCATTTTCTGAATGTTGAGCTTTAAGCCAACTTTTTCACTCCTTCTTTCACTTTCATCAAGAGGCTCTTTAGTTCTTCACTTTCTGCCATAAGGGTGGTGTCATCTGCATATCTGAGGTTATTGATATTTCTCCCAGAAATCTTGATTCCAGCTTGTGCTTCCTCCAGCCTAGTGTTTCTCATGATGCACTCTGCATAGAAGTTAAATAAACAGGGTGGCAATATACAGCCTTGACGCACTCCTTTTCCTATTTGGAACCAGGCTGTTGTTCCATGTCTGGTTCTAACTGTTACTGTATACAGGTTTCTCAAGAGGCAGGTCAGGTGTTGCCCTGTAAATAAATTATTCAGTATTATTTTTCTAGATTCTCTATGTATGTGTTAAAATACAAAATTTATCTTTCTCTTTCTGACTTACTTCACTCTGTATGATAGGCTCTCGGTTCATCCACCTCATTAGAACTGACTCAAATGTGTTCCTTTTTCTGGCTAAGATTCCATTGTGTATTTGTACCAAAACTTCTTTATCCATTCATCTGTCGATGGACCTCTAGGTTGCTCCCATGTTCTAGCTATTGTAAATAGTGCTACAATGAACAATGGGATACATGTGTCTTTCTTCAATTTTGGTTTCCTCAGGGTGTATGCCTAGGAGTAGGATTGCTGGTTCATATGGTGGTTTTATTCCTAGTTTTTAAGGAATCTCCATACTGTCTTCCATAGCGGCTGTATCAATTTACACTCCCACCAACATTGCAAGAGCTTTCCCTTTTCTCCACATCCTCTCCAGCATCAATTGTTTGTAGACATTTTGATGATGGCCGTTCTGACTGGTGTAAGGTGATATCTCACTGTAGCTTTGATTTTCCTTTCTTTAATAATGAGCGATGTTGGGCGTCTTTTCATGTGTTTGTTAGCCATCTGAATGTCTTTGGAGAAATGTCTATTTAGGTCTTTCCCCCACTTTTTGACTGGGTTGTTTGATTTTCTGGAATTGAGTTGTATGAGCTGCTTGTATATTTTGGAAATTAATCCTCTGTCCATTGTTTCATTTGGTATTATTCTCTCCCATTCTGAGGGTTGTTTTTTTCACCTTGCTTATAGTTTCCTTTGCTGTGCAAAAGCTTTTAAGTTTAATCAGGTCCTACTTGTTTTGTTTTGTTTTTATTTTCCATTACTCTAGGAGGTGGGTCATAGAGGATCTTGCTTTAATTTATGTCATCGAGTGTTCTGCCTATGTTTTCCTCTAAGAGTTTTATAGTTTATGGTCTTACATTTAGGTATTTAATCCATTTTGAACTTCTCTTTGTGTATGGTGTTAGGAAGTGTTCCAATTTCATTCTTTTACATGTAGCTGTCCAGTTTTCCCAGCATCATTTACGATACTGTCTTTGCCCCATTGTATATTCTTGCCTCCTTTGTCAAAAACAAGGTACCCATAAGTGCATGGGCTTATTTCTAGGCCTCCTATCTTGTTCCATTGGTCTGTATTTCCATTTTTGTGCAAGTGCCATGCTGTCTTGACGGCTGTAGCTTTGGTGTCCAATCTGAAGCAAGGAAGGTTGATTCCTCCAGCTGTATTCTTCTTTCTCAGGGAAGACTGCTTTGACAGTTCCGGGTCTTTTGTGTTTCCATGTGAACCATGAATTTTTTTGTTCTAGACCTGTGAAAAATGCCATTGATAATCTGGAAGGGATCACGCTGAGTCTGTAGATTGTGTTTGGTAGTATAGTAATTTTCACAATATTGAGTCTTCCTACCAGGAACATGGAATGTATTTTCTATCTGTTTATGTCATTGTTGATTGATTTTTACACTGAATGTAATTGTAGGAAAAAGTTGGAGGAGCTTTAACTAGTGAATTTTATGGTATGGTGATATCAAATAGATAAAATCATAAAAAGAATAGTTCTTTTAGTCCAAAAATGAAATATGTTGAATTCTACCTAAAAATTGTGCTATGACCTAATATAAAGGACATTTTATATTTTGGGGCTGTCTCTTCCTTATCCAACCCTGCCTCTCACCTCAAGTCACAGGATTTGAATGTTTTCTCAACAATCGAAGTGGAAGGCAAATCCTCAAATCAACATATAAATGAAAGAGCCAAGAGAGAGAAGGGGCGGGAGATAACAGATATCCCGGTGTCCTGGTAATATAGGTTAAGACTCCGGTTGCACTTCGTGTCCTGCGTCATGTGGTAAGAACTCAGTCTTGTATTTCACACGTTCAGTTCAGTTCAGTCACTTAGTCATGTCTGACTCTTTGCAACCCCATGGACTGAAGCACGCCAGGCCTCCCTGTCCATCAACTACTGGAGCTTGCTCAAAATCATGTCCACCAAGTCGGTGATGCCATCCAACCATCTGATACTCTGCGTCCCCTTCTCCTCCTGCCTTCAGTCTTTCCCAGCATCAGGGTCTTTTCCAATGAGTCAGTTCTTTGCATCAGATAGCTAAATTGTTGGAGTTTCAGCTTCAGCATCAGTCCTTCCAATGAATATTCAGGACTGATTTCCTTTAGGATGAACCTGGTTGAATCTCCTAGCAGTCCAAGGGACTCTCAAGAGTCTTCCCCAACACCACAGTTCAAAAGCATCAGTTCTTCGGTGCTCAGCTTTGTTTATAATCCAACTCTCACATCCATACATGACCACTGGAAAAACCATAGGTTTGACTAGATGGACCTTTGTTGGCAACGTCTCTGCTTTTTAACATACTGTCTAGGTTGGTGATAGCTTTTCTGCCAAGGAGCCAACCGTCTTTTAATTTCATGGCTGCAGTCACCATTTGCAGTGATTTTGGAGCCCAAGAATATAAAGTCTTTCACTGTTTCTATTGTTTCCCCATCTATTTGCCATGAAGTGATGGGACCAGATGCCATGATCTTAGTTTTCTGAAAGTAGTCTTAAGACAACTTTTCACTCTCCTCTTTCACTTTCATCAAGAGGCTCTTTAGTTCTTCTTCGCTTCCTGCCATAAGGGTGATGTCATCTGCGTGTCTGAGGTTATTGATATTTCTCCCAACAATCTTGACTCTAGCTTGTGCTTCATCCAGCCCAGCATTTCACATGATGTACTCTGCATATAAGTTAAATAAGCAGGGTGACAATATACAGACTTGACGTACTCCTTTCCCGATTTGGAACCAGGCTGTTGTTCTGTGTCCAGTTCTAATTTTTGCTTCTTGACCTGAATACAGATTTCTCAGGAGGCAGGTCAGGTGGTCTGGTATTCCCATCTCTTGAAGAAATTTCCACAGTTGGTTGTGATCCACACAAAGGCTTTGGTATAGTCAATAAAGCAGAATTAAATGTTTTTCTGGCATTCTCTTGCTTTTTCAATGATCCAACAGATGTTAGCAATTTAATCTCTGGTTCCTCTGCCTTTTCTAAATCCAGCTTGAACATCAGGGAGTTCACGGTTCACATACGGTTGAAACCTGACATGGAGAATTTTGAGCATTTCTTTGCTAGTGTGTGAGATTAGTGCAACTGTGCAATAGTTTGAAAATTATTTGGCATTGCCTTTCTTTGGGATTGGACTGAAAATTGACCTTTTCTAGTCCTGTGGCCACTGCTGAGTTTTCCAAATTGCTGGTATATTGAGTGCAACACTTTCACAGCACCATCTTTTAGAATTTGAAATAGCTCAACTGGAATTCCATCACTTCCACTAGCTTTGTTCATAGTGATGCTTCCTAAGGCCCACTTGACTTCACATTCCAGGATGTCTGGCTGTATGTGAGTGATCACACCATCATGATTATTTGGGTCATGGAGATAGTTTTTGTTAATTTTTCTGTGTTTTCTTGCCACTTCTTAGTATCTTCTGCTTCTATACCATTTTAGTCCTTTATGTGCTCATCTTTGCATGAAATGTTCCCTTGATAGCTCTAATTTTCCTGAAGAGATCTCTAGTCATTCCCATTCTATTATTTTCCTCTGTTTCTTTACACTGATCATCAAGGAAGGCTTTCTTATCTCTTCTTGCTATTCTTTGGAACTCTGCCTTCAAATGGGTGTATTTTTCCTTTTCTCTTTTGCATTTCCCTTCTCTTCTTTTCACAGCTATTTGTAAGGCCTCCCCAGACAGCCATTTTTCCTTTTAGCATTTCTTTTTCTTGAGGATGGTCTTGATCACTGCCTCTTGTACGATGGCATGAACCTTTGTCTATAGTTTTTGAGGCACTCTCTCTATCAGATCGAATCCCTTGAATCTATTTGTCACTTCCCCTGTATAATTGTAAGGGATTTGATTTAGGTCATACCTGAATGGTCTACTGGTTTTCCTTATTTTCTTCTATTTAAGTCTGAATTTGGCAATAAGAAGTTCATGACCTGATCCACAGTCATCCTTGTCTTGTTTTTGCTGACTGTATTGAACTTCTCCGTCTTTGGCGGCAAAGATATAATCAATCTGATTTCCATATTGACCATCTGGTGATGTCCATGTGTAGAGTCTTCCACTGTGTTGTTGGAGGAGGGTGTTTTATATGACCAATTTGTTCTCTTGGCAAAGCTCTGTTAGCCTTTGACCTGCTTTGTTTTGTACTCCAAGGCCAAATTTTCCTGTTACTCCAGGTATCTCTTGACTTCCTACTTTTGCATTCCAGGCCCCTATAATGAAAAGGACATCTTTTTTTGAGTGTTAGTTCTAGAAAGTCTTGTAGGCCTTCATAGAACCATTCAACTTCAGCTTCAGGGTTACTGGTCAGGGCATAGACTTTGATGCCCGAGTATTCCTGAATTAAAATGGTGACCTCATCTGTTATGACAGCTGGATCTCTCTGTGATGCAAATCGTGATAGAAGTGGTCCTGAAAAGCAATGGTCCCTACTGTTAAGGTAGTATTTTGAAGGATGATATTAAGAGGAATACATTGCAATCAGTGAAATTATGTAGACAAGTAGCTCTATTCAGTGGTTACCAGCTCACTATTACAGCCATGAAGGTGATCTCTTTATGTCTCCTTTCAAAAGAGGAGCTGCCTAAAGAAAGTCAGCTAAAGTTCCAGCAGTTCCAAGGTCTGTCTCGGCTTTCAAGTCCAGGTCACGTACTTTTTGGGCAGACTCCAACCATGACAGAGTGTGCTTCAGAAAGATCCATGGGTGATCTTTGCATTGGAACTCTCTAGTGGGCTGGTTGAGACTTTCTCAGAGCTATGCGGAGTCTCTGGGTGTTCCTACCCAATCCTTCTTCCATCCCCCTCCGTTTACAAGTTTGAGACCACGATCATGGTCATAAATCTTTCTCTGGCTACTTTTCCTTTTGTCTCCCTCTTCTTTGACAGGAAGTACCTGCAATAACTCTGTTTTCCCAAAGCCCTAGAGCTATCACTTGGGAATCGTTACTGACTTTTATGAAACAGAGAACTTGTAGCATCTGCTTTTGTTGGTGGAGAGGACACACACACACAGAGAACGTTTCTTCATAACTAGCTCAAAGCGGACACTAAAAAGGTTCAATAAGTGAAATCAGTACAAAACATGATTACTGCAATAGAAATAGTCTACTTGCTTACAAAAAGCTACTTGGAGAAAGTTGACCAGCAATCAAACCCATTTCTTTTGATTGGGCAGAGGATAATAAATCCTGTAGCCATTTAGCCAAAGAAAATGCCATTCTAGATATCTGTAAAATTTCAATAAACTGTGGGATGGAACAAAGTTAAACTGCCTTATTATTAGTAACTTACGTTATATTCCACTGGCTTAGGGCAGAATATTCTCCTCATTTTGCTTTGGAAGTTAACCAACTTCCCATGGGTTAATTACCTATATAATAGTACCTTAGAAATTACTGACTGTTGAGAGACTGAACCAATGAGCATCTGCACTGCCATAGTGAAGTCGCTCAGTCGTGTCCGACTCTTTGCGACCCCGTGGACTGTAATCCACCAAGCTCCTCCGTCCATGGGATTCTCCAGGCAAGAATACTGGAGTGGGTTGCCATTTCGTTCTCCAGGGGATCTTCCCAACCCAGGGATCAAACCCAGGTCTCCTGCACTGCAGGCAGACGCTTTAACCTCTGAGCCTCCAGGGAAGCCCTGGTGCATTGCCATAGGTATCTTCGAAGTCTAAGGTCTGTAATATTATGGATCCAAGATTAAAGAGTATACATAGCATGGGAGAAAAATATATTGCAACTGCCCTCTAGACTATGATATATTTGAGGGCAAAGACTGGATCATATTCATCTTAATGTCCAAATTTTGAGAGTATTTAGAGCTAGTAGGTAATTGTGAAATGTTTCCTAAATTGAACTGAAATCCAATTTTCAATTATTTTATGCCAGTGAACCTAGACACAAAATGACTTTATTGCACTAAGTTTTGCTGACATTGATGGTCAAGGTTTGCCATGAAAATTGGATGGAGCATTACACTTGAATGTCAGTGCATGTTATTTGGAGCAGCTTTTCACTTGTCAGGACCTTACAGGAGAATTTTGAGTTCTGTGTATCTAAAATAGGAGAAAGCATTTACAGGTCTGACTTGGACTGCAGCTGTTTGGGATTACATCTAATTGCTTTGCTGCTGCTATTTTTATCAGCCTGCTGAAAGGATTTTTCTAAATGCTGGAAAAGAGCCTAACTTAAAGGGGTTAAGCTTCTAAACTGCTGTGATCTACAGTCAGTTAGAAGTGACAAATTGTAAGCAAAAGGTAATCTCTTCCACTTACAGAAATGCCAGCCCAAATATCATCTGTAGAAAGACTTCAATAACTTTAATATATTCATGTTTGAGAAGCAGAATTTAAAAATAGGCATTTGTAGATCTTTTAAATCCCTGTTGCTTTACAGGTTTTTACTCTGCTCCTTAGCAAGTCTTTTCAGCTGTGGTCTGAATGTTTACATCGAAATTCTGCTTTCATGGAGGTTTATGGAAAGCCCATACCAGAGTAAGCTGATACCTAGCTTTCCACCTTCCTGCATCTTCCACACAATGGAAACCATAGCTTGTGAGGTAAAGGACCTTGAATCCATTGGGAAAATTTTAAGCTGCGGGTGACAAAACACTCTGGGGCTTCCTTGGTGGCTCAGCGGTAAAGAATTCACTTGCAATGCAGGAAATGTGGGGCCCCTGGAGAAGGAAATGGCAACCCACGCCAGCATGCTTGCCCGGGAAATCCCATGGTGGGCTGCAGTCCATGGGGTCACAAGAGCCAGACATGACTGGCTGGCTAAACTACCACCACCAGATCACTCTACCAAACATGGCTTTAATAGACAAACTTTTTTCTTTTTTTAACAAATAAATTATGGAGTATATAGTTATTTAACCAGCATCTAAATTATACCAGGGATGTGGGTATTTTTTGCTCATCTCTCATCCTTCCCTCCTGGGAAGCTACAGTTGTAGCCCCAGGCAAACAGAATATCACCACAACCCATCCTAAACAGGAAGGCAGGAAAAAAAGAGGTCTTCCTTTTGTTAAGAAGTAATATCCTTCTTGGATTCCCAAGTTGTCTCTCTTTATGTCCAATTGGCTAAAGTCAGATAATATGGCAATTTCTGTGGACAGGAGCAGCTGGGAATGGGCATGCGTGCTCAGTGGCTCAGTGGTGTCTGACTCTGTGTGATCCCATGGACTGCACCAGACGACAAAGAGTGAGATACATGGCTATAACCAGCCTGGATAAAGCACCTTTAGTCCATGAGATTGATAACACTTCTCATTTTAAAGAAATGTGAAGATTGTTAGCAAGGAAAATAGAAAGCTATAGGAGAACCTTGTAACACTGTTTGCGGACTCCTGGTCAATCCTAGGATTATCCTAATTTAAAGGAGAGTCGAGTGAACTTTGGGCTTCCCTCATAGCTCAGTCGGTAAAGCATCTGCCTGCAATGCAGGAGACCCAGGTTCAATTCCTGAGTCAGGAAGATCCCCTGGAGAAGGAAATGGCAGCCCACTCCAGGATTCTTGTCTGCAGAATCCCGTGGACAGAGGAGCCTGGCAGGCTACAGTCCATGGAGTCACAAGAGTCCAGACACGACTTGGCAATTAGCCACCAAACCCCCACCACCAGGTGAATTTCTTCCTCTGTCTCCACATATCCTAATGTGGATACATGTTCAGTATAAAAAGATCAGAAAGAAAATTAAAGCTAGTAAAAGTTAACAACAAACACACAAAATTTTCCATAATCTTATCACTAAGAAAAGAATTTGTTTTCAAATTTACATATTATTATTAACTTGTTCATATTATTTTTACACAGTTTCAACCTTAAAGTTTGTATTCTTTTGCATTCTGTTTGTTTCATGGGTGATAAGTATTTTCCTTTTTCCTTATTTATTTCCCCAATTATTAATTTTTGCTTCCTAGTTTCCTAGTTTTTCATCTTTTGTTGGTCCCACGTATGTGTGACCGTCTCTTATGATGGGAGCTCAATGCAGCAGTTGCTGGATCATGAGTTAAAGCATAATCCCACCTGGTCTAAAATTTCAAGTATATCACTTACAAAGTGGATGTATTTTGCAAGTTATTTAACTTTCTTGAGGTACAATTTTCACAAAGGTAGAATAAAGTTAATAGGCAGATGGTAAAGTTGATAATAATTAACTGGTATTAATACTTGATGAGGGTGAAACAGGAAAGTAAAAAATAACCTACTTAAAGCTAACATTCAACAAATGAAGATCATGGCATCTCGTCCTATCACTTCATGACAAATGGAAGGGGAAAAAGGAGAAGCGGTGACAGATTTTATTTTTTTGGGCTCCAAAATCACGGTGGATGGTGACTGCAGCCATGAAATTAAAAGATGCTTGCTCATTGGAAGAAAAGCTATAACAAACCTAGACAGCATATTAAAAGTCAGAGACATTGCTTTGCTGACAAAGGTCCGTATAGTCAAAGCTATGGTTTTTCCAGTAGTCATATACATGTGATTGTTGGACCATAAGAAAGGCTGAGTGCCAAAGAATTGATGCTTTCAAATTGTGGTATTGGAGAAGACTCTCGAGAATCCCTTGGATTGCAAATAAATCAAACCAGTCAAACATAAAGGAAATCAACCCTGAATATTCATTGAAAGGACTGATGCTGAAGCACCAATACTTTGGCCATCTGATGTGAAGAGCTGACTTACTGGAAAAGACCCTGATGCTGGGAAAGGTTGAGGGCAGGAGGAGAAAGAGGTGACAGAGGTTGAGATGGTTGGATGGCATCACCAACTCAATGGACTTGAGTTTGAGCAAACTCTGGGAGACAGTGAAGGACAAGGAAGCCTGGTGGGCTACAGTCCATGGGATTGCAAAAGTCAGACACAATTTAGCGACTAAACAACAACAACAAATAGTTGACTATTAAGTACAGTTTTATTAATTTAATATGTAAATTTAATAGTAATTAAATATTTCATATAATTGCTTAATATGTTATCTTACTGTGTAGACTAATATGGTAGTTACACAGGGCCACTTAAATTTAAGGTTAAATTAATGTAAAATAAATTAAATATTCAGTTCCTCAGCTGCACACTATATTTCAAGTGCTCTGTAGCCACAAGTGGTTACCATATTCAACAGTGCAAAGAGAAAACATTTACATCATCACAGATAATTTTATTCAGCAACACTAGCTAAAATATACTAACAGCTTGGTACATAGTTATGCATTTACCTTTTTCTTCTTAATGTCTTTGGGAAAATAGCTCTAGGATTATTGTTTCTGCATCAAACAAAATGGGCTTATTTATTGTTCAGCTCACACATGACTACTGGAAAAACCATAGCTTTGACTATATGGACATTTGTCAGCAAAGCAATGTCTATGCTCTTTAATACACTGTCTAAGTTTGTCATAGATTTCTTCGAAGGAGCAAGCATCATTTAATTTTTTTGGCTGCAGTTACCATCTGCAGTGATTTTGGGGCCCAAGAAAATAAAGTCTCTCACTGTTTCCGTTGATTCCTCATCTACTTGTCATGAAGAGATGGAACCAGATGCCATGATCTTCATTTTTTGAATGCTGAATTTTAAGCCAGCTTTATCATGCTCCTCTATCAACTTCATCAAGAAGTTCTTTAATTCCTCTTGGCGTATGCCATTAGGGTGGTGTCATTTGCATATCTTGCTTCTGCTGCTGCTAAGTCGCTTCAGTTGTGTCCGACTCTGTGTGACCCCATAGATGGCAGCCCACCAGGCTCCCCTGTCCCTGGGATTCTCCAGGCAAGAACACTGGAGTGGGTTGCCATTTCCTTTTCCAATGCATGAAAGCGAAAAGGCAAAGTGAAGTCGCTCAGTCGTGTCTGACTCTTAGCGACCCCATGGACTGCAGCCCACCAGGCTACCCCGTCCATGGGATTTTCCAGGCAAGAGTACTGGAGTGGGGTGCCATTGCCTTCTCCTTGCATATCTTAGGTTATTGATATTTCTCCCCACAATCCTGATTCCAGCTTGTGTTTCATCTGGCCTGGGATTTTGCATGGTGTAGTCTGCATATAAGTCAAATAAGCAGGGTGACAGACTTCAGGTACTCCTTTCCCAATTTGGAACCTGTCTGTTGCTCCATATCTGGTTCTAACTGTTGCCTCTAGACCTACATAGAGGTTTCTCAGGAGGCAGGTCAGGTGGTCTGGTATTCCCATTTCTTTAAGAATTTTCCACAGTTTGTTGTGCTCCACAGTGAAAGGCTTTAGTGTAGTCAATGAAGCAGAAGTAGATGTTTTTCTGGAATTCACTTGCTTTTTGTATGATCCAACGGATGCTGACAATTTGATGAAAAGATGTCCTTTTCATAAAGGACTGGAATGCAAAAATAGGAAGTCAAGAGATACCTGGAATAAGAGGAAAGTTTGGCCATGGCGTACAGAATGAAGCAGGGAGAAAACTAACAGAGTTTTGCCAATAAAATTCTCTGGTTATAGTAAATACCCTCTTCTAACAACACAAGAGACATCTCCACACATGGACATCACCAAATGTTCAATACCAAAATCGGATTGATTACATTCTTTGCAGCCAAAAATGGAGAATTTATACAGTCAGCAAAAACAGGACCAGGAGCTGACTGTGGCTCAGATCATGAACTCCTTATTGCAAAATTCAGACTTAATTGAAGAAAGTAGGGAAAACCAGTAGGTCATTCAAGTATGATCTAAATCAAATCCCTTATGATTATACAGTGGAAGTGACAAATAAATCTAAGGGATTGGATCTGGTAGACAGAATGCCTGAAGAACTATGGATGGAGGTTTGTAACATTGTATAGGAGGTGGTGACCAGAGCCATCCCCAAGAAAAATAAATGCAACAAGGTTAAGTGGTTTTTTAAGGAGGCCTTAGAAAGAGCTGAGAAAAGAAGAGAAGCAAAAGCAAAGGAGAAAAGGAAAGACATACCCATCTGAATCCAGATTTCCAGAAAATAGCAAGGAGAGATTAGAAAGCCTTTTGAAGTGAACAATGCAAAGAAATAGAGGAAAATTATAGCATGGAGAGACTAAAGATCTCTTCAAGAAAATTAGAGATACCAAGGGAACATTTCAGGTAAAGATGGGCACAACAAGCAGAGAAACATTATGGACCTAACAGAAGCAGAAGATATAAGAGGAGGTAGCAAAAATGCACAAAGGCACTGTACAAGGAAAGAGCCTAATGACCTAGACAAGCGAAATGGTGTGATCACTCGCCTAGAGCCAGACTTCCTGGAGTGTGAAGCCAAGTGGGCCTTGGGAAGCATCACTGTGAACAAAGCTAGGGGAGGTGATGGGATTCTAGCTGAGCTGTTTCAAATTTTAAACGATGATGCTTTGCACTCAATATGCCAGCAAAATTTGGAAAACTCAGCAGTGGCCACAGGACTGGAAAGGGTCAGTTTTCATTCCAATCCCAAGGAAATGTAATGCCAAAGAATGTTCAGACTACCCCAGATGTCTAAATCTTACTATAAATCAGTTTTCAGAGGCTGATTGATCACCAAGCAACAGTGCATACAAATATTTCAGAATGTCTGTCTTTATGATCTTGCAGCATGAACAGAAGGCCCTAAGAGTGAGCTCCAGAGCGATCCCTGACTTCTCTCAGAGCTGACTTCCCCAGAGCAGATCCAGCTTCGGCATGCAGGGGGCCGGAGGAAGAAGGGAGAACACAGGAAGACTGCATCCATGTCTCTGGGCATCAGCTTTTAATGCACAGCCGTCTTCCACTAGTAGAGTAGTCTCAGTAGAGTTCCGAGGCATGACCGGATGCAATGAGCTGCTTCTTTATTAAGGAGGAACAGACAGTGAGGCGGCATGGAGCAGTGCACCATCCCTCTTCTACACCATCAAGGAACAAACATACTCTTCTTGATCTCTTGGAGAGGTTTTATATTTAATTCTAAGACCAGGTGTGCCTAACTTTGTTTAAACAACAATATTTATCCAAAAGTATCTCTTGGAAGTGCTTTTCCCAGATCAGTAGACAACCTTTTTTTTTTTTTTTTTTTAATGTAGATATTATACAGACTCTTCTGTAGACTGCATGTTTCTCTTTTCCCAAAACTCATATGTTGAACCTTAAAAAATTAAACATAGAACAACTGCCATGTGCTGTGTGCTCAGTCATGTCCAGCTCTTTGTGACCATGTAAACTGTAGCCTGCCAGGCTCCTCTGGCCATGGGATTCTCCAGGCAAGAATGCTGGAGTGGGTTGCCAGGCCCTTGTTCTGGGCATCCCCTACTCAAGGATTTAACCCCCGTCTCCTGCATTTACTGCATTGCAGGCAGATTCTTTTCCCAACCCATCAGTCCCATGACTGGTCATATACCAGAGAAAAACACACTTCAAAAAGACACATGCACACCAGTGCAGGACTGTTTACAAGTGCCAAGACACGGAAGCAGCTTAAGTGTCTTGACAGAGGGGTGGATAAAGACGACGTGGTACATATATACAGTGGGATATTCCTCGGCAATAAAAAGGGATGGAATTGGGCCCTTGGTAAGGATGTGGACGGACATAGAGACTGTCATACAGAGTGAAGTAAGTCCGAAAGAGAAACACAAATGTCATATATTAACACATACATGTGGAATATAGAAAAAAATGGTATAGATGATCTTATTTGAAAAACAGACATATGGACGCCAAGGGAGGAAAGGGGAGGCTGGATGACTTGGGAGATTGGGACCGATGTGTACACTGCTGTGCATTAAACGGATCACTAATGAGGCCTACTGTGCAGCGCAAGGAGGTCTGCTCGGGGCTCTGTGGTGACCTAGATGCGGAGGAAATCCAGAAAAGGGACGAGCTGTGTGTACACAGCCGACTCACTCTGCTGTACAGTGGAAACTAGTACAGCCCTGTAAAGCAATTATGCTTTAATTAAAAAAAAGCAAAACAAAGCAGCATGTTGAAACCTAATCTCCTATGTGTTGGTATTTGGAGGTGACGCTTTAAAGAGCTGATTAGGTCATGAGGCCACAGGGCCTCCGTGAGTGGGATCAGAGCCCCTATAAGGAGACCTGGAGAGTTCCGTTGCCGGTCCTTCCACCGGGGGGCAGAGAGTGCCCTATGCAAACTGTAAAGGGGCTTTCCTCAGAAGGTGGCCACGCCAGTGCCCTCGTCTTGAATTTCAAGCCCCAAGAACCATGAGAAGCAAACTTCTGTTGTTCACAAGCTTCCCCAGCCTTTGGCACCTTGTTATAGCAGCCCGGACTGACAGAGGCAGACTGGAGCTAAACTTGAGTGCAGATTGACAGAAGCTATTTAGCCAGATTCAGCCGTACACACTGAATGGCCGAAGCCTTGTGACACACAAGAGGTTCAAAGAAAGAAGAACTATGAAACGCCATTGAGCAAAACTCTGTGGGTGTTGGGTGGTCTTTGTTTGTGTCAGGTATCATCCTGAGAGAAATCATTCATTTTTGGCTCCTAAGACTATCTGGAGGCAGCAAAATGATAGCACCTTCTTCCCAAAGGAGTCTTCACAGGCTAAATATTATTACTTTATTCCACAGATGGAAGTGTATTTTTAGCCTTGTTTGCATCCAATTGCTGATTGCTGTATGGACTGATTTAAACACAGTGTGTGAGCTAACTTTTCTGTTTTGACATATGTTAAGGTTTACCTCATATATATATAATGCTTTTAAATTGGGCAAAGCAATGAGAATCAATTTGGTGTTGGTCATTTTCCTCTCAAATTATAGGAATAGTGATAAAAAATGAAAACTAACCAACATTTTCTGAAGAATGAAGAGTCTATTGGGGACCATGATCACACATAACTAGTGTGGTAAATCCTGTTCTTTGGTCTACATAATTTTGTACACTAGCCTAGATTAGGAAATTTTTTAAAATAGAAATTTATTTATTTTAATTGGAGGCTAATTACTTTACAATATTGGTTTTGCCATACATCAACATGAATCCACCACGGGTGTACATCTGTTCCCTATCCTGAACCTCCCTCCCACCTCCTTCCCCATGCCATCCCTCTGGGTCATCCCAGTGCACCAGCCCTGAGCATCCTGTATCATGCATGGAACCTGGACAGGTGATTTGTTTCACATATGATATTATACATGTTTCAATGCCATTCTCCCATATCATTCCACCCTTGCCCTCTCCCACAGAGTCCAAAAGATTGTTCTATACATCTGTGACATAGATCTTGTCTCGCATACAAGGTTATCGTTACCATCTCTCTAAATTCCATATATATGCTTTAGTATACTGTATAGGTGGGTTTTTTTTTTTTTCGGCTTACTTCACTCTGTATAATAGGCTCCAGTTTCATCCACCTCATTAGAACTGATTCAAATGTATTCTTTTTATGGCTGAGTAATACTCCATTGTGTATATGTACCACAGCTTTCTTATCCATTCATCTGCTGATGGACATCTAGGTTGCTTCCATGCCCTGGCTATTATAAACAGTGCTGTGATGAACATTGGGGTACATGTGTCTCTTTCATTTCTGGTTTCCTTAGTGTGTATGCTCAGCAGTGGGATTGTTGGGTCGTATGGCAGTTCTATTTCCAGTCTTAAAGAATCTCCACACTGTTCTCCATAGTGGCTGTACTAGTTTGCATTCCCACCAACAGTGTAAGAGGGTTCCCTTTTCTCCACCACCCTCTCCAGCATTTATTGCTTGTAGACTTTTGGACAGTAGCCATTCTGACTGGCGTGAAATGGTACCTCATTGTGGTTTTGATTTGCATTTCTCTGATAATGAGTGATATTGAGGATCTTTTCATGTGTTTGTTACCATCTGTATGTCTTCTCTGGAGAAATGTCTGTTTAGTTCTTTGGCTCATTTTTTGATTGGGTCATTTATTCTTCTGGAATTGAGCTGCAGGAGTTGCTTGTATATATTTGAGATTAATTCTTTGTCAGTTGCTTCATTTGCTGTTATTTTCTCCTATTCGGAAGGCTGTCTTTTACTTTGCTTATAGTTTCCTTTGTTGTGCAGAAGCTTTTAATTTTAATTAGGTCCCATTTGTTTATTTTTGCTTTTATTTCCAGTATTCTTGGAGGTGGGTCATAGAGGATCCTGCTGTGATGTATGTCGGAGAGCGTTTTGCCTATGTTCTCCTCTGGAGTTTCTGGTCTTACCTTTGGATCTTTAAGCCATTTTGAGCTTTTTTGTGTGTATGGTGTTAGAAAGTGATCTAGTTTCATTCTTTTACAAGTGGTTGACCAGTTTTCCCAGCACCACTTGTTAAAGAGATTGTCTTTTCTCCATTGTATATTCTTGCCTCCTTTGTCAAAGATAAGGTGTCCATAAGGTGTGTGGATTTATCTCTGGGCTTTTTATTTTATTCCATTGATATATATATATTCTGTCTTTGTGCCAGTACCATACTATCTTGATGACTGTGGCTTTGTAGTAGAGTCTGAAGTCAGGCAGGTTGATTCCTCCTGCTCCATTCTTCTTTCTCAGGATTGCTTTGTCTATTCGAGGTTTTTTATATTTCCATACAAATTGTGAAATTATTTGTTCTAGCTCTGTGAAAAATACCATTGGTAGCTTGATAAAGATTGCATTGAATCTATAGATTGCTTTGGGTAGTATACTCATTTTCACTATATTGATTTTTCTGATCCATGAACATGGTATATTTCTCCATCTATTAGTGTCCTCTTTGATTTCTTTCACCGGTGTTTTATAGTTTTCTATATATATGTCTTTTGTTTCCTTAGGTAGATATATTCCTAAGTATTTTACTCTTTTCATGGCAATGGTGAATGGAATTGTTTCCTTAATTTCTCTTTCTACTTTCTCATTATTAGTGTATAGGAATGCAAGGGATTTCTGCGTGTTGATTTTATATCCTGAAACTTTACTATATTCACTGGTTAGCTCTAGTAATTTTCTGGTGGAGTCTTTAGGGTTTTCTATGTAGAGGATCATGTCATCTGCAAACAGTGAGAGTTTTACTTCTTCTTTTCTAATCTGGATTCCTTTTATTTCTTTTTCTGTTCTGATTGCTGTGGCCAAAACTTCCAAAACTGTTGAATAGTAGTGGTGAAAGTGGGCACCCTTGTCTTGTTCCTGACTTTACGGGAAATGCTTTCAATATTTCACCATTGAGGATAATGTTTGCTGTGGGTTTGTCATATATAGTTTTTATTATGTTGAGGTATATTCCTTCTATTCCTGCTTTCTGGAGAGTTTTTATCATAAATGGATGTTGAATTTTGTCAAAGGCTTTCTCTGCATCTACTGAGATAATCATATAGCTTTTGTTTTTCAATTTGTTAATGTGGTGAATTACATTGATTGATTTGCGGATATTGAAGAATCCTTGCATCCCTGGGATAAAGCCCACTTGGTCATGATGTATGATCTTTTTAATGTGTTGTTAGATTCTGATTGCTAGAATTTTGTTAAGGATTTTTGCATCTATGTTTATCAGTAATATTGGCCTGTAGTTTTCTTTCTTTCTTTCTTTCTTTTTTTTTTTTTTTTGTGGCCTCTTTGTCAAGTTTTGGTATTAGGGTGATGGTGGCCTCATAGAATGAGTTTGGAAGTTTACCTTCCTCTGCAATTTTCTGGAAGAGTTTGAGTAGGATAGGTGTTAGCTCTTCTCGAAATTTTTGGTAGAATTCAGCTGTGAAGCCGTCTGGACCTGGGCTTTTGTTTGCTGGAAGATTTCTGATTACAGTTTCAATTTCCATGCTTGTGATTAATCTGCTAAGATTTTCTATTTCTTCCTGGTTCAGTTTTGGAAAGTTGTACTTTTCTAAGAATTTGTCCATTTCTTCCACATTGTCCATTTTATTGGCATATAACTGCTGATAGTAGTCTCTTATGATCCTTTGTATTTCTGTATTGTCTGTTGTGATCTCTCCATTTTCATTTCTAATTTTATTGATTTGATTTTTCTCCCTTTGTTTCTTGATGAGTCTGGCTATGGTTTGTCAATTTTATTTATCTTCTCAAAGAACCAGCTTTTGGCTTTGTTGATTTTTGCTATGGTCTTTTTTGTTTCTTTTGCATTTATTTCTGCCCTAATTTTTAAGATTTCTTTCCTTCTACTAACCCTGGGGTTCTCCATTTCTTCCTTTTCTAGTTGCTTTAGGTATAGAGTTTGGTTATTTATTTGACTTTTTTCTTGTTTCTTGAGGTATGCCTGTTTTGCTATGAACCTTCCCCTTAGCACTGCTTTTACAGTGTCCCACAGGTTTTGGGTTGTTGTGTTTTCATTTTCATTCATTTCTATGCATATTTTGATTTCTTTTTTGATTTCTTCTGTGATTTGTTAGTTATTCAGCAGCATGTTGTTCAGCTTCCATATGTTGGAATTTTTAATAGTTTTTCTCCTGTAATTGATATCTAATCTTACTGCATTGTGGTCAGAAAAGATGCTTGGAATGATTTCAATTTTTTTGAATTTACCAAGGCTATATTTATGGCCCAGGATGTGACCTATCCTGGAGAAGGTTCTGTGTGCTCTTGAGAAAAAGGTGAAATTCATTGTTTTGGGGTAAAATGTCCTATAGATATCAATTAGGTCTAACTGGTCTATTGTATCATTTAAAGTTTTGTTTCATTGTCAATTTTCTGTTTAGTTGATCTATCCATAGGTGTGAGTGGGGTTTTAAAGTCTCCCACTATTATTGTGTTATTGTTAGTTTCCCCTTTCACAATCCAAGAAGATATAATAATTATAAATATATATGCACCCAAAATAGATTTTATTAAAATCCTATCTAGGATTTTAATAAAAATATAAAGCTGGACTTCCAGTATTTATGATTAATTATTATCATCTAACTCTCTCTTTTTATAATAATGTTGATATATCATTATTTCATCTTGTTAACTATTGGATGAAACCTATCAAAAGATGAGACATATCACTTCTGTTTATAAATTACTGTATTAAACACAAAATGAAATAGTTCTGTGGAATTAATAGTCAAAGGTTATGAAAGCCTCAAATGGCAAGGAGATGGATGTGTATGTATATATTTGTGCAACAGTATGATAAGCAGTGGGGGTGGAGGAAGAGAGCTACTGTGAGTTTTCTCTCAATTTTTAGTGGAATGTAGTTGCTTTACAATGCTGTATTAGTTTCTGCTGTACAGCAAGGTGAATCAAGTATATGCATACACATATCCCCTCTTTTCTGGGAATCCTTCTCATTTAGGTCTCCATAGAGCATAGAACTACTGTGGATTGGATAGGTACTGTGTTCAAGGCAGGGTCCTGGGTTATTTTTTTCTCAGAATACTTTTCACTAATTATATTTGAGATGTTAATCCATCCAAATATAGTGTGTGTGTGTGTGTGTGTATTTTGTCATGAAAAACATTCTGATTTAGGCCACTTGGTGGCGTTAAAATCAATTCACATTTCATCTTTCGGCAATGCCTTTAGTTTTTGAAGTTAGTATAAATGAATATAAATGCTGCTTAACTATAAACAAATCTTTTAGTCCCAGAGGGAGACTGAAATTAGCATATCTAGTAAACATACTTAGTTTAAAAAAACAAACTATTTTTGTCTGTGGTTTCTACATAAAAACATGTCTGTGTATACTCGTCAAAAGTATCCTCACAGCCTATTAAAATTAATACCTTATATGATTTCAGAGGTGGACTTCCCTGGTGGCTCAGATGGTAAAGCGTCCAGGAGACCCAGGTTTGATCCCTGGGTCAGGAAGATCCCCTGGAGAAGAAAATGGCAGCCCACTCCAGTATTCTTGCCTGGAAAATCCCATGGATGGAGGAGCTTGGTAGGCTACATATAGTCCATGGGGTCACAAAGGGTTGGACACGACTGAAAGACTTCAATTTCATGATTTCAGAGGTAGTGTATACAGATGTGTATTAATCTGCTACTGCAGTCATAACAAAGTACCACAGACTGGGTGGCTTAACTACAGAAATTAATCTTGTCAAACTTTTGGAAGCTGGAAGTTCCATATCAAGGAAGCAACTGGCTTGTTTTCTGGGGAGAACTCTCCTCTGCTTGCAAATGGCAACTTTCTTACTGTGTTCCCGTGTCTTCATCCCTTTCCTGCCTGTAATGAGAGAGATCTCTTGCATCTCTTCCTTTTCTCACAAGGACACCAACTCTAATGCATAGGGGCCCTATTCTCATAACCACATTTTAAGTGAATTACCTCCTAAAGGCCCTGTCTCCAAATACAGTCCCATCTCAGGGCTTTGAACAGTGAAGAACCCAAAGCACATAACTGTTCAGACTCCTGCAGGAAGAGACTTGGCCAAACTCTGGTACAGCTTCCATGTCCCTAGGATGACCCCAGAGCCCCCATTTGATTCCTGCCTGAAAAAGCTTCAATTCTAGTCAACACTGGGGGAAAAGCCCCTCACTTCCCTTTCTCAGAGTGTTTACTAAAAAGGGGTCACAGATGTGAAGGTGAATCTCTTATAGCATGTCTCTTTTGCAGGACCTAAGAGCCATTCCACTGAAATGGGATCCTCAGGATGGAAGAGCCAGCGTCTTCTGATTGTTGTGGAGGGACAGAATCCCAACTCCTAACTGCCAGCTCACAAGCCCACGTGGCCAATCACATTACACTGACCGTCTGTAGCGCTTCACTTCTCTGACTCCGGTGGGACCCCCAGACTCTCCACATGCTTCTTCTTCCTTCAAACTGACCAACCACCTCTGCACAAAGCAGAGTGGAGCTCAGCTGCTGTCAACGCTCACTAAGTAAAATCTGTTTTCCCCACTTTCACTGGGGTTTGTCATGTTTATCTTGCACAGCATCAACAAATGGAATTCGGTCCATAACCCAATTACACAAGGGAGGAGTGTCTTAAGTGGCACGCAGGCCGCTCGGGGTCTACCGGAAGTGGATACAAGCAAGGGCGTTCTCTCCCCTTTCCAGGAAGGACGTTATCAACTACCCCCTGCCTCCTCCCTCCTTCCCTAGAATTTATGTCAGTATCTGTGACCAGTCAGCTCCGCCCCCTGCTCACCCTTTTCGGAAACGACCCACTCTTCGTTCGCTGTAGGCCCGCTTAGGTCGCTAGGGTTCACGGAAGCGTCTCATTGCTTGGAAAGCCGAGAAGCACAGCCGTTTCTTCCTGTGCCGGTTGCCTGATCAGGGCTGTGGCAGCCTGGACGCTAAGGGCTGCTGACTCTCAGAGTGAGATGGGCAGAGAGGGTTGAGTAGGGAACACTCTTGGAAGGAAAGGGAAGGAAGAAGGACTGGGCGGAAGAGACGTTTCACTGCAACGCAATCTCCCCGGGGGCCTCATCTGGAGCCGCTGGGAGCCCTAGAGCGACCGTGGCCTGTCGGCAATGGCTGAGCTAGCTGAGGGGAGGCCTCAGGCCGGTCACTGCACGCAGAGCTCTCCAGTCAGGGGACGTGCAGTCCCCAGAGGCTCTCAGCAAGCGCTTTCTAGGCACAGCACCCTCAGCACCCAGGTGAGGGCTCCCGTCACTCCACGGTGCGCACACACACACCACAGGGCCCGATAACAGCGGGCCACTTTCTGAGGAAGCGCGTGCTGAGCTAGCAACACAAGAGAAGACGATGGCGAGTTCATTCATCCTAGAGACAAAATGGCTAGATCTCAGACACAATGCTCAGGGAAAGAAGGCAAGTATAAGACTATGCATGCTATGATTCCATTTCCTAAGATGAAAAAATTAACTGGTAACATTAAAGTTTAGATGTTAGAAGTCAAATTATGTTTATACTTGATTTCCTTTTTGTTTCATCATATTTTTCCCATTAGCTAGTGTTATATTTATAATTATGAAGAGCTTGAAGCACAGTTTCTATACCTGATTTTGTATGTGTTGTTATGAAACATAATATTAAAGAATATTTCATATATATTTATAAAGTTAGTCAAAATTAGAGCGCCATAAAAGTTTTCATTTAAGAGAAGTCCATCAGATTTTCAAGCTTTTAAAATGTGTTCATATGAATTCAGTTAGGCAGGGGCCAATGTTTGGGCAGACAAGTACCAGCAGGTAGGAAAATGAAAGCTAAATTACCTGGCTGAAGGCAAAATGTGGAATCAGAACTGACGAACCTGAGCAAGATATTGGCAAAGACAACACTAGATGCTAGGAACTAGAGCACAGAGCTGTGGTACAAGGTTGGGGATGGCTTTTTGCAGAATAATAACAATAGTGACATATATTTCTCTGGGTTGGGAAGATCCCCTGGAGGAGGAAATGGAACTGCTCCAGTATTCTTGCCTGGGAAGTCCCATGGACGGAGGCGCCTGGTGGGCTAGAGTTCATGGGGTCGCAGAGTCAGGCATGACAAGTGACTAAACACACAGGCAAGCCATATATTGAGCACTTTCATGGGCCACACATCCTGGTCCATGCATTTTAAAATGCTTTTTTAAAAATATCATCAACAATTTTCAGAATAAAGAAGCTGATGTTTTTATCTGATGTTTTACTGAAGCAGCTACTCAGATAAGAAGTGGTTAATATGCCAAAACCATAAAGCAAAGTATTTTAGCCAGAATCCAATCCAAGTCTGTCCCAAAGAAAGTTTCTACTATTTATGTTATCTAATAAAAGACTGAAAGTGATTCTATGAACACTTATAAAATATATACACAAATGTGTGTGTATATATACCTGCATTATATGTATATGTGATAATAATAAATGTATTTAGCCACACAGCCAGGACACTGACCACAAAACAGACAAGTCAGAGATGATTGGACTGAGAAATCGTTCAGTTCTGAGGCCATTCTGTTCAGGCATTGCCTACGTTTTGGTTTCCTTTTCCTCATGTTAATCAGCAGAGGAATTTACTTGGAAACAAAAAACCTCGGTTTCTTAACTATTATAACCCACCTGAAGTCATCATTTCTGTTTATTACATCATAATCATCTCTACTTGCCACCAATTGTACATTCTCAAAGAGGAAATTATGATCTCTAGTAAAGACAATGAAACAGGAACAGATGTGCTAGTAAAACACAGACATCCTATTATCCTGAAAATGTTCTCCATAATGAAGAACAAGGGAACAGAGATCAGAAAGTATTGTCATTTTTCAAAATAGTGTCTGTTCTAGCAGTAGGATCATATTCAAATAGTAATATCTGCCAAACTTTCCATGTACCCTTCATGGTACTTTATGCTCGACATTTTGTGTTCTAGAGACACTGCAAAAAAATTAAGGGAAAAAATAATCCCTCTGCACACAGTTGTAGTAAATTTTTGGCTATAGCCTTTGCAACAGTTTTCTCTTTTCTGATTTTGCTTGATCACGGCACAGCAAGTTGACCCTTCCTCCAATTATGGCATTTTGTTTGGTTCTGACTTCCTTATTCCCAAGACCTCTGTTGGGTTGCACCACCTGATTCTTAATATCTGTATCTTTTCACCCTGAGAAAAAAGACATTGACAGAATGGGAAAGTGTGGAATAATACACATTGTTTAAAAGAAAAAAAAAAAGATGCTTGGTTATACACATGAATTCATTAAAGCAGATCTTGCTCAGTTGATATGTGTCAGACATTTGATAGGCTAAAAATACAGAGGAAAAAAAAAAGATCTGTTGTAGAATCACAAAGTGGCCACAGTAGAGGGAGGGAGACAGACAAGGTAATTGTGCGCACGTGTGGGTGCTTAGTCGTGTCCGACTCTTTGCGACCCCATGGACTGCAGCACACCAGGTTCCCCTGTCCTTCCCATTTCCCAGAGCTTGCGCAAATTCAGGTCCATCAAGTGGGTGAGGCCATCCAATCATCTCGTCCTCTGCCACCCCTTCTCTTCCTGTCCTAGTCTTTCCCAGCAACTCTTCCTTTTTGCTGTTTCATAGTTTAACCACCTTCTCCACAATTCCGTTTCTTTCTACAAGACTCCCCCATTGTTTATACACTGATTTCTGCATAGGACTGTTAAGCCTAACTAAGTTATGTAGTCCTTTGTAAGTAAAACTGTCGGTTATTTTAACACAGTAAGTATAGCTGCTTCTAGCTAATATTGTTTTCTTCCAGTAAATTAGAGTGCTGGGATAAAACAATGATTCATTCACATCCACGCAAACACACAATCCCAAGTATGATTTTAGATGGAAAAAGTCGTAAGTTTTTGGTTGGTGATCTTTTTTCTTATTTTAAATTTCTGTTAAGATTACTGCTGTTTTTCTGTCGAATAGACAAAAAACAAACCTTGTATCTGGTATCAAACTAAAAAAACTGAGTAGAAACAGAGAAGGCCATATTTTGTGATGTCCATGGGTGTTTCCTATACAACATTATGTATTTTGGGAGGGAGTCAAAGAAGACTGATTTATAAAGAAATGCTTATATCACTGGATCTGCATAGTATCATATGATGATTTAATGCTAAACTCTGAAGCTATACTTGGAAAGAATACAAAAGATGAAATAAATAGTCCTTAAGGAGAGGAAGGAGTCACTTTCTTTCTTGGGAACAAAGCAAGAAATAATAACCTAAGTGAAAGCAGAATTTTCTCTGAAAATACCAGAAATTTATCTCATCACAATGATGGTTTGACAAGGGAAGAAACTGCAAATTATTCCAATAGCTGTATCCCTAATAGATTTTTAACCCACACTAGATGAAATACAGCAAAACATATTAAAATGAACAGCAATAAGCAGGCAGGAAGATCTAATGAGAAATCTCTTAGGTTATTTCCATTATTATTCATTAGTTTTTTAAAATGCATTTGATATCTTAAAAGGTCTTGGAGTTTATGAACATTTTGTTCTGCCGTCTTCTAAGCCAAAAAATTTAAATAAAATATCAGTTCAATTCAGTTGCTCAGGCATGTCCCACTCTTCATGACCCTATGGACTGCAACAAGCCAGGCCTCCCTGTCCATCACCAACTCCCAGAGCTTACTCAAACTCATGCCCATCAAGTCAGGGATCCCAGCCAGCCATCTCAACCTCTGTCATCCCCTTCTCCTCCTGCCTTCAATCTTTCCCAGCATCAGGGTCTTTTCAAATGAGTAAGCTCTCTGCATCAGGTGGCCAGAGTATTGGATTTTCAGCTTCAACATCAGTCCTTCCAATGAACACTCAGGGCTGAGCTCCTTTTAGGATGGACTGGTTGGATCTCCTTGCATTCCAAGGGACTCTCAAGAGTCTTCTCCAACACCACAGTTCAAAAGCATCAATTCTTAGGCACTCAGTTTTCTTTATGGTCCAACTCTCACATCCATACATGACCACTGGAAAAACTGTAGCCTTGACTAGATGGACCATTGTTGGCAAAGTAATATCTCTGCTTTTTAATATGCCGTCTAGGTTGGTCTTAACTTTCCTTCCAAGGAGTAAGCATCTTTTAATTTTGTTGCTGCAGTCTCCATCTGCAGTGATTTTGGAGCCAAAAAAATGAAGTCTGACAGTGTTTCTACTATTTCCCCATCTATTTGCTATGAAGTGATGAGACCGGATGCCATGATCTTAGTTTTCTGAATGTTGAGCTTTAGCCAACTTTTTCACTCTCTTCTTTCAGTCTCACCAAGAGGCTCTTTAGTTCTTCACTTTCTGCCGTAAGGTGGTGTCATCTGAATATCTGAGGTTATTGATATTTCTCCTGGCAATCTTGATACCAGTTTGTGCTTCAATCCAGGCCAGCGTTTCTCATGATGTACTCTGCATAGAAGTTAAATAAGCAGGGTGACAATATACAGCCTTGACGTACTCCTTTTCCTATTTGGAACCAGTCTGTTGTTCCATGTCCAGTTGTAACTGTTGATTCCTGACCTGCATACAGGTTTCTCCAAAGGCGGATCAGATTGCCTGGTATTCCCATCCCTTTCAGAAATTTCCACAGTTTATTGCAATCCACACAGTCAAAGGCTTTGGCATAGTCAACAAAGCAGAAATAGATGTTTTTTTCTGGAATTCTCTTCCTTTTTTGATGATCCAGCAGATGTTTGCCATGCGATCTCTGGTTCCTCTGCCTTTTCTAATACAAGCTTGAACATCTAGAAGTTCACGGTTCATGTATTGCTGAAGTCTGGCTTGGAGAATGTTGCACATTGCTTTACTAGCGTGTGACATGAGTGCAGTAGTTTGAGCATTCTTTGGCATTGCCTTTCTTTGGCATTGGAATGAAAGCTGACCTTTTCCAGTCCTGTGGCCACTGCTGAGTTTTCCAAATTTGCTGGCATATTGAGTGCAGCACTTTCACAGCATCATCTTCAAGGATTTGAAATAGCTCATCTGGAATTCCATCACCTCCACTAGCTTTGTTCATAGTGATGCTTCCTAAGGCCCACTTGACTTCACATTCCAGGATGTCTGGCTCTAGGTGAGTGATCACACCATAGTGATTATCTGGGTCGTGATGATCTTTTTTCTACAGTCTTCTGTGTATTCCTGCCACCTCTTCTTAATATCTCCTGCTTCTGTTAGGTCCATAGCATTTCTGTCCTTTATTGTGCCCATCTTTGCATGAAATGTTCCCTTGGTATCGCTAATTTTCTTGTAGAGTTCTCTATTCTTTCCCATTCCATTGTTTTCCTCTTTTTTGCACTGATCACTGAGGAAGGCTTTCTTATTTCTCCTTGCTATTCTTTGGAACTCTGCATTCAAATGGGTATAATGTTCTTTTTCTCCTTTGCTTTTCGCCTCTCTTCTTTTCACAGCTATTTGTAAGGCCATCGCAGACAGCCATTTTGCCTTTTTGCATTTCTTTTTCTTGGAGATGGTCTTTATCCCTGTCTTCTGTATAATATCACAAACCTCCGCCCATATTTCATCAGTCACTCTGTCTGTCAGATCTAGTCCCTTAAATCTATTTTTCACTTCCACTGTATAATCATAAGGGATTTGATTTAGGTCATACCTGAATGGTCTAGTGGTTTTCCCTACTTTCCTCAATTTAAGTCTTTATTTGGCAATAAGGAGATCATGATCTGAGCCACAGTCAGCTCCTGGTCTTGTTTTTGCTGACTGTATAGAGCTTCTCCATCTTTGGCTGCAAAGAATATAATCAATCTGATTTCAGTATTGACCATCTGGTGATGTCCATGTGTAGAGCCTTCTATTGTGTTGTTGGAAGGGGGAGTTTACTATGACCAGTGCATTCTCTTGGCAAAACTCTTGTTAGTTTTCACCCTGCTTCATTCTGTACTCCAAGGCCAAATTTGTCTGTTACTCCAGGTGTTTCTTGATTTCCTACTTTTGCATTCCAGTCCCCTGTAATGAAAAGGACATCTTTTTTGGGTGTTAGTTCTAAAAGGTCTTGAAGGTCTTCATAGAACTTTTCAACTTCAGGTTCTTCAGCATTACCGGTTGGGGCATAGACTTGGATTACCGTGATATTGAATGGTTTCCTTTGGAAACAAACAGAGATCATTTCAGACTCTCTTGTTGACTATGATGGCTACTCCATTTCTTCTAAGGGATTCTTGCCCACAGTGGTAGATATAATGGTCATTTGAGTTAAATTCACTCATTCCAATTCATTTTAGTTTGCTGATTCCTAAAATGTCAGTGTTCACTCTTGCTATCTCCTGTTTGACCGCTTCCAATTTGCCTTGATTCATGGAACTAACATTCCAGGTTCCTATGCAGTATTGCTCTTTACAGCATCAGACGTTGTTTCCATCACCAGTCACATCCACAGCTGGGTGTTGTTTCTGCTTTGGCCCCATTTCTTCATTCTTTCTGGAGTTATTGCTCCACTGATCTCCAGTAGCATATTGGGCACCTACTGACCTGGGGAGTTCATCTCCCAGCGTCCTATCTTTTTGCCTATCTTTTCATACTGTTCAAGGGGTTCTCAAGGCTAGAATACTGAAGTGGTTTGCCATTCCCTTCTCCAGTGGACCACATTTTGTCAGAACTCTCCACCATGACCCGTCCGTCTGGGATGGCCCTACATGGCATGGCTCATAGTTTCATTGAGTTAGACAAGGCTGTGGTCCAGGTGATTAGATTGGTTAGTTTTCTATGACTGTGGTTTTTGGTCTGTCTGCCCTCTGATGGAGAAGGTTTAGAGGCTTATGGAAGCTTCCTGATGGGAGAGACTGACTGAGGGGGAAATTGGGTCTTGTTCTGGTAGGCAGGGCTGTGTTCCATCCCTGCTATTTACCCGGGATCAAACTGTGGTGGCTTCCCTTGTAGCTCAGTGGGTAAAGAATCTGCCTGCAGTGCAGGAGACCTGGGTTCAATCCCTGAGTTGGGAAGATCCCCTGGAGAAGGAAATGGAAACCCACTCCAGTATCCTTGCCTGGAAAATCTCATGGACAGAGGAGTCTGGTGGGCTGCAGTCCATGGGGTCACAAAGAGTCGGGCAGGACTGAGCGACTAACGCTTACACGTACCTACTGAAAATATGGTGGAGGTAATGAAGATAACGGTGACTTCCCTCAAAACATCCCATTCATGTACTGCTACACCTCGTGTCCCCACCCCTGTAGCTGGCCACCACCAACCCATGCCCTCAGTGGAGACTCCTGGACGCTCCCGGCAAGTCTGGGTTGGTCTCCTGTGGGGTCACTGCCCCTTTCTCCTGGATCCTAGGGCACAAGGTTCTGTTTGTGCCTGCCACGAGTATTTCCCTCCTGTTAAGTTCTGGCAGCTCTGTCGTGGGGTTAATGGCAACCTCCTCCAAGAGGACTAATGCCTACCCACACCCAGAGCCCCTGTCTCTGCAGCAGACCACTGCTGACCTGTACCTCCACAGGAGACGCTCAAACACAGTTCTGTCTCAGTCTGTGGGGGTGTCTGTGTCCTGGTGCACACAAGGTTTGATTGAGCCCTCTGAGCATCTCTGGCGGGAATGGGATTTGATTCTAAACGCATATTCGCCCCTCCTACCATGTTGCTGGGGCTTCTCCTTTGCCCTTGGACATGCGGTGTCTCCTCACAGCTGCTCCAGCACCTACCATCTTACTGGGGTTTCTCTGATCTTGGACATGGGGTATCTCCACGCAGCCAGTCCAGAGAAGTGCAGCCACTGCTCCTGACCTTGGACATGGGGTATCTCCTCATGGTCACTTGCTGCTCCAGCATCATGCAAACATAAAAGATCTTAAAAAAAAAAAAAAAAACAAAACTGCACCATGAAAGCAATTTCAACCATTTTCTCAACAAGTTGAACATTTAGAAATCTAATTAGGATGTAAATTAATAGAGTATCTAAAGACTTATAGCAAGAAATTCATGGCTCCAGAACCATAGGTCTTAAAAGTAGAGCCCAAGGCCCTAAAGGACCTAATATTCAAGTTACATTCTGAGAGCATTTTAACCCCCATCTTTTCACATAGCTTATGCTGTCTCCGAACAACCACGACAACAAAACCCCCAATTCTCTTTTTAGCTAATATACCACATGTTCTCTGAACTCCATGTCTTGCTTGTGTACGTTCCAGTCTCCTTCTGCACATCCACCACACCCCTGCTCACACCCCAAGTATCCTCAAACACCCTACTGAGTTCTCCTCTGGGTAAACTCTCAGAGACCTTTGTTCCAACCCCTTATCTTCAATGTTCAATTTTGTTTTGACTATTTGAACACTTTGTTTACTTCCACCAGAGCAGTGGTCCCCCAAACCTAAAACCATCCCCTGGGGAGAATGGAATGATTGAGGGGCCTATACATTTGTATATGCGTGTGTATTTTTTCAATCAGTAGGGTGGTAAAAATATAGTCATTATTGTGGAAAAAATGTAAAATGTTTAGTCTAACAGGAGACAGAAAATGACATCTTGTGGGCCAAATCCAGCCTGCTGCCTCGACTTGTAAATAAAATCTTATTAAAGCACGGCCTCACCTATTCATTCGTGTTGTTTATGCTTGCTTCCATGTGATTACAGCAGAATTGAGTGGTTGCAACAGAGACCATATGGCCCACAGAGGCTAAAGTAGTTATTATTTGGCTATTTGCACAATAATTTTGCCTACTCCTGGTCTAAAATATAATCACCTTGAGGACAACAGTAATACCTTAGATATGTTTAAATTACCTCCTGTGCACACCTCTGGGAAAGTGTACAAACTCTGGAAGATGGAAATCAGGAGTTATTAATATCCCCCCCCCAAAAACAGTCTTCTTCCTTATTATTACTCTTCCTTACAGTTGTCAATACATACTCGTGTGTTTGAGGTTTAAAATATCAGTCTACTGACTGTTCTCTCCTCCTGCTTCATATCTATAAACATGTCAGTTTTGGTGTTTATTCCATTGAATTTCCTGGGTTACTCCCCCTCAAGTCAGTCCCCCACTTTCCTCCAGACATAACACTTGACTGAATATCTACCCTTCCCGTACATACTCTCATGTTATAAACATCCATTTTTGCAAATATACGTTTTCTTAATACAGAGTACCGTTTGGAATATTTTAATAGTTTTCATGTGTGGTATCATATTGTACCTAAATTTCACAGAGAAAAAACATTTTTCTTCTTTTCACTCAGCATTCTGCTTTAGCGGTGTATCCGTGCTGACACAATTTCTGGCTCATTCACTTGATGGTGTCTCAGATGACTAGACTACCTGTTTTGGCAATTGATGGGCATCTGATTGTTCCCAATATTCCTAATATAAATAGTACCTGAATATCTTGGCCACATGAATGAGAGTGTCTTTAAAGCCTAGAAATTGAAAATAGAAATACTGATGATAGAGTATTCAGTTCAGTTCAGTCGCTCAGTCGTGTCCGACTCTGCGACCCCATGAATCGCAGCACGCCAGGCCTCCCTGTCCATCACCAACTCCCGGAGTTCACTCAGACTCACATCCATCGAGTCAGTGATGCCATCCAGCCATCTCATCCTCGCTTGTCCCCTTCTCCTCCTGCCCCCAATCCCTCCCAGCATCCGGTCGTTTCCAATGAGTCAACTCTTCGCATGAGGTGGCCAAAGGACTGGAGTTTCAGCTTCAGCATCATTCCTTCCAAAGAAATCCCAGGCAGAGCATTCCATCAGTTCTATTGCTGTCATAACAAATTACTGCGGGGGACGCTCCACAGAAAGAGAGAGGCAGTGGAACTTCCCTCAGCAAAGCTGAGGGGTCCCGAGAATAGGTGAGCCTGCTGTCCACCAACCCAGCCCCTCGGCTAGCGAGAGACAATCAGACGCGACAAGGGTTCCGTCTAAGCAGTTCCGCTTTATTGCCACAAACTCTTGGTTTATATAGGCAGGCAAGGGGGTTTTGCGAAGGACTTTCTATAGTTGCACTAATCACGTTAAAGATCAAATCAGCATGTGCCATAGTTGCACCAATCTCGTTAAAGGTCAAATCATAATATGCCATAGTTGCACCAATCACATTAAAGGTCAAATTGTAATATGCCATAATTGCACCAATCATGTTAAAGGTCAAATCGTCATGTGCCTTTATTATAACAGGAGTCTATGGTGATCACGCGCTGTCCACGTGCACAGAAATCAAGAGAGCCAATCAAAAACTAACAGACCACGCCCCTATCTCTTCCGCCAGGCGCCGTCTTAGTTTCCGACTGCAAAGCTAACCCATGTCTTTTAAGGTTTCCCATTTAGGGCCCCACAAATTACCACAAGCTTTAGGGGGTGGAAACAACACAGATTCATCATAGACTTCTGGATGTCAGAGTCTGAAATGGGTTTCCCTTGACCATGCTCAAGGTGACAGCAGGGCCATGCTTCCTCCAGAAGCTCTAGGAGAGGACCCATCTGCTTGTCTCTCCAGCTTCTGGAGGTTGCCCGTATCCCTTGGCTCATGGTCCTTTCCTGGATCCTCAGAGCCAACATGGTAGCATCTTCACATCCCTCTCTGACTGTGACCCTCCTGTGTCTCTCTTCAAAAGATCCTTGAAATTACACTCTGTGTGTGTATGTGTTTTGTGTGTTAGTCATTCAGGGACTCTAGCCAGGGACTGTAGCCCACCAGGCTCCTTTGTCCATGGAATTCTCCGGGCAAGAATACTGGAGTGGGTTGCCATTCCCTTCTACAGGGGATCCTCCCAACTCAAGGATCAAACCTGAGTCTCCTACACTGCAGGCAGATTCTTTACCATTTGAGTCACCAGGGAAATTACACTGAGCCCCCACCTAAATAATCCAGGATTACATCTTTATCTCAAGATCTTTAACATAATCATATTGCAATGTCCCTTTTACCATGTAAAGTAACATTTTGCAGAGGTTAGGTTGTGGACATCATTGTGGGGACTTCCAGCCTACCACAAGTATAAACACTATCCCAATTGTTAGATGCTATCAATTTCCTCTCTGATGCAGTTATAGAGTTTAAACACCACCTCCCTGTTTTCATCAACACCTGGCATGGTCCGCCTCTCTGGAAAGTATAAAATTTAAATTGATTACTATTGTTTATAGCTTCAACTTTTTTATATACAATTCCTCTCTCTCTCTCTCTGCTAAGTTGCTTCAGTCGTGTCCGACTCTGTGCAACCCCATGGACGGCAGCCCACCAAGCTCCCCCGTCCCTGGGATTCTCCTGGCAAGAACACTGGAGTGGGCTGCCATTTCCTTCTCCAATGCATGAAAGTGAAAAGTGAAAGTGAAGTCGCTCAGTCGTGTCTGACTCTTCGCAGCCCCATGGACTACCACCCACCAGGTTCCTCCATCCATGGGACTTTCCAGGCAAGAGTACTGGAGTGGGTTGTCATTGCCTTCTCCAGATATAATTCCTATCATACAGGAAAGTTGCAAAAATAGTAAAATGAACTCTTAAATGTAAATTACCTGCATTTGCTAATTCTATATATTTTTGCCCTGTTTGAGAGTAAGTTGGAAATATGTATCTCTTTATTTCTAAACATTTAAGCACACACATCTGAGGAAAAACGATAGTCTATTATTTAGCCAAAGTACAATCATGTGAGTCAGGAAATTTAGCATTTACTCATCGTTGTCATACAGTTTCCCTGTCACTGTATAAATTCTGTCAATTGCTCCAATGATATCCTTTATAACTACTTTCCCTTAGTCTGTGAGCCAATTCAGAATCATGTATTAAATTCATTTAACATCTCATGTATCAATGGAAAATTTTCCCTTTCTGTTATTTTGAAATAGAATATACAGTTATTGTATGGAATGCCCTTCAATCGAGATTTCTTTAGTGTTTCTTCACTATTTTATTCAGGTTATACACATTTTGGCAGGAACACCCCGGAAATGATGCTGTCTTCTCAGTGCCTCATATTAGGAGGTAATGTATCCCAAAGCTAGCAATGATGCTTTTGGCTATTGGTTCGAATGGTTCCTGCCAGACTTCTCCACTGTGAAATTACGTTTCCCTTTGTAGTTGATAGCAATCTGCTGGGAGATACTTTGAGACTCTACATATTTTGTTCCTCATCAATCCGTCATTAATTTGAGCATCCATGGGTGATTCTAATTCCAAAAACCATCCCAGATATGTTAGTTGATGTTTTGTTTCTTAAAAGAGCTCTTCTTTCTTTTTCTCTTCCTGTTTCTCTTTTTCTTCCTTCCTTCCTTCCTTTCTTTCATCTCTTTGAATTCATACATTTTTATTTTATTCAGTGGATTATAATCCATTCAAATCATTTTTTATTTTCCAACTGTCCAAGATTTGGCCACTTGGAGACCCATCACGCTGGCTTGTTGAGTGGATTTTTAACACATTCTCATCATTCATTGAGTAATCTCTTATTGTATGACATAAACAGATGTTCCAGGCTCATTTTGTGCCTCTAGTTTTTTTTCTTTTTTTTTTTCTGCTCACCTAGTCTTGGATTCTTTAACTTTCAATCACAGCAATAAAAGATTGAGTGTTTTGCTAGATGGTCTAGAGAAAAGGATTTTAAGACTGAAAAATGAGGATGTAAGGCGGTTAAGATAAAGAGAGCAAAGAAAGGCGTGATGGTGAGAGAGGACACCAGCGTCGAGACCGCACTGTGCCGCCTCTGCGCAGCTGCGTTTCTCGAGAAGCGCTGTGCTCTCCTTTCCTCAGTGCTATGGCCCCAGCGCTCATGCAATGCTACGGATAAAATGCAGATGAGTCTAGCAAAGAGGTGATGGATAAAGACACATGATAGTAGTTTTGAGCACTATTTCTAAGAAAACCATGTTCCATGAAGTTTTGTGCTCCTAAACCGAACACTGAGATGTTTTCTGTGGAGCAACATACATAGTGTATAAAATATCAGATGTAATTTTAATCACATAATGTTACATTAAATCTGTCTGATACACATTTGACCTTATGTGCATGAGCTATGTGTTTCCCTGTAGCTGTCTGTGCCCTCTTAAATTGTGGCTTCATTATTCTAGTTGGTCATGTGTTTCTTTATGACTTTATAGCACACACACACATATGGTTGTTTCTATGGTACACCCACTGCTTTAGGCACTAGCAACAGAGTTGTTGTTGAGTCACGAAGTCATGACTGACTCTGTGCAGTCCTATGGACTGTGGCCCGCCAGGCTCCTCTGCCCATGGGACTTTCCAGGTAAGAATACTGGAGTGGGTTGCCATGCCCTCCTCCAGGGCATCATCCTGACCCCATCTCCTGCATGGCAGGCAGATTCTTTTACTGCAGAGACACATATGTCCTGAGTAACACTGTTAGTTTGCTGGTGTAATGAATTGTCATAAACCATGGCTTAAAGGGCCTCCCAGGTGGGGCTAGGAAAGAATCCGCCTGCCAGTGCAGAGACTTGGGTTCGATCCCTGGGTGGGGAAGATCCCCTGGAGGAGGGCATGGCAACCCATTCCAGTGTTCTTGCCAGGAAAATCCTGTTCCTTTGGCATTTCCAGCTTCTAAAAGTCACTTGCATTTTTTGGTTTATCAACTCATTCCTTGATCTTCAAAGCTGGTGACGCTGGGCTGAGTCCTCACACTGCAATTGCTCTGGTCTTTCATTTAAGGACTCTGACAATCCGAATAATGTCCCTAACTTAATGTCAGCTGATCAGCAAACTTAATTCAGTCTGCTACCTTACTTCCCACCCCCCATGTAATATGATATATCTGGTTTCTAGGGACTGCAGCAGGGACATCTTTGGAGGGCCATTATGCGGCCTACCACAGGATCCAACACTGACAATATCTCTGTTCTGGGAGAAACTGTATTTTAAAGGGGAGAGAGAAGGTCAACAAACATAGAAATGTGTCATACATTTTCAAGAATAGATAAATATTTGAATAGAGCAATTTAGTGGAAAGAGATTGATGGGATTGCAAATTACAAAACGTTGACTCTTGACTATCATATCTTCATTTTATAAATGAGGAATTAAGACCAGGAAGAGTTAGGCCCTTCCTTTTCATAATCTGATATCCACTTCTGTTTCCATGATACAGTTCAACTTTACCATCTACTTATTTTTCCAGTTAAAATGGGAATTATTATAACTACCTTAACTCACAATTGTATCCCCTGTGCCTGGCATTCTGCTTGATAATAACAAAATCTCACTAGTAATACATTGTTGACATTGCTGTCTTCTCTATACCATTCTCACCTCCTATTAGTCATTGCTGCACGGAGTCAGGAGAATAAGATGATTAGTTTTCAGATATGTATTCCTAAGGGAAAAGTGAAAGTGAAGTTGTTCAGTCGTGTCCTACTCTTTGTGACCCCATGAACTATAGCTCACCAGGCTCCTCTGTCCATGGAATTCTCCAGGCAAGAATACTGGAGTGGGTTACCATTTCCTTGTCCAGGTGATCTTCCCAACCCAAGGGGATTGAACTTGGGTTTCCTTCATTGTAGGCACCAGGTACTGGTCTGAGCCACCAGGGGTGGTATGTATTCATAAGTTTCCTTTAAAAAAAAATCTGTGAGAGACAAACTGATACAAATAGTCTTGATTTTTTTTCTCAGATTTTTTTGAATGGTTTCTGCAGGTGAGTTGGAATCATGGATGAAATATCAGCAAGCAAAGGATATGCCCCCCTTAAAAAACAAAACAAGATAAATAACTGAAAACTTGGGACCAGATACGGCCATATAATCACAACAGGTCATTTTCAATAATGGGATTTCTAGGAAGTAGACTAGCACTCAAGAATCAGATTGGTTACATGGACTTAAAAATCATTTGCAACCTGCAAATTGAGAGTCGTGTTTCATCCAGTGGGCTTTTTATGACTGCAGGCCCTGGAGACAGCATCTCCAGCAGCCCCGAGAGAAAGGCTCCAAGGTGGCGAGGGGGAAAGGTGGGCCATAGAAACGCTTTGCAGCAAAGAGCAGGTGGTCTAAGCATCGAAAGATGATTGTTAATTAAAGAAAGCCAGATATCCCAAGTCGAGGAGCCCAGTGCTTTTCTGTGTATGCAAAGATGCAGGAGCCGGGCCTCACTGAAATTGTTCCTTCGGTTTGCACCTCAGCTACCCCGAGCTAGTGTCCCGTGTTTCCAGCACATCCTGACTTTCCCGAGGACTCGGCGTGGGCAGCGGCTGCAGCCCGACGGCTGCTCGGTGGCGGGCATCCTCTCCTCCCTGAGTTTCCCCAGAGCTCTGTGGCTCACTGCTCATGGTGGCTGCAGTCACTGATCACTGTGACATCCCTGTTTCCTGCTTGGCAGGAAATGTTCCACTTCTTTATTAATCATCTGTGGGGGATGATTTTCTTCACTTAATAATATTGCTACTTAAGTCCTCCCACTGCTTCAAAGTAATTTCCTATTAGAATAATTTTGAATCCCTGTCATCACATTCAAGACCCTTCACAATCTGGACCCAAATAGCTTCATTTGCTTCCACTCTGTGTACTGTTATAGATGACGTCCTCTTGCCTCATAAAGGTTTTTCCATCTTCCAAAGAAATTTATTGCATTCCACACTTTCCATAAGAGTGTGAGTTCCGTAAAAAGAATGGCAATGACATTGATTTTTGTAGCACAGAGTCAGGCACATAATTGGGATTCAATAGACAAACTATGACTCACAATCTAAGTGAATAAGTGAATGAATCCGTGTCCTTATCAGGAAAATTTTGGCTGCTCAGTAATTTTGTTCTTGTTTCTTAGATCTGTAGTTGCATTTTTCTTTACTGAAAATCTGGAGCACTTCCTTCCATTTCAGTGTTGGGATTAGCCCAGGCTTCTCCCATTTGAGAGACTCACAGCATTGGCTTGACTATGTCTCACGGTGGATGACTCTAAGGAAACTTAGGGCTGTTGGTAACCATATCCTGATCATCCATTTATCTTGGCTTTGGTACATTAGGATTTTAATAGAAACTGCCTAATGTACAGGTAAAGTCAGCAAGAAATGAAATATAGGCCATTACTCGGTGGTATCAATTGAGCAGAGCAGCAAAATGTAAATCACTGAGAAACAGGGATGGTTTGTGCCACTTCACACTTGGAAGTAAGTCAGGGGACTTCCTGTGTTGGAGAGGTCCTGGGGTCCACTTTAGAAAGCTGAGGAAAAAAATCTCTCCCCGTGAGTGTCGACCTGGTAACCCAAGCAACCCAAGTGTTAGAGAAGGCAAGTGAAGCTCTGTGCTTTCCCTGTTCTTTGCAAGTGTCTAGCCCCATGCTTCCCGTGCATATGTTACAAACTCCAAGCTCAGTCTGCTTGCCGCATGGCAAGCCGATAAATAGGGAGATTGGGTTTTGAGGCAAAGAATAGAGACTTTAATTGGAAAGCTGGATATTTAGGAGGAAAATGGACTGGAGTCCTAGAGTGCCATCTTATCAGAGTCTGGTCACCAGCTTCTTTTATAGAACAAAGAGAGGAAGTAGGTGTGGAGGTGAAGTAAAAAGGCCATAAATCTTACAAAATATCCCTGGCTTGGCCACCACTGGGAAGGGGATTTTTTTTTTTTCTTTTCTGCAGCCGTTTAGAGGTGGGCAGCATCTGAATGTCTCCCCATGAGCGGAACGAAGGGACTTTAGTTTAACATTCAGACAGAGGGGGCTGGGTTCCAGAGGCAGGCCATTGCATATGTTTACAGCTATAGACAGCTCCCTTTCAGTGATTGACATTTTTTTTTTCCTGGAACCAGGCAAACTTCGATACCTGTGAGCGCATGAGTCTGTGCATCCATGAAACAGGAGGGATGCTGAGGAATTAGCACCTCACAGGCAACTCTCAACATCATTGGTTCTTCAGAATTAATATATAAATATCCCAGTTACAATGATTTTTTTTATTAATCTCCAGAATCTATGCAGACTTTAGCTCAAATTCTACTGTGTCAGCCTCTTTAATAACACCCCTTCCATTGGCTGCTTCATGGCAAATCGATGGGGAAACAATGGAAACAGTGGCAGACTTTGGTGATTGCAGCCATGAAATTAAAAGGTGCTTGCTCCTTGGAAGAAAAGTTATGACAAACCTAGACAGCATATTAAAAAGCAAAGACATTACCGACAAATGTCCATACAGTCAAAGTTATGGTTTTTCCAGTAGTCATGCAAAGATGTGAGAGTTGGACTACAAAGAAAGCTGAGCACCATAGAATTGATGTGTTTGAACTGTGCTGTTGAAGAAGACTCTTGAGAGTCCCTTGGACTGCAAGGAGATCCACCCAGTCCATCCTAAAGGAAATCAGTCCGGAGTGTTCATTGGAAGGACTGATGCTGAAGCTGAAACTCCAGTACTTTGACCACCTGATACGAAGAACTGACTCATCTGAAAAGACCCTGATGCTGGGAAAGATTGAAGGCAAGAGGAGAAGGGGACAACAGAGGATGAGATGGTTGGATGGCATCACCGACTCGATGGACATGGGTTTGAGTAAACTCCGGGAGTTGGTGACGGACAGGGAGGCCTGGCGTGCTGCAGTCCATGGGGTTGCAAAGAGTTGGACATGACTGAGCGACTGGACTGATTGATTACTTTCCATTCCTTTTACCCTGTCTCTGCCTGTGTTATCCAAACTTCCCAAATACACCACTTACAAATGAATCCAGGTCTCAAGATCATCACCAAGGAGAACCCAAATAATAACTTATATGTTTGAAGGGCCACCTGAGTCGGGGAGGATGTTAATATTTTGATAAATATTAAACCCAAAATTAAATAACTCTTTTACATTTGGGATTTTTCAGGGCACAGAAGGAAAGGATTTGTGAATGGATCTGGGTGATGGCCTGAAGCTGGGTTAGAAGTAGACCAAAATAAGTATCTCGCTGAGCCCAAGGGCCTGGCCTAAGGGCAGATCATCAGACTTCAGCTGGGGGCAGGGGGTGGAAAAAAGACTTTTCAAACCCTCTGCTTTCATGACCATCTCAGACACAGAGAGAAGTGGTAACAAATCGCACCTCAGATACATTCCAACATGTGCGGACATCCATGACACAGAACTTTACCTTAAAAGGGGCCTGTCTAGCTCACATCCATCTACTTTCATAGACTGTTACTTCTAACGACTAATTTTCAAAACTAACCCAGAAAAAAAATTGAGAAAAAAATCAATGATGTTAATACTGGATTATTACTCACAGAATAAAAGGATAAGGCATGAGTTCATACAAGCAGAAAATTAAAAAAAAAAGGTTATATAGTAGGCAAGGCTTGATCTTCCTTAAGGCCAGAATTCCAAGTAATAAATTTATAAGGAAATAAAGAAATATAATCATCGTTTCAGTCAGGAATAATCTATGGATGCTAGACAAAAGTATGATGAAGGAAAAGATATTCACAGAGTTTCAAAGTATCTTTCCATATGATACTAATTAAAAAGAGAAAAAATGGCAGTTTTACTGTGGAGAAATCTGGTAGATAGCATATAACTTCATCAGCAATTAGACACATGGGCTTCTTGAGACTGGGATAACTGTGGCACACTGCAAAGACACAGCATCACTTCTGGGGTATTCTTACCAAAAATGCCTAATCATGAGAAAACATTAGAGTAAGTTAAATTGAGAAAAATTCCAAAAGTAAACACTACAGGACACTTGAATAGTATCAGTGATATGAAAGACAAAGGTCAATGAAAGAAAATTTCCAAGCCATGGCAGCAAACTTTGCCCTCATGTCACATTGGATCCTGGGTCACTACAAGGACAGTTGTGAATCAGTTGGCAAAATCGGTCTGTACATTTAAGTGTTACATTGTATCAAGGTTAATTTTCTGATTTTGATCATTGGACTATACTTATGTGAGATGTTAACTTTTAAAGAATTTGGGTAAAGGGTATTAGAAATTCTTTGTACTAACTTTATAATTATTTTAAAATCTAAAATTATTTCAAAATAATTTGCAACTAAATGTGTTTCTTTTTAAGCCTTTATTAAGTATAGTAAGAAAGCTTTTGTATGTATGTAGAGAGAGACATACATGTATAGATAGTATGCATAATATATATGTATGTATTTTATAAAACTTAAGAATTTTTGCCTAACTAAAAATTTTATGATATTTTGATTCCACTTGTTCGACTTAGTATGAATAGAATGCTAGTAAAGAAATGCTATATTGTTTAAAAAAAAGAGAAGAAAGAAAAGGAAAGCAACATGCGATACAGTATTATTAACTAAACTACATATTTTTTTCAAGTTTTCACAAAATTTTATGCTCATGTCCATTATTTGTTTTCATACCTTATTCAAGATTCCACTTTGTATTTAGTTGCATTGAGCATCTTCAGCTGCATGGAGCAAATTCTGATAAATTCTCTTTTCATTTTTATTCTGTTACAAATGTTTTCTGATTTTCCTTGTTATGGCCTCTTAGATCCACCCATCATATAAAAGTGGACATTTGATTTCCAAATATATAGGGTTTTATACTATCTTTTGGGCTTCCCTGGTGGATCAGAAGTTAAAGTGTCTGCCTGCAATGCAGGAGACCTGGGTTCGATCCCTCGGTTGGGAAGATCCCCTGGAGAAGGAAATGGCAACCCACTCCAGTATTATTGCCTGGAGAATCCCATGGATGGAGGAGTCTGGTGGGCTACAGTCCACGGGATTGCAAAGAGTCGGACACAACTGAGCAAGCAACTTAACTATAGTATCTTTGATATTAATTTTAATTTTTATATTAATGTCTCATTTAAATGCTTTTTACTCTGCAATCACTCTCTGTGTTTTTTGCAGTCTTCTAACTATATTAAGGCTTTCAACGGCTAGGTCAAAAATCTTGGTAAATGTCACATTGCACTTGAAAATACATGGCTTATTTTCAAATCTCTTTTGATATTGATTTCCAACATAATTCCACAGTGATAAGAGAAGAGTCTGTTTGATTTCAATGCCTTTAGACCCTGACATTTTTGCGCCTTGTTTTATGTCTCTGGATATGTTCCAGCATCTCCTAATTTATAGCCGATGGGAACTTGAACAGAATTTGTACCTTGCTGTTGTGTGAAAATTGTGCAAATCTTAATTATGTTGAATTGGCTCATGGTGTTTTTCTGTATATTTGTTCTATTAATTTTGAGAGTTTGACATTGAAACTCCAACTAAAAATTTTAATTTATCTACTTAAATATAATTGCAATATATAGTGGAACTATATGTAACTTTGTTCTGTATTTTGCAAGTCTCCTGTAAATGTGTTATCAGACTTTAATAATTTAAAAAATAAAAAATAAAGAAAAAAATTACAACTAAAAAAGTTTTAGGATATTACAGACATCTTGAGAAAAACATGGTTCCAAAGGATGCAAGTATAGCAATCACAGAACATGGGGAAGAGTTCCTTGTGCTACACAGTAGGTCCTTGTTGGTTATGTCTTTTACACAGTAATGTGTGTGTGTTCACCCCAAACCCCTAACTTGTCCCTCCTCTCTACATTTCCTCTTTGGTAACCATGCATTTGGTTTTGATAGTGAAGTCTGGTTCGGTTTTGTAAGTAAATGCATTTGTATCATTTTTAAAAGTTAGGTGCCACCGGTGAGCGGCAGACTCCCATTTGCCAGGACTTGTGTTCACTCTGTGCCGGTCTCGGTCGGCCAGTAACCCGTCTCGTGGCTGGACCAGCCCTTGTGGTTCTTATGATTGCAAGATGCCCTTCAGCAATAACGCTCTGAAAACCTAAAAGAGAAAGAGAGTTTATCACTTGCAAGATGTGGAGATTGCATGGCCCACCTGGAGCCAGACAGTCAGTCTGCAGGTGGATAAAGAAGGCGGCTCAGATGGTAAAGCGTCTGTCTACAATGCGGGAGACCCGGGTTCAATCCCTGGGTTGGGAAGATCCCCTGGAGAAGGAAATGGCAATCCACTCCAGGACTATTGCCTGGAAAATCCCATGGACAGACGAGCCTGGTAGACTACAGGCCAAGGTGTCACAAAGAGTCGGACACGACTGAGTGACTTCACTTTCACTTTCAAAGAAGGCACCGGGAGCTGACTGCGGCTCAGATCATGAGTTCCTTATTGCCAAATTCAGACTTCAATTGAAGAAAGTAGGGAAAACCACTAGACCATTCAGGTATAACCTAAATCAAATTCCTTATGATTATACATGGAAGTGAGAAACAGATTAAAGGGCCTAGATCTGATAGATAGAGTGCTGATGAACTATGGAATGAGGTTCACGACATTGTGTAGGAGACAGGGATCAAGACCATCCCCATGGAAAAGAAATGCAAAAAAGCAAAATGGCTGTCTGAGGAGGCCTTACAAATAGCTGTGAAGAGAAGAGAAGCAAAAAGCAAAGGAGAGAAGGAAAGATCGAAGCAGCTGGATGCAGAGTTCCAAAGAATAGCAAGAAGAGATAAGAAAGCCTTCCTCAGCAATCAATGTAAAGAAACAGAGGAAAACAGTAGAATAGAAAAGACTAGAGATCCCTTCAAGAAAATTAGAGATACCAAGGGAACATTTCATGCAAAGATGGGCTCGATAAAGGACAGAAATGGTATGGACCTAACAGAAGCAAAAGATATTAAGAAGAGGTGGCAAGAATACATGGAAGAACTGTACAAAAAAGATTTTCATGACCCAGATAATCACTATGGTGTGATCACTCACCTAGAGCCAGACATCCTGGAATGTGAAGTCAAGTGGGCCTTAGAAAGCATCACTATGAACAAAGCTAGTGGAGGTGATGGAATTCCAGATGAGCTATTTCAAATCCTGGAAGATGATGCTGTGAAAGTGCTGCACTCAATATGCCAGCACATCTGGAAAACTCAGCAGTGGCCACAGGACTGGAAAAGGTCAGTTTTCATTCCAATTCTAAAGAAAGTTAATGCCAAAGAATGCTAAAACTACCGCACAATTGCACTCATCTCACATGCTAGTAAAGTAATGCTCAAAATTATCCAAGCCAGGCTTCAGCAATATGTGAACTGTGAACTTCCAGATGTTCAAGCTAGTTTTAGGAAAGGCAGAGGAACCAGAGATTAAATTGCCAACATCCACTGGATCATGGAAAAAGCAAGAGAGTTCCAGAAAAACATCTATTTCTGCTTTATTGACTGTCAAAGCCTTTGACTGTGTGGATCACAATAAACTGTAGAAAATTCTGAAAGAGATGGGAATACCAGACCACCTGACCTGTCTCTTGAGAAACCTGTATGCAGGTCAGGAAGCAACAGTTAGAACTGGACATGGAACATCAGACTGGTTCCATAGGAAAAGGAGTACATCAAGGCTATATATTGTCACCTTGCTTATTTAACTTATATGCAGAGTACATCATGAGAAATGCTGGGCTGGAAGAAACAAGCTGGAATCAAGATTGCTGGGAGAAATATCAATAACCTCAGATATGCAGATGACACCACCCTTATGGCAGAAAGTGAAGAGGAACTAAAAAGCCTCTTGATGAAAGTGAAAGAGGAGAGTGAAAAAGTTGGCTTAAAGCTCAGATTCAGAAAACGAAGATCATGGCATCTGGTCCCATCACTTCATGGGAAATAGATGGGGAAACAGTGGAAACAGTGGCAGACTTTATTTTTTTGGGCTCCAAAATCACTGCAGATGGTGATTGCTGCCATGAAATTAAAAGATGCTTACTCCTTGGAAGAAAAGTTATGACCAACCTAGATAATATATTCAAAAGCAGAAACATTACTTTGCCAACAAAGGTCCATCTAGTCAAGGCTATGGTTTTTCCTGTGGTCATGTATGGATGTGAGAGTTGGACAGTGAAGAAGGCTGAGCGCTGAAGAATTGATGCTTTTGAACTGTGGTGTTGGAGAAGACTCTTGAGGGTCCCTTGGACTGCAAGGAAATCCAACAGGTCCATTCTGAAGGAGATCAGCTCTGGGTATTCTTTGGAAGGACTGATGGTGAAGCTGAAACTCCAATACTTTGGCCATCTCATGCGAAGAGTTGACTCATTGGAAAAGACTCTGATGCTGGGAGGGATTGGGGGCAAGAGGAGAAGAGGACGACAGAGGATGAGATGGCTGGATGGCATCACTGATCAATGGACATGAGTTTGGGTGAACTCTGGGAGTTGGTGATGGACAGGGAGGCCTGGCGTGCTGTGATTCATGGGGTCGCAAAGAGTGGGACACGACTGAGCAACTGACCTGAACTGAACTGAAAGAAGGCACACAGGCCATCGTTTTGCTTTACTGCGGCCCTTGGATTTTGTGGGCTCACTCTTTATTTGTGAGTTCAAAATAAGGGTGTAGAATTAAAGTGTGGAAAAGGAACAAAGCAGTGGCCCCAGCCCAAATTGTCAGGTGCCAAAAACAGCCAGCCTCTCTAAAACAAAGGCGACTCAGTGGGGACAGATGGCCTGGCCCTTTGTGTAGCCCTGAGGCTGGCAGTGTGGACTCTAACAGCTGTCTTGGTGTAGCCCTGAGGCTGGCAGTGTGGATTCTAACAGCTGTCTTCAAGTGGACCCCTCTTTGAAAGCAGATGCCTCAGCAATCAAACCTTGAGGCAGGCACTTGCATTACAGAAAAGAGAAAATCCAACTGTCAAACCTTAAACTACACAAGGACACAAAAAACAATATTCGTCTTTATCATCCTCACTTGGGGGCATAGCACTGGAGGTTTCTATGTTCATTTCCTTCTCAGAAAAACAAAAACGGAGACAGCAGTCGTCCAGACCTTGAGATCTCGCAAGTAACTGTGACAAAGCCAATCAGCACGATTGTGATGGTAAATCCTCCTTGAAGCGGCTCTTGCTTCTCTCTGTATATTCAGGCTCAACATTCCATTCTGAATGGAAAGTGTAAAGCAAAAAAAAAAAAAAAAAAAAGACCAGCATTTTTCTCTTAAAAGTGGAGTTTTCAACTATGGTTACATTCTCAAGAGGTTTCTTTTTATTGAAACTTGATTTTTTTTAACCCCAAACTTTCTCAGGTTTCAAGAAGACCATCTTTTAATTACATCATTCCTTGGTCTGAAGCCTTTCTTATTATGTGTCTAAATGGTATTATTTGGACTTGTGTTGCTCTCCCCTGTTCGGTTTCAGAGTTCGCCTTTGCCGCCCTGCAGAATGAATTTCTCGTCTTGTTGCCTTGAGGACATTCATTGGAAACATCACGTTGTACCTGATGGAGATTCTCCTGATGAAAAGGTTCACGACAAAGAACAAATTAATATTTGGTGACAATCAATAGCACCGCCCAGTGCATTTTCCCCTTTCCTTCACTTTTCCATCTTCTTTCTCATTGTCCTAGCTTCCTGACTCTTTTCAAGTAGAAATGAACTTTCATTTATTGCGAAAGAACTCGTATGGCTATCTCTTGGTCTTAATTAAAACAAGGACCATAGCTTGTCTGGAATCCTTTGAATTCTCAACAAAGAGCCTCAGAACTACAACTCAAATCAGAAAAAGTAATGAATGAAGGGGAATCTATCTATCCCTTTGCTGAAGAGAAATGGATCCTCTGGGCTGTGAGGCGACAGATTACTATTCCAGTCAATTTGCTTTTCTTATTTTTTAAGATCTGTGTGTGTGTGGGGGGGGGGGGAGGTATTTGAGATTCATTTTGTTATTTCCATACTAAAGGGTATATTATGAATCTACTTGGAATGGCTAAACTATTGGTGAGTTTACTGTACACAGACTTTTTCACTGCTATTAATCTTATATAGCACCTGGGAGGCTTCGTTTAGAGTGCATGGGGATTATAGAAATAACAGCACGCCATGTTATAACATTGTTCTGTCTTCCATACAACATTAAGGGCAGCCCAGCTGGCCTGAAATGGCCAGGTTGCCCAGCTCACTTTGTCAGAGTGGTTTTTTCATGATGAAAATTGCCTAATCTATTCAACTTAGGAGAAGTATTTTCTTTCACAAATGCATATTTGGTATGTGTATGCCTTATTAACTACTTGTCAAGTGTTATTCTCCCTAAATTGCTACAGGAAAAGCAAATGGCCCACGTTTCTGAAAAGTTGTGGATATAAGAAAGCAACTGTGAATTCTGAGCATCAGGTCCACTCTCCTGCTGTAACAAAGAGGATGAGCAGCTCTCATAACTGCAGCACTTGTGTGAATTATTGCTCTTCCACACATACTGACCAGTGCTGACATAACAGAAGGGGTATGGTGAATGGCACAACAGAGGTGGCATTTACTGTCTGGAAATACAGTTTATGGGTAAAGAGTTTCCTGCTTTGCTTGTATGTTTTTTCTCCCAAAGGTTTAATATCATCTTCAAAATACACTAAAAAGACCACTGAAAAATTCATATTGTCAGAGAATGTGCATGTGTCTGGGTGGAAATGCCCTAGCTGAAGTAGGAGAAATGGGCAAAAGGAATCATAAGAGAAAGAAAGAGAATGAACACAGAGATTCCAAAAATATGTCCAATGTCGTCATCCGCGCTCTCTCAGCTTTACCTTGGGCCGAAATTATCTTCCTTTAGTTCATTTCTTAAAGTGGAAAATAGATTTTTTTTTTCTCTTACTTATAAATATTCTGAGAGTGTAGGTCATCTGTTTAATGGTTTCCATTAAGATTCTTCCAATCTTTCTTTCTGCTTGATTTTCACGTAATTGTGCTAACATTACCATAGAAAGCTTCACTAAATTAAAATATTGTTATGGCTAAATGTTACAGGTGTTACATTATAATTCATGATAAAAGGTTATTCATTAGTTTGAGGTTCTATTAGCACAATCTTTCTGCCTTCACAACTAAGAAGTAATAAGGCATTTCGGTTCTGTGATAGTGAGTTAATTGCTCATTTTCCTAATGTTAGCCCTTAAGAAAATGTAAATAATATGAAGACAATATTACCCCTTGTCTAATTAAACAGAAGGAGGACACAATAATATACTAAAAAGAACTACAACCACAAAATTAGGAAAACTGTGTTTGTATGTGTTTTAGGAAAGTGATTTCTTCTTTTTCAACTTGTTTCTTAGCCATAAACTATTATTAACAATTGAACCTCTCCTAAAAGGATGTTGTAAGACTCAAATGTGAGAATATATGTCATCATGCATGCATTCATTCTAAAGTGTAAGGTATTGTTACCGTTATCTTCTTCAACTTTTAAGCACTTTCCTGTGAGTATATGTGCCCTGTTCCTACCCCACCCACTGCACCAAAAGCTCTCTAAATATTTACATGCACTCATGATACAAGTGTAAATCTTTAAATAATCACAGGTTATGTCAATATGGAAAGCCATTTGAAAGAAGGGAAATATCACACGAAACTATTTACTGTTGTTGGGTACAGAAGCTCTGGGAAATCACAGGTGGTTCTGGGATGGGTCCTGTGAATTCTGCCTCCTTCTCGAGCACCCTTGTGTGATCATCTGACACCTGGAGAATCCAAAGACACAGTCCTCTAAGGAAGAGGTGTGTGCTTCGTTAGGGAGCAGCTAAAGAGGAGGGACTGGGGAATTCAAAAGAAAGGGCTACAGGGAGCAAGTGAGATCCGCAGATGAAGAAGCCACAAAAGCCAGTAAGTTGGCCGACGAGTGTCAGCAGAAAGGAAAGAGGCTTTCCTCGGAACAGCTGGCAATCTGGGGAGATGGTGGGCCTGTGTTCAGACATCAACTCAAATGATCTGCTCAGCAAGACGATTTTTAAAGAGAAAAAGGAGAAACAAGTTCAGTGAATCATTAGGGCAGGAGGTCAGATTGTTCTTCATTTTTCTGTGTCATGCAGACCTGCTCGTTTCTCCTTATCTTCCTTTGTGTGCCATCTTGCCCATGTGGTCCACCAGCAAATTTACTAAGGGGGTGAAAGTCAGTCATTCTTTCACAACTTCATTCTTCATTCTCATTCTCACTCTACTCCAGGAAATAAATTAATAGGTTTGGGAAGGCATTGAGTACGTTCATTAAAGCAAAAATGAGGGGCTGGGTTAAATGTTGCCTTGTGATCTCATCCTTATGATTTAGATCTGAGGAAAATTGGGATGAACAAACAGAACGGGAGCAAAGGAGCTGTTTACAAGGACATCTTCATCAGCTGAGTCTGGAAGAGACTGCATAATCTACGCGACCAAGTCATCTGGATAGAACTCCCACCCTCCTGTCTCCACACTGCACTTTTCTGCCATCTACTCAATCCAGCTGTGGGTTCTCCCACTCCCCATCTCAACCTGATTGCTTGGAATGACACGAGAGAGGGCCAGTGCAGTGTAGAGAAGGACAGACTTCGTCTCCAATCTGCTCTGAAGGAGCAGTGACCAAAAGTGTGTCCGCCCGTGCACCTTGAGAGCCTCACCAGGCTGAGGCCCCACCCAGAGGCAGCAACCACAGCATCCTGCGTGGTCTTGCCCCATGAATCTTTCACATTTCATCATGAACCTTGACTTAGGACACTCTAGACATCCCAGTCTACTATTCTTTCTCAAAAAAGGAGATCCTTCCATCTTGGGACTGCTGCATTTTCTGCTTCCTTAACCAAGAACACTCTCCTCTATGTTCTCCCAATGACTGGCTTCCCACCCATCAGTTACATGCAGACTGGTGGATTAGGGTGACATCAGTAATAGGTCCATGGATATATAAACACGGCATGGTATAAACTAAAGTTGGCACCAATACCACTGTTAGCTGAAGAGTATTAGGGTAATTAAACAGATATAAAATTTGGAGAAAAACATTAGCTTATGAAAATAAGTTCAGATGAATTAAAGGCCAATGTAGAAAAAGAAAAGCATTGGAAACAAATTTTAATTTAAAAGTAACATGGCCCTCTTAAACCAACACAAATCAAAAACTTTTCAGTTCAGTTCAGTTCAGTCTCTCAGCCGTGTCCGACTCTTTGCCACCCCATGAATCACAGCACGCCAGGCCTCCCTGTCCATCATCAACTCCCGGAGTTCACTCAGACTCACGTCCATTGAGTCCGTGATGCCATCCAGCCATCTCATCCTCTGTCATCCCCTTCTCCTCCTGCTCCCAATCCCTCCCAGCATCAGAGCCTTTTCCAATGAGTCAACTCTTTTCATGAGGTGGCCAAAGTACTGGAGTTTCAGCTTTAGCATCATTCCTTCCAAAGAAATCCCAGGGCTGATCTCCTTCAGAATGGACTGGTTGGATCTCCTTGCAGTCCAAGGGACTCTCAAGAGTCTTCTCCAACACCACAGTTCAAAAGCATCAATTCTTCGGTGCTCAGCCTTCTTCACAGTCCAATTCTCACATCCATACGTGACCACAGGAAAAACCATAGCCTTGACTAGACGGACCTTAGTCTTTTTTAATGTGGAAAAGTGTATGAAATGTACCATTCTAACTGTGTTAACTATATAGTCCAGGATATTAAATACATTCATAATGTAGTGAAACCGCCATCATTCATCTCCATAACTCTTTTCATCTTGAAAAACAAGCTCTGCCCACATTAAACAGAAATTCTCCATTTCCTGTTACCCCAACACCTGACAACCACCACTCAACACTTGTAGCTATGGTGTTGGCTACGCTAAGTATCTCCAGTGAGTAAAACCATAGTCAAAATGAGGGTGTTAGTTTCTCAGTCCTGTCTGACTCTTTGCAACCCCATAGACTTTGTAGCCCACCAGGCTGCTCTGTCCCTGGGATTCTCCAGATAAGAATACTGGAGTGAGTTGCCATTTCCTTCTCCAGAGGATCTTCCTGACCTTCCAGTCACCTGCATTGGCCGGCAAATTCTTTACCACTGAGCTATCAGGGAAGTCGATACACACACACACACACACACACACACTCACAGGTGTAGGGAACAAGCTAGTGATTACCAGTGAAGTTAGGGAGAAGAGCAATATATGAGTAAGGGAGTTGGTGGTACAAACTATTTGTTGTAAGATAAGCTCAAGGATGTATTGTTCAGTGGGGAGAATATAGCCAATATTTTGTAATGAATATTAAAATAGCATTAGTTGGTATTCATCAAAATATAAAGTGGGCATGACTTTTTGTTCCAGAAATATATTTTCCATTTATATATCTTAAAGAATGTTTAATAATCAGCTATTGAAAAGAATAATACAAATCATTTGCTAGAATATTAAATGAGAAAGTACTTACATTCTAATCACAGGGAGAAAATGAAAAGTTTCATAAGGAAAAGTCTTTCTAAATGGAAATATGACTGAATGGAAATGTAGCACGCAAAATGTTAAATGCAGTGAATTTAAGAAATTGACTTTTATTATCTTCTTTATACATTTTAAAACTTTATATAATTTCTCCTATTAGTTTTCAATCAAAAAATTAATAAGTTGTTAGAGTAGAAGTATAAAATCAAATCAAAATTGCTGATGGTATTGACTCACATCAAAATATAAATCTTTGCTTCAGTACAGAGTGTTTTCTATTATTCTACAGTAACCTCCAAGAAACAGATGAGTCCTCAGAGCCATTTAACCTCTTAGGTGTGATGCTTGAAATATAAGGCTTTGCATCTATCTGCCTTCTTCACTTCACCTCTAGGAACAAAGACAGACAGACAGCACACCCTCAATGCAGCATTCAACTGTATCTTGATATCAGGATCATTCCTTAAAGATTCTCGCCTCTCACCTTTGCTTCTTCTCCTGTCGAAGGCCTGTTAGTGCAGGATGCGATGTTCCCACCGCTGCCTACAATCTCAAGACTCAGCAGTGAGCAGCGTCTTCCTAAATAGCACGTGGACATTGGAGGGCGCCAGGTATCGGGTTCGTGCATGCACGTGCTGACTCGCATCTCCTTCACTCTTCTGATGCCCAGTGACGTCTGCAGCCTGTAAAGGACAAGGCGCGCTGTGGACGTCCTGATAAATATTAAATGATGACGATGGTATTGGCAGAGCAGAGGCCTGTCTTTGCAGCTCTGTAATCTCTCCTGTACACTGTGAGCCTCCTCAGACAGCTGTCCCCTTCTTTCTTTCATAGGCAGGGATTCCTTGCCAAATTAAAGCTTGAGAGGAGCCCATTACATCTGCACGTCATTGTGGGAGCGTGAGGTGTGAATGCCTGCAGCCGCACACATCACTCAGAGCCATGTCTCTTTGATAAATACTGTCTCAAGAACCAATTCAGATCGACTGCCTGGCCAATTGAATCAATCATTCAGATATCTTATCCAGAGAGTGTGTGGTGCAGAAAACACTGGCCAATTCCAGGAGTTACAAAATCCCACCCCATCGAAGACCTTTCAGTCAGCACATGTTAGCTGAATATATTGACTTAATAATCATGAGTTTCTGGAGAAATATTTTAAACATGCACTTTAGTGAGTTTATTGAAGAACTGAGATTATCAAGGTTATCAATATCAACATCGATTTTTAGGGAACTGATAGCACTATAATGACTGGGATTTGGCTGTTACTCTACTAGCCACTTTCTCGTTTAATTTTTGAATTTCTTGCTTAATATCCAAAGAAACCCCTCAAAAGCTATGTCTAATACCTGGGATAAACCTAGGCCAAGAAAATATAAGCAGTTTGTCATGGATCACGAGAAAGAGGATTGGTCCAATGCCATTTCCTGTGACTTCAAAGTGTTCATAGGCTTTTTTGGGCATACTTTTAGAATAGAAAGATCACTTTAACAATAATACTATTTTTTTCACTTCTGTATTTTAAAAAATGTGTACTATCTCTTACTCAAGGTATAGCAAGAAATAGTAAGAAAAGCAGGAAAAAATTCAAGTTCTTTTGCTTCAAGCCAGTAAATCCACTTCTTGTACTTAATAATTACCTTTATTAAAGTGACAGTTCTATTCCAATTACAACAAAAACTACAGACAAGAAAATGCCCAAATGTAGTAATAAAGGAATAGTTTAAAACCACAGAGTGGAATATTTTTCAACAATTAAAATTGAGTGTTACAAAGACTAATAAGCTCAAAATGCTGACTCTATAACAGAGAGTAAGAAAAGCCTCTGCATATAAACACTGTAATGTTTTTAAAAAAAAAAGCTGAATAGGAAATAAGATTGAAAAAATATAAAATTTATCCCAGGTTGTTAAAATTATAAGTGTTTTTCTTTTATGTTTCAGTAATTTCTAAAAATTTGTTATAGTAACTTTATAATAGAAGGCACCTCTAAAAGAGATCTATTCTCAATCAAATCAGATCAGCATCTTTGTTCTAAATGGTGGTCATGTAATGATAGCATGATAAGTTTAAATTAATCAGATATATTTTCTTTCTCAGCTAGATAACTGATTCAGCAAAGAGAACAGGCAGGATTTATCAAGGGTATTTATGAAAGAGCTATTTTGCTATATCATTGGCTGGATTCTTTTGCATAGTACAATATATTTTCTTTGATCACACATTTCAAACTGTATGCTTACTGATAAGTTCTTTTTTTAAGAGAGAAAATTCTAGGAATTTTTATTATGATTTATGCAATTCCTGATTTACACAGTTTGGTGGTGCTTTATATTTTAATTAACTCACCATCACCAGCATATTGAAATTGTATTTTAGTGCACTAATTGAAAAAAAAAGCTGTCCATTTCTGCACTTACCCATGCAGCTACGAATTTCATTGTCTCCTTCATGAGATTAAAGAAGTTTCCAGTTAAGAAAATGATTTTAATCTATGAATTCATGAGGCATTTCCTGAACTTTTCTTGGTTTCTACTAAACTGTGTGATAAAACAGATTGTAATGGGAAGCCACATCATGAAGAAAACAATTATCACCTTGTCATAGGAATGGAAACACAATCATGCAGAAGGCTCCTCACAGAGGCGGTGCGGAGCGAGTGCTGTGAATTCTTGGGGTTCAGAGACAGGCCCCGAGATAGGCCCCCTGGACATTAAGAGGGCAGGCGAAGGTGGACAGGAAGGTGTTTGTGGAAAAAAAAGTATGTGTGTGTATTCTCAGTTGCTCGGTCGTGTCCGACTCTGTGACCCTGTGGACTGTGGCCCACTAGGCTCCTCTGCCCATGAGCGTCTCCAGGCCAGAACACTGGAGTGGATTTTGCCATTTCCTCCTTGAGAGGATCTTCCCAACCTGGGGACAGAAGCTGCGTCTCCTTTGCTGTGGGTGGATTCGTAACCACTAAGCCAGAAGGAGGCTGCTCAAGCTCTGTCTTTGTCATGCAGACATCACTTTTTAAAGTGTTTTACTATAGTTGTGGCAACCTGTGTTACCAATTCATCTCGAAAACAGCATCTGTAATAACATTTTTAAACTAGAAGTGCTTGTTTAAATTAAGCACTTAGACTATGAAAGAACATTTTATTATTCAAATTGGAGAAATAAATACTGCTTTTGGCTTTCTATCACACATCTATTTGTATGTTACTCACCGTTTTGTCTATATTTATCTTTCTGTGTATTATCTATCTACTAATTGCTATTTTCTCCTGAGTGTTCTGTTACTCTCTCATTTACATATTGAAAATAAATATATTCCTTCTTTAAGTATCAAAGGAATTATAGCAATTTGTGATGGGAATTATGTATCTTTTCTTCAGCCTGTAAGTTAGTATTAATAATTTCTTAAAAAATTCATTTCAAAATGGCAATCCATTCCCCGGAAAACCCCGTGGACAGAGGAGCCTGGTGGGCTATCGTCCATAGCGTCACAAAGAGTGGGACACAACTGAGCGACTAAAAGACAACAGCAGCAGCGAGACGCCCACATTCAGTCACCTGCTTACCTGCGAATGCTGAGAGTGCCTCAATCTTTTCCAATGGCTTTCTTTCATAATCCTTGAAATATCCATAAAAAAGATACCACCTTTAAAAACTAGGTTTTGGGGAAAAATAATCTTACTTTGCTATTCCAAGGTTTAACTATTAGCATAAATATTGCTATGAAGAAATTAATAAAGGCTGACTGCTTTACAAACATATTGGGCAGATTTATCATTCTATTCAGACATGATAGTTTATACTATCCCAGTGCTGATTTAAAATGCAATGGTTCAGATGTAGGCAAAGACAAAATTGAGTTATATCAAGGTGCTGTGTGTCACTGTGCTAGCCAGGGTATCTAATGTAATTTGTTTCTTATAGTGTTTATGAAATGTTCCATCTGGCATGACATGGCTCTAAGACAGAAGGTGCTGGCATATTAAAGATACAAGCATCTCACACTTGATATTTACCAATTTATTATTTCAGTAGAAAAAAGACAACCTTCAGAAAACTGTGAAGATATTAACAAACTCAGACATTTGATTCAGATATAAATTTGAGGACTACTATATTCATAACACATCGAGATATTTTAATTGGATAGGATTTTGTTTTTAAGCTAAAAGCAAATAAATCCAAGAGATTTTTTTTTTTCTTTCTATTCAGGAAAACGGGACGTTTAACACTGCTTTGCTGATTTTCATTTTAAGAAAAAGAGGTTTTTAAAGCAAAAATTGTAATGTCACAACATGATATGTTAACAGAGCCCATTTTCAGTCAGAGTCTAAAACAGAAAAACACTCCATTATAGACCCAAAAAGCTAGGAACTGCTAGGTGGTCACTGATTGTGCTTCATAGCTGTTCAGTCTCTCAGTCGTGTCTGACTCTTTGGGACCCCATGGACTGCAGCACACCAGGCCTCCCTGTCCATCACCAACTCCCGGAGCTTGCTCAAACTCATGTCCATTGAGTCAGTGATGCCATCCAACCATCTCATCCTCTGTCGTCCCCTTCTCCTCCTGCCTTCAATCTTTCCCAGCATCAGGGTCTTTTCCAATGAGTCATCTCTTCGCATGAGGTGGCCAAAGGACTGGAGCTTCAGCTTTAGCATCATTCCTTCCAAAGAAATCCCAGGGCTGATCTCCTTCAGAATGGACTGGTTGGATCTCCTTGCAGTCCAAGGGACTCTCAAGAGTCTTCTCCAACACCACAGTTCAAAAGCATCAGTTCTTTGGCACTCAGCCTTCTTCACAGTCCAACTCTCACATCCATACATGACCACAGGAAAACCCATAGCTTTGACAGTATGGACTTTTGTCACCAAAGTGATGTCCCTGCTTCTTAATACACTGTCTAGGTTTGTCATAGCTTTCCTTCCAGGGAGCAAACATCTTTTAAATTCATGCCCATAATCACCACCTGCAGTGATTTGGGAGCCCAAGAAAATAAAGTCTGTCACTGTTTCCACTGTTTTCCCATCTATTTGCCATGAAGTGATGGGACCGGATGCCATGATCTTAGGTGTTTGAATGCTGGGTTCTAAGTCGGCTTCTTCACGCTCCTCTTTCACCTTCATCAAGAGCCCCTGTAGTCCCTCTTCGCTTCCTGTCATTACAGTAGCATTATCTGCACACCTGAGGTGATCGGTGTTGCTCCTGACAACCTTGACTCCAGCTTGTGATTCATCCTGGACCTGGGATCTTCCCCTGTCCCCTGTATCAGCAGGTGGATTCTTAACCCCTGGACCACCAAGAAAGTCCCTCTGTTTCTTTTCCTCAGGGAACTCCCAGACGCCTTGTCACTCTAATCTATAAACCCACTTCTTTAAACTTTAAAATAGCATTAGAGCCAGGGTGGAGGGCTCAGGGCTTCTACTAAGATGATGGGAGAGATCTCCTGATGATGAGAGGCCACCATGGGGCACTCCTGGTGACAGGCACCAGAGCGAAGGGTCAGCAGAGGCCACTGTCCAGAGGTAGGGAGAGGCGGGATGTTCAGGGAAGAGAAGAGAGATCGCTGTGGCTGTGTGTGGGGATGAGCCTGACACTCCATGCCCAGCAGGACATAGGGCCAGCTGCTGTGCATATCCACTCAGAGACCCTAAGTGCTCAGGGCTTTTTTTTTTTTTTTTTTTTGCCTCACTTTGTGGCATCCCAAGTGACTCAGTGGTAAAAGAATCTGCCTTCCAATTCAGGAGACACAGGAGATATGGGTTCAGTTCCTGGAAACAGAAGATTAATTCCCTGAAGTAGGAAATCGAAGCCCATTCCAGTATCCTTGCCTCAGAATCCCATGGACAGAGGAGTCCAGTGGGCTACAGTCCATAGGGTCGCAAAGAGTCGGACAGCCTGGCCACACCAGTACAAGCTGGTGACAATATAAGCCTTGTTGCACTCTCCTCCCAGTTTTGAGCCAGTCCATTGCTCCGTGTCCAGTTCTAACTGTTGCTTCTTGACCTGCATACAGGTTTCTCAGGAGACCAATAATATGGTCTGATATTACCATCTCTTTAAGAATTTTCCACAGTTTGTTGTGACCCACAGAGTCAAAGGTGATGGAATTCCAGCTGAGCTACTGAAAATTGTAAAAAAGATGATGTTGTTAATGGGATACACTCAATATGTCTGCAAATTCAGAAAACTCAGCAGTGGCCACAGAACTGGAAAAGGTCAGTTTTCATTCCAATTCCTAAGAAGGGCATGCCAAAAAATGTTCAGACTACCACACCATCGTCCTTAGTTCACATGCTAGCAAGATTATGCTCAAAATCCTTCAAGCCAGGCTTCAACAGTACATGAACCAAAACTTCTGGATGTACAAGCTGGGTTTCGAAGAAGCAGAGGAAACAGAAATCAAATTGCCAACACTCGTTAGATCATGAAGAAAGCAAGAGAGTTCCAGGAAAACATCTGCTTCACTGAAGATGCTAAGGACTTTGACCGTAGGGATTACAACAGTGTGGATAGAGAACATCTTCCCAAAGGGTTGTTCCTGAAGTATTCTGTTTAAGTACTAGAGGTACTGGGCTGCTTCCTATGGCCTCTGTTCTCAAATTCTGTAGAGCTCCCTTTATTCCTCAGAAGTTAATCTCTTGTTGTTGTTGAATCATCCTTTGCATGTAACATTTCCTGTTGACTTTACTGTGTGATTTCCATGTCTGGACACAAAGTCCAGACAAAGATCAAGTCCTTTTTTGTAGTGAGTGCCCTACAGTGTTTCCGGAGGTACCTGACCTATCTCCACTTCTGTATTCATCCTTACTGAGCTCCCCTGCAACCAAAACCAGTCTAGAACCTGTTTGGATAGCATTTGTTTTCCTTTGAGTGACCAGGTTTCCACCTTTCACACTATGACTCTGATAGTTTTCTCTGACCTTTCAGGGGAAGCAAATCTCTTCTGAAATGTCCTTTCAGAGGCAGAGCATCCAGCTTCCATCGAATATGCTTGTAAGTCAGCATCGTGTTCACTTTGAATAGGGAAAATAAATAGTAAGAGATAATTTTTAAAAGCCAATATATTTCAACAAGTGATATATTTTGTGCCACAGAGAATAAATGACTTCAATAATCATAAATGAATGCTACTGGAATCACAATTTTTTTTCCAAATTAGACTTTATTCTAGGACATACATAAGCTACTCATCAACCACTGATTTTGCCTTCATGTGCCACTGTTTCTGTTCATTGAAAACTAAAGACTCCCTTTCTTTTACCTAAATGATTAATTGCACATACTAATCAACTTTCACTTTCTTCTTAGTTCATTGCTGCTGTGAAAAAGATTGTCAGAAACTAAATGAACCTTTTAGAATTGACTCATTTCTCCTTTTTTTGTACATTTTACCCAGCAACTAAATAACATTTTTTAATTAAATAAAAGAAGAAAATCCACATTCTTAAGGCAGAAGAAAATGCAATCTAAATAAGTTGTTACCAGACTTCACCTGATGGAAGTCTCTTGCTTCCTCAAGGCCTTATCAAAGGGCATTAAAAGAGCAAATTCACATGTTTATTTTGCTATTATTGTTCCATACTTAACTTCTGTCCAACCTGCTTCACTTCTAACCTTGAACCATTCCAACAGCAGAAGACGTTTACTGACAAATGTAAACTTTTAAATACGATTCATGCTGCTTGGAAACAAAGAGAGAATGAGGTGATAAAGGTGTTATTCAGTTTTATGAATGTGTCTGATTTAGAAAGTTAAAGACAGCTTTAAAAAACTCACAGAACACTTGCTTATTGATGGATAATTATGAGCATTTCATTTGTCTTATACTTACAGCACATATATAATATTTGTGTTTATATAAAGGAACACAGAAGCACGTACAAGGTATATGTATATTTTTATTACGAATCAAAAATGTCAAAATTAAAAAGTCAAATCCATAGAATTCACTCATGTCAAACACTGATATCAAAACTAAATTGAAATTTCAGACCATGGTATGTTTACAGTCTAATTTGTGATTAACTGTTTAGTTTTTTCTTTGCTTGTTTATTTTGCTTTGCTTTAACCAAGACAGTGATGCCTCTCACTACAGTTGATTTCATGGCAGTACAGTACGTAGAAAAGCCTGTGTAGAAATGACTAAAGAGTCTGAGCTGAAATCTCATGCCTGCCTGGTGACTTTAGACTAATAAATTCAGTCCTTTGGATCTTGGTATTTTGACCTATAAAGCAGAGATAATAATATTCAACTCAAAACCACTGAATGGACTATATTAAATCATGCAAATGAAGCAAAAAATTTGAATCACAATAGGGATAACTTCCCTGCTCCTCTGTACAGCCCAAGCATTTAGGGAACCATAATCTGAAAAATTTTCCAAAGCAGGATGGAAAAGCCCAGACAAGGCAATTACAGTGTGTTTGCATTTCAAGTCCATCTAAGCATAGCTTACCCAAGTGAGGTTTAACAGGCCCTACTCATCTTCAATAATTAGTAATAAATTCTTGACCTCCATGTATCTATATGAGCAGACATATTCAGAATGGATTGATGAAATAGATGAAGCCATAGTTCACTTTGGGATTGCCTGTTTCCCTGAATATTGCAATATAATATATATGTAATATATTATATTACATATAATGTATATGTAATATAATATATTGCAATATAATAAAGTAGAAAAATATATGGGAAGTGCATATATGGTGAATTCTTACACACTGAGCACACTCATGTAACTGACACAAAAACCAAGGAACAAATACTGTGTGAACCCCAGAAGACTCCATTTGCTCCCTTCCGGTGGCTACCCCTGACCCCCACCCCAAGGAGAACCACTATCCTGGGGTTTCCTGGCGAGAATGTACTCAGTTTTCAAGCCACTTCTCAGTTAAATTATTCAAGATCTTTTTCAACAAGTATATATTCAGTAACACTTAATGACTCAGGAATTATCAGTTGGTAAAGAGTCTGCCTGCAACGCAGGGGATCTGGGTTCGATACCTGGGTCAGAAAGATCCCTTGGAGAAGGAAATGGCAACCCACTCCAGTATTCTTGCCTGGAGAATCCCATGGACAGAGGAGCCTGGCGGGTTGCAGTCCACAGGGTCGCAAAGAGTCGGTCACAACTGAGTGGCTAATTTTTTCACTTTCTTTTTCATGAGGTGGTCAATGAAATAAAACTTATCCCCTGCCCTCCTGGAGCATATGATCTAGTAAAAGCCAGAAAATGATGAAATTTTAAAATCTAATCTATGAATACACACTTGGTGAGCCAAAGCCCACATTTAGTCCCTAGGATAACTATGCTTAAGGAGTTCCCCCCAAAAAGCTGCTGGCCATGTTCCCCACAAAAGAGTTTACATTTAGGCATCATCTCTGCAAATTCTATTCAGGATTCCATACTGAACTTAAAAATCATCATAAATAAGAAATAATCTTAGTAAAATCCTAGACATATGAAGAGAAGGGAGAAAAATTAAGGACCAGGTCACTTTTCCCTAACTCATGATATCCAGTTACTTCTCTAGAGTACTAGGTCCATCAGAAATTGATAACCTTCTTCAATCAATATTTCAAAGTCATATAACTTCAAAAAGTAATGGGTTACCCAAAAGTGTTTTATTTTTGATAAAGTGTGATATTTCTCACAGCCTTAATATATTTTAACCATATTTATAATTGTTCAAGGGCATGGGTATCCTTTCCAAACAATTTAAATCACAGAACAACTTTTCTTCCTGAATCATGTTACTAAATAATCTGCTAGGAGGATGATGACGTAGTAATGATGGTTAAGACAGGGTTGTGGTTGACAGTTCATGTGTAAGTATTTCACATAGGGCAAGAAACTGACATCTCTGACATCCCTAAGCCTAAGCCTAAGCCTAACCCTAAACCCTAACCCGAACCCTAACCCTAACCCTAATTATCTTATCCATAAGGAATTAATTATATATACCACATAGAATGGCTATCAAAATCAAAAGAAATACCACATATAATATGTTTTATAAATTCCTTGAGAGAAAATACGTGTGTGTTTGTGTGTGTGTAAAAACAGACAATAGATCATTATGAAAATATAGCCTCCATTATCTACAGAGAAATATGGTTTAGTCCAGAAATTGACAAATCTGCATATACAGCATAATGCAAAAAGCACAGAACCAAACTGTAGGTGCCCTTCCCCTATTTTCTTTAGCCTTCATTCGAACTCCTCCCTCTCCCTCGGTGCTCTTATCCCCACCCCAAGATGTGTCCTCCATGACCCTGTCCCCCCCCCCCCCCACTAGACAGCTACCAAAGACGCTCTAATCTTCTGTTCTTATCTGGGAACTAAGGTGCAATAAAATATTTACTGACTGGTTTTGAAGAACGGTCCTTATTCTTAAAGAGAAAAAAAAAAAAAAAGCATGAAGATAGAAAGAATATTAATGATCCGGCATAATGAACCTGGTAAGTTTCACAGGATGTCATTTGACGATTGAAAGACCTTTTTATATTCCCCATAGACTTACTGGTTAGGACTGTAAGCTCAGGTTTTTCCACGTATGTCATTCTTGTTTACTATTTAGACACAGCCCTTGGCACAGTCTGTTCGTCTCCAAGGCAAACCATTCAATATCACAGTAATCCAAGTCTACACCCAACCAGTAACACTGAAGAAGCTGAAGTTGAACAGTTTTATGAAGACCTACAAGACCTTTTAGAACTAACACCCAAAAAAGATGTCCTTTTCATTATAGGGGACTGGAATGCAAAAGTGGGAAGTCAAGAAACACCTGGAGTAACAGGCAAATTTGGCCTTGGAATGCAGAATGAAGCAGGGAAAAGGCTAACAGAGTTTTGCCAAGAGAACGCACTGGTCATAGCAAACACCCTCTTCCAACAACACAAGAGAAGACTCTACACAGGGACATCACCAGATGGTCGACACCAAAATCGGATTGATTATATTCTTTGCAGCCAAAGGTGGAGAAGCTCTATACAGTCAACAAAAACAAGACCAGGAGCTGACTGTGGCTCAGATCATGAACTCCTTATTGCCAAATTCAGACTTAAATTGAAGAAAGTAGGGAAAATTGCTAGACCATTCAGGTATGACCTAAATCAAATCCCTTATGATTATACAGTGGAAGTGAGAAATAGATTTAAGGGCCTAGATCTGATAGATAGAGTGCCTGCTGAACTATGGAATGAGGTTCGTGACATTGTACAGGAGACAGGGATCAAGACCATCCCCATGGAAAAGAAATGCAAAAAAGCAAAATGGCTGTCTGGGGAGGCTTTACAAATAGCTGTGAAAAGAAGAGAGGCAAAAAGCAAAGGAGAAAAGGAAAGATATAAGCATCTGAATGCAGAGTTCCAAAGAATAGCAAGAAGAGATAAGAAAGCCTTCTTCAGCGATCAATGCAAAGAAATAGAGGAAAACAACAGAATGGGAAAGACTAGAGATCTCTTCAAGAAAATTAGAGATACCAAGGGAACATTTCATGCAAAGATGGGCTCAATAAAGGACAGAAATGGTATGGGCCTAACAGAAGCAGAAGATATTAAGAAGAGATAGCAAGAATACACAGAAGAACTGTACAAAAATGATTTTCACGACCCAGATAATCATGATGATGTGATCACTAATCTAGAGCCAGACATCTTGGAATGTGAAGTCAAATGGGCCTTAGAAAGCATCACTACGAACAAAGCTAGTGGAGGTGATGGAATTCCAGTTGAGCTGTTAAAAATCCTGAAAGATGATGCTGTGAAAGTGCTGCACTCAATATGCCAGCAAATTTGGAAAACTCAGCAGTGGCCACAGGACTGGAAAAGGTCCATTTTCATTCCAATTCCAAAGAAAGGTAGTGCAAAAGAATGCTCAAACTACCGCACAATTGCACTCATCTCACATGCTAGTAAAGTAATGCTCAAAATTATCCAAGCCAGGCCTCAGCAATACGTGAACCATGAACTCCCTGATATTCAAGCTGGTTTTAGAAAAGGCAGAGGAACCAGAGATCAAATTGCCAACATCCGCTGGATCAGGGAAAAAGCAAGAGAGTTCCAGAAAAACATCTATTTCTGCTTTATGGACTATGCCAAAGCCTTTGACTGTGTGGATCACAATGAACTGTGGAAAATTCTTCAAGAGATGGGAATACCAGACCACCTGACCTGCCTCTTGAGAAATCTGTATGCAGGTCAGGAAGCAACAGTTAGAACTGGACATGGAACTACAGACTGGTTCCCAATAGGAAAAGGAGTACGTCAAGGCTGTATATTGTCACCCTGCTTATTTAACTTCTATGCAGAGTACATCATGAGAAACGCTGGACTGGCAGAAGCACAAGCTGGAGTCAAGATTGCCAGGAGAAATATCAATAACCTCAGATATGCAGATGACACCACCCTTATGGCAGAAAGTGAAGAGGAGCTAAAAAGCCTCTTGATGAAAGTGAAAGAGGAGAGTGAAAAAGCTGGCTTAAAGCTCAACATCAGAAAACGAAGATCATGGCATCCGGTCCCATCACTTCATGAGAAATAGATGGGGAAACAGTGGAAACAGTGTCAGACTTTACTTTTGGGGCTCCAAAATTACTGCAGATGGTGATTGAAGCCATGAAATTAAAAGACACTTACTCCTTGGAAGAAAAGTTATGACCAACCTGGACAGCATATTCAAAAGCAGAGACATTACTTTGCCGACTAAGGTCCATCCAGTCAAGGCTATGGTTTTTCCTGTGTTCATGTATGGATGTCAGAGTTGGACTGTGAAGAAGGCTGAGGGCCGAAGAATTGATGCTTTTGAACTGTGGTGTTGGAGAAGACTCTTGAGAGTCCCTTGGACTGCAAGGAGATCCAACCAGTCCATTCTGAAGGAGATCAGCCCTGGGATTTCTTTGGAAGGAATGATGCTAAAGCTGAAACCCAAGTACTTTGGCCACTTCATGCGAAGAGTTGACTCTTTGGAAAAGACTCTGATGCTGGGAGGGATTGGGGGCAGGAGAAGAAGGGGAGGACAGAGGATGAGATGGCTGGATGGCATCACAGACTCGATGGACATGAGTCTGAGTGAACTCCGGGAAATGGTGATGGACAGGGAGGCCTGGCGTGCTGTGATTCATGGGGTCGCAAAGAGTCGGACACGACTGAGTGACTGAACTGAACTGAACTTGGCATAGTCTAAGAATCTAAGTCAAAGCAGAATCCCACTTTGTCCCAACCTCCCACCTTTTCCTAGTAGACATATTCACCTCCTGTAACATCTTGCTCTTAATTCCTCACCCACCTTCAAATCCAAGGGCTCTCAGTATAGTGAGGACATTCAATTTCAGCAATGCATCGCTGACAGATGGACACCACCTAGTCTAAACATTAACTTTTGTTCTCTTTTGCACAGCTCTTTTTTTTTAATGTGACACTCATAAAACATCTAATTTTTATGAGAAACAATGTTTACTCCAAAATGACAGGGTATCCTTAAATGGGCTCAAATTATACCAGTCTTGTGGACATTTTGATTTTTAAATTGCATGATATAGTAGAATATAATCTATAGACATTCCCTTTTTTGGTTAATAGTCTCCTATTATGAGTCCATGATAATATCCAATGTTAAAATGCTACTTACTGGAAATGGCAGATAATCACAAGGAAAGTAGTGAGTGTTGGCAAAAGTTCTGAATATGAAATAATATTCTTTGCTATTTATAAAGCACCTTTTCCATAAAAATTCAAATTGCTTTAATTCAATTAGTACCAACACAATCATTAATGCATAGTAACATAATATATGTATTCATGCACCAATTAACACCAATACAAAACTAATACATAGTTTAACATACATACATATATATATATATATATATATATATATATATATATATATAATGTGTTAGAATTAAACTACAGAAAGGAGACCACTCAGTGTCCTAAAAGGGTGAACAGGATCCATGCTATTAGAACTCAGGTATTTAAACTGACCTTCATTCTTTTCTAGGTTGAAGGGGCCTCATTTCATCCACTGACAGTTAAACTTTAACACTATTATAGCATCTAAAGATGGCATGTTAATCCAACAGTGTTATTCTTTTATGTCATGCATAATTATAGCACAACACAATCTTGCTTTCCAGTGTAATTTTTCCTAGAGCTTTCAGACTAGACAGACAATAAAACACTGATATAAAAATACCATGGGTTCCTTTTTTCAGAAAACAAATGTGATGAAACAAGGAGTGGTAGCCTGTTTTGATGGTAAAAATAGGTGAGTGGAGTTTGCTATTTCAGAGGAAGCCATATGGAACCCTTCTCATGATGTGGAATCCCAGCAAGGCTGAAAATGGAAGGATATTCGGAGGCTTTCATTCTACTACGTTGGGACCTATTTAGTACAAATGTTGTTAGTGGGGTGCTGGGACATGTTTGACAACAGGCTCTTGGAGGAAAGGAGTTGTAGCATTTCTCAGCTTCTTTGTTGCAGATGTCTGATTTCCTGCTGCCCAGAAGAAATCACAGCACAAGAATTTGAAGAGAGACGGCAATGCAGCATGCACCAATGACCGTATGCCTGAGACCCAGACAGCACTGCTAAGCAGCGTATTCCAACATAAGCGAAGCGGAAGTTGCGTCTGACTCTGCAGCTCCATGAACTGCTTCCCACCAGGCTCCTCTGTCTATGGAAGTCTCCAGGCAATAATACTGGAGTGGGTTGACATTTCCTTCTCTGGGGGATCTTCCCGACCCAGGGATTGAACCTGGGTCTCCTGCATTGCAGGCAATTGTTTACCATCTGAGCCACTAGGAAAACCTATACTCCTATATAAAATAAAAATTAGAAAAAAATAAGATCTACCATCTTAGGAAGCTGAGGTGAGCTGTAAGCCTCTGAAGTTCTAGGTCTGACTCTCAAGATGATTCAAAAAGTCTTTCTCATTTAAACCTCAGTTCAGTTTCGTCGCTCAGTCATGTCCAGAGGCTTCCATGTCCACAGCCAACTCCTGGAGCTTGCTCAAACTCATGTCCATTGTGTCGGTGACACTATCCAACCATCTCATCCTCTGTCATCCCCTTCTTCTCCTGCCTTCAATCTTTCCCAGCATCAGGGTCTTTTCTCGTGAGTCAGCTCTCCGCATCAGGTGGCCAAAGTATTGGAGTTTCAGCTTCAGCATCAGTCCTTCCAATGAATATTCAGGACTGATTTCCTTTACAATGGACTGGTTGGATCTCCTTGCAGTCCAAGGGACACTCAAGAGTCTTCTCTAACACCACAGTTCAAAACCATCAATTCTTTGGCGCTCAGCTTTCTTAATAGTCCAATTCTCGCATCCATATGTGAGTACTGGAAAAACCATAGCCTTGACTAGATGGACCTTTGTTGGCAAAAGCAGTCTCTGCTTTTTAATATGCTCTCTAGGCTGGTCATAGCTTTTCTTCCAAGGAGAAAGCATCTTTTAATTCCATGCTGCAGTCACCATCTATAGTGATTTTGGAGTCCCCAGAAATAAAGCCTCTCACTGTTTCCATCGAATCCTCCTAGGTCACTGGAAAAATTACCTACCATCTCCAGATTTTACTTTACTGTAAAGAAAAAACACCAAATATATAAGAAGTTCAAAGTATGACTGTATAAATACAAAAAAAAAATGATGTTAGCCACACAGTTTGTAAAAAGCTGTGAATATATGTTATTCTTTCTCCCCCTTAAACTAATAGTTGTCTGTCACCACTTGCTGTATTCCTGCCATGTTTCTTTTACCATTTGTGGCGGCCATCAGAATGCACTCCGTAGACTGTCAACTGCAAGGATGGTCATTAACTAGCAAGACTGCTCTGGAACCATCCCACTTGTGCAGAGGACACACCTCCCAGGAAGGCGCCCAGCCAATGGCAGGATGGCAGGGATGCTAAGACATGCCCATTCCTGCAGACTTCCCAGTGGCGTTGCCCAACCTTTCTTAGATGGCTTGGCAGTCGGGAGCACTTGCGCACCATGCTTGTCTCCTCTCTTCTGCATTCCAATTCAGACCTGCATTGAGGCCTCCTGACTCTCCTTTTCCCATTTTCTCTCTCAGGTATTTCCCCTAAGAAAATCTGTGTATGCTTCCCTGAGTGTTGATCAATCAGTCATGCTTGACTTTGCAACCCCATGGATTGTAGCCCGTCAGGCTTCTCTGTCCATGGAATTGTCCAGGCATGGACACTGAGGTGGGTAGCCACTCCCTTCTCCAGGGGATCTTCTTGACTGAAGGATTGAACCTGGATCTCCTGCATGCGTTTTCATGCTTAGTCCCATCTTACCCTTTTGCTCTTTGTGGGACCTGAACTAACATTTCATTCAAGGAGGCTGTTGTGGAGCAGAGACGACTGTTTGCTCATCCATATCACTTGGCACAGTGGAGTCTTTCTGCAGTTGCCGTGGACCCTTCTCACGATTACCTGCGACTTCCTGACCAAGCCGCCCAGCTCCTATGCCATCCTGGAAGAAGGCTGAACGAGGAGGACCCGGACTGGCTCCCAGACACAGTTCTCAACCATGAGTGAGGAGAAATGGTGGGGAAATGTTCTTTTCTTGAGCCTGCATGAGACCCCGTATTACGAGTTCACATAGAAGATTCCCAGTTTCTCCGTGGAGCGGGCTGTCAGTCTACCTCCCCGTCTTCACTCTCATGTGACGGCTTCCTGGGATCATCTCCTAAATAGACCCCTTGTACCCAAATCCGTGTGTATGAGTCTGCCTTTGGGGAGACTCACAAGAAGGGACGTCATCAAAACTGAGTGAGTTCCATTTTAAATTGTCTTATTTATTCAAGAATTAGTGAATTCTAAGTCTCTTGAGGTCAGGGAAGGAAAGCCAGTGAGTGACTCTGGCCAGGTGAAGATGGCTGGAGCGCAGAGCTCGGGCTCGGGGCAAGAAGGTGGTGGCTCCTTACTCCCTGCCCGTTTGCTCTGCAGAAACGTGGCTCCAGAAAGCCTGATGCTCTGATTTTTACAGAGAGGCAATGAAACCATCAAATATATGTGGGTAAAATTTTAAAACTTTTAAATAGCTTTGTTGGAGAAGGAAATGCATCTATCTGCTATACGCAGAAGTGGACCTGGAGCATGTGATTAGAGATTCAAGGCAAGGATCCTCTTGAACTTAAACATGTAGAAATACAAAGCTAAACACCACTCCTTTGATGCCATCCACTTGCAGCAATAAGCTCTTGATCTGTTCCTGTTCTACTTTTTTTGAAACACTCTTGAGAGAATTCTTGGGCTCGTGGCCTATCAAATCCAATAAGAAAACAGGTGAGTCAACACGGCATTAAGCGCCTTGAACAGTCTGTGTTTTTGGACGCATCAACAGACAAGAAGAGTTTTGTTCATCTCTCTGAGGCATAAAGCTTCTGATGTTTTAATAACAGAGGCAAGTTGAGGGAATACTCCTTCTTAAAGACACTGTTGCTAACTTAAAGAGAAACCCTTGAAGACTAAATACTCCTATGATGACTTGAAAGGCATCACACTTTACCTTGCTTTCAAGTGATATTTGCTGTGTCTGTCTCCTCTCTCTGTATTTTCCCTCATGGGTCCTCTCTATTGGTACGTTATAACCCTTCTATTGTTGCTTCACATCTTTGATACTACAAGTGGCCCTCCTCCTCTTTCCTGTACCCAGTATTCCCTATTCTTTGCTTAACTCCTGGTCATCCTTTACAAGACGCAGTTTGAATATGACAGTGAATTTTTTCTTCCCTAAATAGCTAGGCAGAGTTAAGAGTGCTAGGTATTCAGAGACACTTCTCTAAACCTCTTTAATAATCCTCCTGTTGGGTAATTATTATTTGTCTCATTGTCTATACCTCTATACAAGAATCTGGTGAGGGGCCAGCCCGCAGATACATTTTTATTCCAGTGTGTAGCACAGAGCCTGGCAGGGAGCACTTGGTAACACGTGGCTCGCGAAAGGTGCAGTCCCTGTCTCACCCTGCATCCCTCCGCCCACCTGCCTCACCCATCCTCTCCTGCTCTCAAGCCAGCAGGACTTGCGATGAACAAATAAAACTGGAGTCCCAAGGCCTATTATCAAACCTCAAAGATCCTGGAGTTTCTTCCTCTCTCTGTTCCTCTTCATGCCCTGAATGGGAGCTCAGGGAGGAGGAAGATGGGAAAGCAAAGAGGACACAGCAGGGTCACGAAGGCAAACCTGGCAATTCTAAGGGTTTTACTCACATAACTGGAGGACGAGGCCTTGTACCTCATTTCAGCCTCTCAAAAGCTCTCAGAGATGAGGCGGGTAGACATCATGGTCCCAGTGTCGAGAGTGCCAATCAAAGCGGATGCTGAGAGGAGCGAGGGAATGACCTTGTATGACCTAGTCATCTCCCCCCTGCCCAGTCTCACAGAGCCCTGCTGGTGAGTGCCTCCAATTTAAAGGCCAGGGGACCGCTATTTGCTCAGCTCCCCTCTGAATGACAGTCTCCCTGTCTCCTCCAGGTTTCCTTTCCTCCTTGCTGTTGTTTCTATTAGTCTGCTTTGCTAGAAATCAAATCCAGCGACAACTCAGCCAGAACCAATGAGTAACCCACTAAGTAATGTTACAGCTCCTTTTGTAAAGGAATTCGAGTCCAACTTGACATCCATCTATCAAGCCTGGTTAGCGCTAATAAAATCAGGTCTCCCACAGTCCAGCTGGATGGACTGGCTGACCCTGCAGCTCAAATGAGTCATGGTAATCTGTGGTTCCTCATGATAATTTGAAGTCCTGTGGGAGGAAAAAGCTAAATAACTCCCTTCAAGTGATGGAACTTGTCAGAAAACAGGCCTTCTATCCTTGTCTTTCTTTGTGCTCCTCTAAGAAAGTATCTAAAGCCCATTTTGGAAGATGTTGTGTACTTGCAAAATGGCAAAGTGGATCAGATAGAGGGAAGCTAAGAAGAAACTACAGATGCCTTCAGTTCCACGTCTCCCCATGATACTGCAAATGAAAGCATCTGCCTTTGTCTAAAAGCAGAGTTTAGGGCAAGAAATACAGCATCTTCTTGCCTTGCTGGTCTGGATGAGGAAGAATAAAATTATCCATGTATGTGTGCTAAGTCACTTCAGTCATGTCCAGCTCCTTGTGACGCCCAAGGACTGTAGCCCACCAGGCTCCTCTATCCATGGGATTCTTCAGGCAAGGATATTGGAGTGGGTTGCCATGCCCTTCTCCAGGGGATCTTTCCAATCCAGGTATCAAACCCACGTCTCTTATGTCTAACCTGCATTGGCAGGTGGGTTCTTTACCACTAGCACCACCTGGGAAGCCCAAAACTATCCATAGGTTAGGGCTTTTCTTCAGAGAAGATGGAACAGACACAGTTTTTCATATTTCTCCCACTGCTGCTGCTGCTACTGCTGCTGCTCAGTCACTTCAGTCATGTCCGACTCTGGGCGACCCCATAGACGGCTGCCCACTAGGCTCCCCCGTCCCTGGGATTCTCCAGACAAGGACACTGGAGTGGGTTGCCATTTCCTTCTCCAATGCATGAAAGTGAAAAGTGAAAGTGAAGTCGCTCAGTAGTATCCGACTCTTAGCGACCCCATGGACTGCAGCCCACCAGGCTCCTCCGTCCATGGGATTTTCCAGGCAAGAGTACTGGATTGGGGTGCCATTGCCTTCTCCTTCTCCCACTACACATAAGCAAAATTTGGGGGCATTATATATCTGATAAACATACACAACTCTGATAGATGGAGAGAAGAAGGTAGGCTGGCTGGCGTGTTGAGACCCAGGGAAGACTGCGTGTGTGTAAGTGCACGGCAGTGTCACACGCCACAGCTTCAGAAAGCACTCTTTTCATGTCTCTGCTGTTTAGGCAAAGTTCCGTGAACCTCATTTCTCTGTGTGCTCAGTTGGTTTAAAATGAGGTAATCAGTGTTAGGATATTTTGCTCCATATTTCACTCCATTTTTTTTTTTCATTTAGTTACATATGAAATGAAAATGAAACACCAGGGAATGATTCATTACTGACTTCTCTGGGTTTTCTCGTTGTCTAATATATCCCAAACTTGGAACTGAAGAAGCTGACAATCCAGAAATGCCAATAGATAAAAATAGCCCCAAAAAAAGTCAGCACTCTATTTAAAGGACCAGAAAAGAGTCAATCTGAGAAGACAGAAAACCTTAGATAATACCTCTCTACTCAGCGAAACACTGCAGAGAACAGCTGTGACCTCACTCCATCCACCCAGCAAAGTGTGGGTAGCCTAGATGTGCTCCTTTGCCAGCCTGGTTTCAGAGAGGCCAAAGAGAGCCCGGGACTGCACCCCCAGGCGATGACTTCCCACGGAGGGGTCAATGGAGACCGTGCCTTTCCACAGGCGTCTGGCAGTGTTGAAGCCCGCCTCCCAGTCCCAGGTCGGGGGGTGTTACAGGAGCCCTAATGCACCACTGGCCAGTGATAATCAGACCCGCCTCCATGATGTCACTTCATGGGAAATAGGCAAAAAATGGAAACAGTGGCAAATTTTATTTTCTGCGGACAGTGACTGCAGTCATGAAATTAAAAAACATTTGCTCCTTGGAAGGAAAGCTGTGATGAAACCTAGACAGCTTATTAAAAAGCAGAGACATTACTTTGACAACAAAGGTCCATCTAGTCAAAGCTATGGTTTTTCCAGTGGTCATGTATGGATGTGAGAGTTGGACTATAAAGAAAGCTGAGAGCCAAAGAATTGATGCTTTTGAACTGTGGTGTTGGAGAAGATTCTTGAGAGTCCTTTGGACTGCAAAGAGATCCACCTAGTCCATCCTAAAGGAAACAAACCCTAAATATTCACTGGAAGTTCTGACGCTGGAGCTGAAACTCCAGCCATGTTTTCCTAGGGAAGAGTAACAAGACATTTCTGCCTTTTCTGATTGGAGAGGTGTTAGTGGCGGTGTTGTGGGGAAGAAGAACATTCACTCAGTAATGAGGAAAACCTTGACCTACTTTAGTGTCAGTGGAGACAGAACTGAGAATCTGACCTTCAGCTCCCACCTGGCAGTGAGGGAGGGGCCCACTCCTCACCACCACCACATCCCACACAGGTGTCAGAAGAGACAGGCTAGAGCAGAAGCTTCATATCTGAAGTACCCAGGTTTTACTAAAGTAAAACTCAAGCACGATGCTAAGAGTTCAGAATCTCAAACTGATAGGTTAAAAAAAAAAACACAAAAAAACAATAGACACTAACCTCAAGATAATAGATGATCAAAGAAATTGAAGAAAATAAAAAATGGAGAGGCATACCGAATTTAGGAATTAGAAAATGACGCAGTGAATTCCTACAAAGAGTATAACTTTACAACAATTCCTATCAAAATCTCAGCAACAATTTTTCACATTGATAAGCTTATTCTAAAATGCCTATGTAAAACAAAGGAACTAGAATATTTAATTTTTTTTTAAAAGGATAAAATGGGAGGAATCTGTTTTCCTGGTTTCAATACGGCAATGAAGACTGTGGAAGCAAATGGCCAAAAAGTGGTCTTTCAGAGGCCACAAAAATAAAAGATGAGCCTTGGTCTAAGTCTCATATCTTATACAAAAAAATAACCAAAATGAGTAGAGTGCACAGGGTGAAGCAGAAAACTACTGGACATTAGTGGGAAAAATAAATATTCACCTGAACTTTGAGTCTTGAGTTACAGCCTTTCGTGTGTGTGTGTGTGTGTGCATGTGTGTGTGAGTGTATGTGTATGTGTGCATATGTGCATATGTGTGTGTCTATGTGTGTGTCTATGCATGTGTATGTGTGTGTGCATGTGTTTGTGTGTGTGTGCATGTGTGTGTGTGTGCATGTGTGTGTGTGTGTGTGTGTGTGTGTGTGTACTCAGTTGCGTCCAACTCTTTTTGATCCCATGGACTTGGTCCAGCCAGGCTCCTCTGTCCATGCAGTTTTCCAGGCAAGAACCCTGGCCTGGGATCCCATCTTCCCGACCCAGAGATTGAACCTATGTCTCTTGAGTCGCTCTTTCATTGGCAGGTGAATTTTTCACCACTGCTCCACCTGGGAAAACCATAGGATTTGATGCACATAGCCAAATACAATAATTATATAAATGATAATTCAAGTAGCAAATATTATGAAACACATAATCTAGAATAATTAAGTTACACAATGTTACACAACCTTGATTTAAAATTTATTTAGAATTTGGGAATAGGTGGTTTGGGCAGTTCAGAATTGTCTTTTGGATTCTCCATAACAATAGACTGAAAAGGGTAACTGAATTCATTGACTTCTGCTTCATTGACTATGATAAATCCTTTGGCTGTGTGGATCACAACAAACTGTGGAAAATTATTAAAGAGATGGGAATACCAGACCACCTTTCCTGCCTCCTGAGAAACCTGTATGCAGGCCAAGAAACAACAGTTAGAACCATACGTGGAACACTGGACTAGTTCAAAACTGGGAAAGAAGTGCGTCAAGGCTGTATATTGTCACCCTGCTAATTTAACTTATATGCAGAGTACATCATGAGAAACACTGGGCTGGAGGAAGCACAAGCTGGAATCAAGATTGCCGGAAAAATATCAATAACCTCAGATATGCAGATGACACCACCCTTATGGCAGAAAGTGAAGAACTAAAGAGCCTCTTGATGAAAGTGAAAGAGGAGAGTGAAAAAGCTATCTTAAAACTCAACATTCAGAAAATTAGATCATGGCATCCAGTCCCATCACTTCATGGCAAATAGACGAGGAAAACATGGAAACAATGTCAGATTTTATTTCCTTGGCTCCAAAATCACTGCTGGTGGTGACCACAGCCATGAACTCAAAAGACGCTTGCTCCTTGGAAGGAAAGCTGTGACCAAACCTAGACAACATATTAAAAAGCAGAGACATCATTTTGGTGACAAAGTTCTGTATAGTCAAAGCTATAATTTCTCCGGTAGTCATGTATGGATGTGAGTTGGACTATAAAGAAAGCTGAGTACCCAAGAATTGATGCTTTTGAACTGTGGTGTTGGAGAAGACTCTTGAGAGTCCCTTGAACTGCAAGGAGATCAAACTGGTCAATACTAAAGGAAATCAATTCATAATATTCATTGGAAAGACTGATGCTGAAGCTGAAACTCCAATACTTTGGCCACCTGATGCGAAGAACTGACTCATCGGAAAAACCCTGATTCTGGAAAAGATTGAAGGCAGGAAGAGAAGGTGACAGAAGAGGAGGTGGCTGGATGGCATCACCGACTAAAGGGACATAAGTTTGAGCAAACTCTGAGAGACAGTGAGCACAGGGAAGCCTGGAGTGCTGCAGTTCGTGGGGTCACAAGAGTCAGGCACGATTTAATGACTGGAGAACAACGGCAGCAATGGACACAGTGGTTTAGCCTCTAGTGTGGGGTCTGCTCCTGTTCAGGCGACAGAGTGACCGGCATTGTGTCTGTGATTTTCTAAAATGTCAGTGATCAGTAAATTAAAAGCTAGATGAAATAAATTATTTCTAAGTCTGAAGGAGGAGACTTTAATTAGAACTTGAGTGTTCATATGAATGAATTATCTTTGATGTGCCAAAATTTGTTTAATTACTGTTAGGGATATCTTGCTTTAAAAAAGAGTGAAAAATACATCACATATTTCCCTACTGCATTCTGTCCACTTTTCTCTCCATCTCCAGGGACAAATTATTTTTCTTTACCTTTCTTTACCTCATGTAAACTATTAACAAGAAGACAAAGGAGTAAAGAAAAAATATTTGAAATGTTATCCTTCTCATTTTATAACTTAGGGAAGAGGCATTGGTAGAAATATAATATGAGTCACAAATATACACCAGATATGTAGTTTTATATTTTCTAGTAGATGTATTACAATAGGAAATCTGTTACATTAATAATAAGTTTGATCTAATATATTCAAATTATCATCTCAACATGTATTCAACATAGAAACATCAGTGAGATATGGTGCATATTTTCTCACACTATCTTCAAAATCTGGTGAATATTTACACTTTCACTGCCTTCAGCTCATACTGACCACATTCAAGGGCTCAGGAGCCACAGCTTAGTGGCTCTTAGATCGAACAGTGATGCTTAGAGAATTAAGAAAAAAATGTTTTCTTTACTCAAAAACAATTCGTGTACTGATTATAGCCACAATATTTCCTTCATGAGCCTATAGTCTTCATATATTTATGTTGCTATATTAATCTATAAAGTAGGCTTTCCAGTCATGATACACAGTTGCATATACACGGTTAGCTTATTTCTTCTTTATGTGAACTTAAAATTGCCTGTAACTGTGTGGAAAATCAAGAACTAACTGTCACATTAGGCAATGGTTCTCTGGTAGTGATATAATAGATGACATTCACCAAGAGGAAAACCTATACTCGTAAATTATTTTTTCCCTGAAAGACAAGAAAATAGGCAAGGTCTGTAACTGAAATAAGAAATCAGGAATTATCATTCTATTCTAAAACAGAAATAAGCTGTTTTAACTACTTATCAGTAAGAATTTCAGGGCAATAGAATCATGTGTTGAAAACGTGACCATTTTGTCTGCTCAAATGATAAGTAGAACCAATGGCCTGTGCTCAATAGCTCTGTCCTGCCCAGCACTTTGTGACCCTGTGGACTGTAGCCCACCAGGCTCCTCTGTCCATGAGCTCTCCCAGGCAAGAACACTGGAGAGGGTTGCCGTTTCCTACTCCAGGGGATCTTCCCAAGGCAGGGATCAAACCCAAGGGTCCTGCATCTCCTGCACTGGCAGGTGGGTTCTTTCCCACGGAGCCATCTATGGCCAAATAGAACACCATATTAAAGTATGAAAGTTGCTCTTTCTTTGTTTTTTTTTTCTTTTTTCTTTATGTTTATTTTTGGCATTGCTTTTATTTCCATTATCTCCTAATGCATTGCAGTGATAGAGACAGAAGCAAGTACTTCCTCCTACTGCACGGCCAGTACCCTCTTTTGAGCCTCCTCACATCCTGCTTGGATGATGAAAGTTGCCCTGAGAACCCACCGCTCCTTCCGTCTGTGCCCCATACAGCTTATTCCAACACAGAAGTCAGAAGGAATAGGTATAATTTGGTAACTACTCTAGGAAAAAATACCAATGCTTTCATTTCCCTCAAGCACAAGAACGTCCACCGAGCTCTGCAGGCTCTTCCCTGTGAGCTCCCAGACCTCAGGTCCTGCTGTCCTTCCTGATGCTTACCCCACCCTGAACTCCCTGGCCTCACTGATCTTTGAACAAACCTGTAAACTCCTCTCGTGGGTTCTTCACACTAGTATTCTCTTTGCCCAGAAAGGCAAGTATCACGTGGTTTGGCACCTGATTTCTTTTTCACCTACCTGAATTCTTGAGGCCTACCCTAACCATTAAGATTTTAATTTGCACCCAACTCTCTCCCCTCAGCTTTCTAATTTCCCTTTCCTTCTCTCTTCCTCTCTCAACCCTCATTATCTTCTAATATATTACATCATTTATAATCTTCTTATTGATCATGTCCTTTTTATTTTCTGCTATAGGACATTAGAATGTACATTCCACCAGGGTAGAGATCTTTATTTTTTCTAAGTATTGCCTCTGAGTTAACAAATGAGTTTGAAGTTTATGCTTCCCAGGTGGCACTAGTGATAAAGAATCCACCCACCAATGCAGGTGGAAGTAAGAGATGTGGGTTCAATCCTGGATTGGGAAGATCCCGTGGAGGAGGGCAAGGCAGCCCTCCTTTTTCTTTAAGCATCCTTGGATTTTGGTTTCTCAGCACTAACTGTATCATCAAGTCAGGGATCTTGCTAGCAGTAGGCCACGTGTATTTGAAGCCAGAGGTTTTCAGCAAGGCATGAGCTTTCAGCAGCACTGGCTAGAGAGGAAAACTGGCTTGCTGCACTATGTACATATTTGGAGGACACTGCATTCCTTATAACACTTTCAGCCTTTTAGAGAAATAATAGATCTGAATAAATAAACTTAAAACCAGTGTGTGAAGTCTCCCCCAGGACTTCTATTTCAAGCTCGTTGTTTTAGATTTCCCATTTTTACTTAAAATTGGAAAACTTCATATACACTACAGCTTGGTTGGGAGCATATGACTACATATACTCAACTGCCGTACTTTATATGTCAGCAACCACCCACTGTGTGTTGAATAAATAATTAGCCAGAAGAGATTAAGAGGATGAGAGGTTGCTGAAAACCTCAAGATGCTTTCAAAATTAAATATGTATAATGTTTAATTTGTTACTAAATATGTCACTTTTAAAATACTCTGAAAAGTAAACATTCTTAAATCAACTATAATACTACCCAAGAAGTTTTAATTTTCTCCACAATTAAGTCCTGCATGTAAAAACTGTATTTAGACAAAACTAATATGGTAAAATCAATGATCTGATTAAAGTAAGTAAACATTTTCAAAATCTTACTTCTAAAATTAAAACAAAATGATCAGCAAAAAAATAGCAGTGCTTCCTTGTTTATTTAACTTATGTGCAGAGTACATCATGAGAAATGCTGGGCTGGATGAAACAGAAGCTGGAATCAAGATTGCTGGGAGAAATATCAATAACCTCAGATACGCAGATGACACCACCTTTACGGTAGAAAATGAAAAAGAACTAAAGAGCTTCTTGATGAAAGTGAAAGAGGAGAGTAAAAAAGTTGGCTTAAAGCTCAACATTCAGAAAACGAAGATCATGGCATCTGGTCCCATCACTTCATGGCAAATAGATGGGGAAACAGTGGAAACTGTCAGACTTTATTTTTTGGGGCTCCAAAATCACTGCAGATGGTGACTGCAGCCATGAAATTAAAAGACCCTTGCTCCTTGGAAGGAAAGCTATGACCAACCTAGATAGCATATTAAAACCAGAGGCTTTACCTTGCCAACAAAGGTCCATCTAGTCAGGGCTATGGTTTTTCCAGTGGTCATGTATGGATGTGAGAGTTGGACTATAAGGAAAGCTGAGTTCTGAAGAATTGATGCTTTTGAACTGTGGTGTTGGAGAAGACTCTTGAGAGTCCCTTGGACTGCAAGGAGATCCAACCAGTCCATTCTGAAGGAGATCAGCCCTGGGATTTCTTTGGAAGGACTGATGCTAAAGCTGAAACTCCAGTACTTTGGCCACCTCATGCGAAGAGTTGACTTATTGGCAAAGACTTTGATGCTGGGAGGGATTGGGGGCAGGAGGAGAAAGGGACGACCGAGGATGAGATGGCTGGATGGCCTCACTGACTCAATGGACGTGAGTCTGAGTGAACTCCGGGAGTTGGTGATGGACAGGGAGGCCTGGCGTGCTGCGATTCATGGGGTCGCAAAGAGTCAGACACGACTGAGTGACTGAACTGAACTGAACTGAAAGGAGCAGAATTTTATATTTCACAAATTTCATGGAAAGTATGATATAATATAATGCTGTCTTTCACAGAGACTTCCAAGAAGAACTTGGAGGAAGAGTTTATAGCTTTACAACTTTAAGTGTCCTGGAATCTATTATATCTTTGTTTTAGATAAGAAACTCTAACCACAATTTACTTGCAATTAAATATTCAGTGGCTGCTTATGAATTTTATGGATTATTCAAGTTCTTTGCTTCTCCTGTCATTATTTCCAAGCTTGTTAGATCCTCTTTCTTGCAATAGTGGGGACCTAATGAAGGGCCAGAGGTCAAAGTAGCTTTGGATGCATTTTGGGATGGGAGTGAGCTACATCTGCTAGCCAGGAGGAAATCTGAAGTGATTTGCAGGCAAGGTCAGTCATAAACGAAGGTGTTTAGTTATTTACATAAAGGAGATTAAAGGAAACCTTCCCCCAAATCATTCCAGTGACCCAATGTTTTCCTTTGCTATTGCCGTCTTGACAAACCATCACAAACATTGTGACTCAAACAAGGCAAGTTTGTTATCATATAGTTCTTTAAGTCAGAAGTCTGGTACAGGTCTTTTCGAACTAAAATCAAGATGTAAGTGATCGCAAGTGGCCTCAGCCTGCAGCTTGAAGCGGGGCTTGGGTTCCTGAGCAGAGATTGTCAGATCACAGAGGCGAGAACACTAAATACAAGCCACTAGGCCAGTGGTCAGTGACAAGGGCTCTGGCCCTTCATCTCTGCAGAAAAAGAATTCCCACCAAGGAGGAAAGTAAGGTATATATGAGGAAGAAAAGAATTAAAAAGCATACAGTGCTTGTGGACAGACACTCGGCGGCATCGGAAAGCCAAGCCCGCGTGGTGGTTTGAATCACGGTTGCGGGGCGTTCCTTCCAGGTTTCCTTCCGCCAATCACGTGGCCCGCCTGGTTCTGAGTCCAGATTCGGTTCGTCTCAGCGTCCTCGCGGACGTGCGCCAGCATCTCCAGCCGAGCTGGACTCCTCCACGGAGGCCAAGGGGAAGCGGCCTGACCTACTGCGGGGTGACGCCCGCTCCCCTCGTTGACCAGCAAGGAGCCTTTCTGCACATGCACAGTCTGAGAGGCTTCCGTAACGTCAAGAATGAGAAACGTGGTGTCTTGTCTGGCAGGCCCAAGCCTCCTCGCTCCTCCTGCTTTTAAGGAATGTTTGCTATCATCCAGTGTCTTCCCTGATGGGGGCGAGTCTGCCTCCTTGCCTTTTCCGGTTACTGACTCCACTCACTTCCCTGGGCTCTTGGCCTCCTCCCTGCATCTTCATGCAATGAAGCATCTCTTTGGTCTTCATCGTAATTTCCACCTTGTTTTGACCACAACCAGGAGAGGTTCTTCACCTTTAAACATCCAAATAATCTGGAATAATCTCTCCTTCTCAAGATATACACCGATTTTTTTTTTTTTTTTTGCTATGTAAAATAACATATTCATGCATTTCAGGGGATTCAGTTCAGTTCAGTTCAGTCGCTCAGTCGTGTCCGACTCTTTGTGACCCCATGAACGACAGCACGCCAGGCCTCCCTGTCCATCACCAACTCCCGGAGTTCACTCAGACTCACATCCGTCGATAGGGCACAGTGTATTTGGGTTCAGATGGTTAGTCGTGTCTGACTCTGAGACCCTAGGAATGGTAGCCCACCAGGCTCCTCTGTCCGTGGGATTCTCCAGGCAAGAACCCTGGAGTGGGCTGCCATTTCATCCTCCAGGGGGTCTTGCCAACCCAGGGACTGAACCTGCATCTCCTATGTCTCCTGCATTGGCAGGTGGGTTCTTTACCACTAGCACCACCTGGGAAGAGTCTTTATTCTGCCTACCACACTCAGTGAATATCAGACTTTCATATTGCTCCTCTTGTAGGTGAAGCAATAATTAGTGCTACCAAACACCTAAGTAACCCACGAGTAATAAAGTAATAGGAAGGAGCAAATCTGATTCCACAATGGATGTTTCTTTTACTTAAACCTTTATATTCTGTTACTTTTACTACAAGCTAATCACTAAAGGGATGCTGCCTATAGCTTAAAGTATATATGAGGGCCCATTTCCTGGGACCCTGTCTCCCTTGCTGAGCTTTAAGCTAAAGGACCTGTGTTTAGCTCACAGGAAGCATCCTGCCCCGGCCTGCCTATGAATAGCTGCAGGAGAGGAAAAATTAGCACATCCCCTCCAGAGTCTGGCTGGAACCAGGAAACCTTTGCAGCAATTTGGGAAGATCCCCTGGAGTAAGAAATAGCAACCCACTCCAGTATTCTTGCCTGGAAAATCCCATGGACAGAGGAGACTGTGGGCCACAGTCCATGGGGTGCCAAAGAATCAGACTCAATTGAGCACACATACAATACACACCCACATACACACACACCCACACACCCACACACCCACACCCCCACACACACCCACACACACACACCCCCACACACACCCCCCCACACACACCCACACCCACACACCCACACACCCACACCCACACACACCCACACACACACCCCCCCACACACACACCCCACACACACCCACACACACACACACCCACCCACCCCCACACACACACACACACAGACACACACCCCCCACACACACACACAGACACACACCCCCCCCACACACACACACCCGCACACACACACCCCACACACACACACCCGCACACACACACACCCACACACACCCACCCACACACCCACACACCCCCTCACACACACCCACACACACACACCCGCACACACACACCCCCACACACACCCCCCCCCCACACACACCCACACACACCCACACACACACACCCCACACACACCCCCCCACACACACACACCCACACACACCCACACACCCACACACACACACACCCACACACACAAACACACCACACACACACACACACACACACAAACACACACGTAAACACACACACCCACACATACACCCACACCCACACCCACACACACACACACACACCCGCACACACACACCCACACACACACACACACACACACACACACACACACCCCACACACACACACACACATCACCTTTTCTACTTTACTGTTTGTTCTGTGAAAGAAGCTGCACCCAAATGTGAGCGAAATGTTCTTGGGGCCACTAGGTCATCAACTCCTCAGCCTGCTGGCTTTCTGAATAAAATCACTAATCTTTGCCCCTGTTGCAGTGAAAAAGGAAAAAAGGAGGAAGAAGTTTTTCTTTCTTTTTCCTGAGAACAAAGAAGATAAAGAGAACAGTGAGCAGGCCCCATCACTCCTAGTTTTTACTTTAACTCTTCCTAACCTGTAGTCTATCCTTGTTTGCTTTCTGTCCCATAATTCTAATGTACCCTGAGCTACATTCTGCACCAACTCTACGCTAACCACACCCTGTATCTGGTCTCACCTTTACAACAGATCACCCCTTGTAGTTTTCTTTCTTTTTGTATTTCAGAAAGAAGGCCACCATGCAGTAAACCGGAGACAAAGGGACCTAATAACAAGGCCACCCGCTGCCGACTACGACAGCTAGGAAACAACGCCAGCGGGAGAACGTCAGACCTTCATCACTTTGCGCCTTATCATCCGCCACCCTAAGCCCGGGAGACAAACCTCTCAGACCCCCTGAAGGGAGGGGCACAGTTCTTGAGGCTCTAGCCAGCTGCGTTTCCTCCCTGCTGACTGAGGACTTCCAAACTTTGTTTCTTATATTTTTATTCTGCTTCAGTGGGCAGAGAAAGACAAAAGTTTGGTGACATCACCCCAACACCTTGTCTCTTGATTTATTGGCCTATTCTTCAGCTTCAGTGAGCAGTGTGAGCTCGGACGAGGTCATCATACCTCCCTGATACTGAGTGCTTGCAGTCTGTCAGACGGTATCAGGTAATTCTTACAATGGCCCATGAAGCAGGCATTATTTTTATCACCATTTTACAGGTGAGGAGAGGGAGGATAAGTCACACACCCTTTGACCAAGCTCAGTAACAAAGGCCATGTCCCACACCAGGGTCTCCTGGCTCCAGAGTCCATGCCCCGATTTTGGAAATTTGCCTTTCACCACATCACACTCATGAAAGGCCTGTGTTAAGGACTGTTCTCCCTAACTGAAAGAAACCTGAAGAGGATTTTCACTATTACAAAAAGAGGGAAGAAGCAGAAGTAGCATCTGGAGTCGGTTTTGCTGCAGCTGTTGGAGAGGCATTGCCTCCAGCCACTGTCGCAGCAGTGAGGACCACGCCGCCTCCTAGCTCCTTCCCCAAGGGTCACACTCAGCGCTCAGCGCAAAGCCGCTGTGCTCTGCACTCTGTCCATGAGCGTCTGAGCTTTATCTCTATTTATCTCGTGCATTTGTTAGCAAGATGCATCCGAAGGTAGTTGTTTCTTTGCTTTATGCCACTTCAACTTATGAAAAACGTCAACTGAAAAACAGTCACAACCTGAAAGTTGAGAGTTATGCTTATTCGGTGGGAGTTTTTAGGACTTCAAGTCCAGGAGGCGGCATCCCAAGTAGCCCTGACAGAGCTGCCTTGAGGAGGCTGGGGGAGGAGGCTGGTCATATAGGAGTCTGCAACAAAGCAGGCAGATGCTCTGAACATCAAAGATTGTTACAGATATCTTAGGTTAAGGAATTTAACTCCCATCTATGTTTGGAAAGATGCAACCATCTGGGCTCACTGAAATCATCCCTTTCGGATGCATCTCTTCTATCTGGGGCCAAATCCTGCTCCTTGACTGCTCACATTCTTCACTCTGTGTTCTCCACAGGGAGTGGTGGTGTGGCTGTCTCCCGTGCTATCTCTCATCCTGCCTCCAACCCACCCAGCTCTTCAACATTCACTGCTGACCAGGAAGTGACTGACGGCTGCTGGACAGACATCACTGCTCTTCCTGGGCTCAGAAACTTACATTTGGAAGACAGAAATCCCTGATGGCTGTGGCATCCTTTTTTACCAATATGGCAGGAAATCTTCCAATTCACAGGCTTCCCCCGTAGCTCAGATGGTAAAGAATCTGCCTGCAATGCAGGAGACACTGGTTCAATTCCTGGGTTGGGAAGTTCCCCTGGAGAAGGGATAGGCTACCCATTTCACTATTCTTGGGCTTCTCTGGTGCCTCAGAGGGTAAAGAACCTCCCTACCAGTGCAGGAGACCTGGATTCAATCCCTGGGTTGGGAAGATCTCCTGCAGGAGGGCATGGCAGCCCACTCCAGTATTTTTGCCTGGAAAATCCCCATGGACAGAGGAGCCTGGTGGGCTGCAGCCCATAGGGTCACAAGGAGTTGGACATGATTAAGAGACTGAGCACAATTCCATTGCACAAAGGCTTTCTCGGAATGCTCTGCATTGAGATAGACAGGAAAACCGGTAATTTATCCTCATCAATTTACATCCTGACTCTAAGACTTTAGCTAAATGAAGGCCATGAGGGAGATGGAAGGATCGGACTACAGCGGTGGTTTTAACACTTCATTGTGTCAGAGCTCCTGAGACGGGCTTGATAAAATGCAGGACAGGCTCCACTCCTAGTTTCTGATTCAGCAGGTGGGGTGGGGCCTCAGAATCTGCATTCCCCAACTTCCCAGGTAATGACAATGCTTTTGAACTCTACTTCAAGAACCACTGGCCTGGAAAATGCAAAGCATGAGTCAGCTTGACAATCTGCTCCAGGTGTTTTTAGAAGAAAGTGAACTTGAAGAAAATCACCTTGAAAAAAGTTACTGAGTCTTGCAAACTAGAAAGGGTTGGAGAGAGAAACGAACGAGCCAGCTCCACCCCATTAAGCAGAACAACTTGACCAGGTCCATTTGTTCAGGTAGTGACAAGGATCAGACTGAAACCCAGGTCTGGAGAGGCACCGAACACCGTCGAGAACAAACATCACTCACTTTTGGCCTTTCCAGCCTTCGATCCTGTAAGTGGGCTCAACCACTTGCATTGTCTCTACTCTCATGCCAGTAGATAAACGGAAGGCTGGCACCCTAGGTCTGCTTGACCAATTGGTTTGAAAACATTCTGGAACACTTGGAGCATAAATAAAGAGCAAAATCTGGTTTTATTCTCATCATTTTATTAATGTAAGCTGTGCATAAAACACACGATATTTGAACATCGAGACGATTTTGCTAATTTTTTTTTTTCCCGAAAGAAGGCCATTTCTCATGTTTCCAGCTGCGGTTCCCTGGCAAGGCCTGTGCTAACAGCCCAGCTCTGCTGGGCATCTGGCCGGCACTAATACGGCCCTGAGAGAGACAGAAGGACCTGCTCTCATCATTCTTTCAGAAAGAATTTCAGCTCTCTGGAGCTTGGCGGGGAGTCACGTCTTGGCTTCATCATTTTCAAGCACTGGCATTCCTTTTGAAAGCCTATTTACTGAGGTTTCTGAAATGCCTTCTCTGACACCAAGTACGGTCATCATCTGACCATAAGATAATCAGAAGAACCTGGGAATGTTTGGAGTGAGATAGACGGCACGCCTTAGGACTGGGGCGGAAGGGGAGCGTGAGATGAGCCAGATGTGAGAGCGTATGCACCGCATTTCTAGATGTCAGCGGTGTTGAAATATGTAGCTGAAAGCAAATGTAGATCAGCAAAGCCTGGAATAGAAATCACACTCTATTTCCTGCATGATTCATTTAAGGAGACTATTTATTGCATACTTAGTTTCAAGATCACGTGCCCATTTTCTGCTATAATTGTTCTTACATAAATATATTTTTGCTGGCCCTAAAATTAGCCTGACATCTTATCCAAAGAGACGGGGGAAGAGAGTTCATCTCCTGAGTACACAATGTCAAGTTTTAAATGTGCAAGATTATTGCAGCAACGAATGATGTCTCTAACATGAGGTCACTGAGGATGCTATTTGGTCCTCAATGGTTGATCTGAGTCAGAGATTAAGTGAAACACAAATCCCCAAGCCAAAGCTTCACTGGGAAAATAAATGTGCTAAGGATGTCTTTCAACCACAAGGAGAGTTAAGCACACCATCTTTGGCTCGACCACTGGAAGTCTGACATTTTGGTTCTCCTACTGAAATATCACTGTGAATTCTCTGAGCTTTGTATGTGGTGGTATGTGTGGGCTATACCCAGAGTTCAGCTGTATTTCTATGGCCTTGAGAAAGAATTTGAGCCAATTCATAGCTCCTTGACTTGAAGGCAAATCCACCTAGAGAGAGTAACCAGGAATTGTTCCATCGGATGCAGAAAACATCTGTGTTTTCTAGAATAGGGTTTAAAATATTGCACATCTCCAGCATGTCTGTCAGGCTCTCACTAAAGAATCAAATCACCTCTTCTTGGTAACATTCAAATGTGCTCTTCACTGGCTTGACTCCTTCTATCTTTTTATCTTCTTTGCCAGTAATGTTATCTCCTTCCATCCAGGAACAGTTTCAGCAATCTACTTAGGTCATTTTCATTGGAAGGCTGTCCAAACATTGTGTCCTATGTTCTGACTCTCCCCTGCTTTAAGGTAACTTCTCTCCCGGCTCATGTTTCTACAGCTTACTTTTGCAACAACAGCATATTCACCTGGCTTCTGGTGCTCTTTAGTTTCATAAACAAGCAGTAGGAATAACAAGCATCAATTTTGCACTCCACTTGCATGCTTCTCCCTGAGGATCCGTAGCACTTTAAAACTCCATTCTGAGCTGGGGAAAGCCATATGATGGGCAAAACCTAGAAATGAGAATTATCTAGGTAAAAATAAATTGAAAATAAAATTCAGTTTTATTAGGTATGGTTTCCAGAGAGAAATTCACAGTGTACTAAAGAAAATAACACTAATGCTATAGTGCTTCACTGAGGTCACAGAAATCACATTCTCTATAAAATTGCTAAGACATCCCGAGGTTGGCAGAAAGGTATTATTATTATTATCATTATTGTTATGGATTTTTGCATTTTCCTATTTCAAACCATTTAACATAGTCTGAATAATCATTTAAGTTTCAGGTGTATAAGTGAACATTTATATAGAACTTTGAAATTTCCAAACATTTATTGGGTGCCTTGTCAAGTGTGTTCTTCAGAACAATGCAGTGACTTAGCACTGAGATGAAGACTCTGATGTCTGAGGAGTAGTGTGGCCAGTAAGGACCAGACAGCCATAAAGCCAGTACCTTTCCCACTGCACCGCCAGGTCCACATTCTGCCTCCAGAGCATCTTATTACAAATACCTGGGGAGTTTTGAAAAAATGTACCAATGCCCAGGCCCTAACTCAGGAGCTTCCCTGGTGCTTGAGTGATAAAGAGTCTGCCTGCCAAGGCAGGAGATGCAGGAGATGTGAGAGCTTGATCCCTGGGTCAGGAAGAGCCCCTGGAGAAGGAAATGGCAGCCCACTCCAAGATTCTTGCCTGGAGAATCCCATGGACAGAGGCACCTCGCGGGCTACAGTCCCATGAGGTCAGACATGACTTAGCATCTAAACACGAACAGCACAAGGCCCTAACTCAGAATTGCTAAGTGTAGGGTCTAAGCATCAGTAATTTTTAGAAATTCTTTGGGAGATTCTGAGGTACAGCCAAGGGTGGGATCCACAGAACCAATGTGAATAGATTCTTTTATCATGGCTAATACTGAAGCATAAATTATTTAATCAATTCAGCATCTTGTAACATAGGCAGGCACACTAAAAGCAAAATAGCTGGCCTGCTATTTTTCATCTCTTATTCTCTTTCATTAAGGCTTTTTTAAGATGTGTCTTTAGCAGTGAAATGTCATCCCTTTTCACCTTTTCATACTGTTCATGGGGTTCTCAAGGCAAGAATACTGAAGTGGTCTGCCATTCCCTTCTCCAGGTGGTGCTTCTGAACTGTGGTGTTGGAGAAGATTCTTGCGAGTCCCTGGACTGCAAGGAGATCCAACCAGTCCATCCTAAAGGAGATCAGTCCTGGGTGTTCATTGGAAAGACTGATGCTAAAACTGAAACTCCAATACTTTGGCCACCTGATTCAAAGAACCAACTCATTGGAAAATACCCTGATGCTGGGAAAGATTGAGGGCAGAAGAAGGGGATGACAGAGGATGAGATGGTTGGATGGCATCAGTGACGCGATGGACATGAACCTGGGTAAACGTCTGGAGGCCTAGCGTGCTGCAGTCCATGGGGTCGAAAAGAGTCGGACATGACTGAGGGACTGAGCTGACTAACTTAGCAGTGGATATATGATGAAACTATGGGGATATTTCATATGATTAGCTAATTGGTCCCTTGAAACAGCAGGAACAGCATACACAGCAAACAGAGAAGGTCCTAAGTAGTGGACCCTGCTGAGTACCAGTGTCACCATCCCCATGCATGCCACCACTTCTTCGCATGGAACCAGCCATTGGCAATAGGCTTTGGTATATACCCAGGAGAGACGTAAGATTACCAGTGGCAATATGGTCCCTGACCAAATCCAACCAGTTACTTTTTCTCCAAGGTCCATTACTGCTGCTGCTAAGTCACTTCAGTCGTGTCTGACTCTGTGTGACCCCATAGACGGAAGCCCACCAGGCTGCCCCGTCCCTGGGATTCTCCAGGCAAGAGTACTGGAGTGGGTGCCATTGCCTTCTTCAAGGTCCATTACTGCTGAGTTGTAAATTTCCATTCAAAGTAGTTGTGACTTGCATTTTATTGTTCTTTCTAAATGAAAATGCCCCAGTGCAATGGAAAGAGCAGTTTGCAAATATCAAGTCTCTGCACTTACTTTGCCCTCACACCTCTCACCAGAGAAAGAAAACCCAGGCTTCTTTCTCTTCTTCTCTTTCCTATGAGACTGAGTCCAGAGGCTTACCTCCTAAAATAAAACAGAAGATGGAATGAACTGACCTGCTTAGCATGCTGCTAGATTAGAAAGCAAGACTTGGGAAAAGAGGGAACTCATTAAATTCTGCAGTCCCTTCCTTAACTGATGTAAATCCATACTTGGTAGGTGGAGTAAGAAACAGCTTTTCGTAAACATGACCCAGGCAGAAAGATAAAGTGTGAGGAAGACCACGCTGGTCTCTGGTTCTAAGAAAGGAGAGACAGCAGACAAAACTGCTAACAGCAGGAAGGCCTCAGATGGTGTTCCATATCCATGCGCTGATAGCTTGTGATGGAGTGATGAGCACTTCAAGTACTCTGGCCCTTGTTGGGGCTTTAGAAGGAGCACTCTGTGTATCTATTAACTGCTCCTTCAGCGATATTTGTTGTGTGCCTACTGTGTGCTGATGCCTGTTCTAACTGATGGAGATAAGCAAGCAAAACAACTAAACAAGCAAGACAAACAGAAACGTCCTTCCCTGTGCTTTTTGGCCCTCTGTGTATTTTCTATGGAGAAGTGTCTATGTAGGTCTTCCCCTTTTTTGAATGGATAAAGGTGTGGTACGTACATACAGAGGAATGTGACTCAGCCACAGAAAAGGATGAAACAATGCCATTTGCAGCGATGTGGATGGACCTAGAAACTCTCATAGTCAGGCAGGCAGGGAAAGACAAATATCGTATGATATCACCCATGCATGCATGCATGTTCAGGCGCTTCAGTCATGTCTGACTCTTTGTGACCCTGTGGTCTACAGTCCTCCAGGTTCGTCTGTCCGTGAGATTCTCCAGGCAGGAGTACTGGAGTGGGTTGCTGTGCTGGGCAACCAGGGGATCTTCCTGACCCAGAGACCAAGCACACCTCTCTAGCATCTCCTGCATTGCGGGCTGATTCTTTACCAATGAACCACCTGGAAAGCCCAGTATCACTCATATATGAACTCATTAAAAAAAAAATGATATAAATGAAGTCATTTGCAAAATAGAAACAGACTCACTGATTTTAAAAACAGAGCTATAGTTACGAGAGGGGAAGGGTTAACTAGGAGCTTGCAATTAGCGTGCACACCCTACTGTTTGTTGAGTGGATGACCAGCAAGGACTGCCTGTATCACACAGGGAGCCCTCCTCAGCGTTCTGTGATAACCTAAATGGAAACAGAATCTGAAAAATAATTAACATGTGTGTATGTGTAACTGAATGAAGGAATCACTCTGCTGCATATCTGAAAGTAACACTATGTTGTAAATCAACTACACTCCAATACGATTAAAAAAACAAAACCCAGGAACCCCTGCAACAGGGAGGCCCTCGGGGCTTAGAGTGGCAGGCCTACCTTGTTCATTTCCTCTCAGTCCACAGCCAGCACTGGTGACAGGAGAGACGACCTTTGCTAGAGGGTTGACTTAAGCCTGAAAGAAAGGTATCTATTGAACCATCTAGACAGAGACAGAATTATCCAGAGTCTAAACATTAACTTGGTGTGAGGTTACTGAAGCAAAACCAATAGAAAAATGAAATTGATCCTCCTCTTCCAAGGTATTCCAGGGCATATCACATCAATTAGTTCCAAGCGGGGAGAGAAACAAAGCTATGTGTCTTAGCACATGTATTAGTAACTTTGCAGCTCTGATCTAGTAGAAATCAGGGGACGGAGTGGGACGGCCGAATGCCAGGGCACAGAGAGAGCCTGAGACAGAGAGTGTGGTCCTGGACCATCCTCGACGCTGGGGCACCGAGAGGCCCCAGGGAGACGCAGCCACCAAGAAACAGACGGCTTGGGGGCGTGAAGAACTGACGTATGCTGCTGTTTGTGCAGATACACTTCTCAAACCCTTTAAACTAAGAACTGGAACTGTGCCCTAGTTACAAAGCTCAAATTCCTACCACAGAGAGTAGTATAGGTGAGCAGTTTTGGTCACTGAAGTTAGATAATGTCATGCTTAAATGAATTTGTATAAATGTATGTATATTCTATGTCATTGGAATAGCCATTATGGGCTGCCATAGATTTCAAAACTGCTCTCCTGATTCTGTGGAACCCACCTGTGAAATATGGAACCAAATACTTAGGTCCTCTGCCCAAACATCAGGAACCACAGCTCACTTTCCTTCTGTCAGACACTCAGTCAGTGTTCAACGTCGTCTTATTTACTTTTTATGCACTACATGGCTGTCTTATATTTCTGAAGTGTCCCTAAAGGCACCATTAACAGGTCTATGATCAAGGGGTTGTATAGGGCTTCATCTAAAGATCTAAGACCTCTGGCAGGATACACATTCTTCTAAGAAGCTCCTGGGATAGCAAGAAGACTGCACATAGAGTGGATGACCGACAAGTGATCGCCATTTGCTAGAGGGTTTTTAGACTCTCCATTTCTCCATTTTGTGTCAATTACGTATCTGCAGTGTTTGGCGTGTTTCCTAAATATAGACAGACTCCACGAGATCCTCAGTGGCATCTAAGCCTGGCTGCTTAATTGTCTACTTGTATGTTCAGGAAAGAGCATGAAATATGAAGCAATGGGTACACTGAATGCAATTCCGTGGTAATGATGATGAAAGTAAAGCAGTTCTCCTCCGAGGAAAGATCAGCTTTCCCTGGTTCATTAATTGGTTAAAGACCTGAAATCAGCATAAAATGCCTTTAGCTGGTAATTAGCATGCAAATAAGCACTGGCCCACAGGCCCAGGACTTAAAAGAAATGAGGCTGGGTTTAAAAGGAGTGCTGGAGGCAAGCATATCTTAATAAAAATAAATAATTTCCAAAGCACTGGTACTTTTGCTTTATGGTATTTTCTTTTTTAATCCTGTAAACCCCACCCTGAGATTTGACTATTATTAGGATTCACCACTGAGGTCACTGAAATAAATTCTTGAAGAAATAACTGTCAGAAGACAGCAGATTGCTTCTGGGGAAGACCTGTGGGTTTTCCGTTAGGAAGCTTATGAAACATTTCTATCTGGTACATAAAGCTGGGTTTTATATACCACAGTAAATTTTGCAAAGGCTGGAAAGTCACTGTAGCGATTAATAGATCTGGAACCCCCCAAATCAGCTCTACATCTCAAAGCTAGCAATCACCTTTGTGTTTTTCACGATAGGTTAGGCTATGAGATTCTGAGAAATTCATCCCAGAATTTCAGGGCCTGAACATCAGCTGAGCTGATCTCTCACTGCGGCTCCATTTCCAAGGCAGACAAGCAGGGGCCACTCCTCACCCACAGGACCCAGCTGTGGGAGGCTCTGCCCGTTTGTAACTGCACTACCTGGGGCCTCTGCCACTGGCTCTTGAGTTCTTTGCCCTGGAAGTGAGGCTCTTATTTCTGCTTTTAGCCTCTGGGCCAGCACAGGCCCTCTGGCCCCATCTAACTGGAGAGGGGCTGAGAAATATAGCAGGGCACGCAGTGAACATTCCAGTCTGATTGTACCCAAACCTTCGTGTCCTTCTCTGCTGCAACAAATCAGGTCAAGTGCAGGGTTGCCAACGTGCTATTCAGAAATAAGAATAGGAAGAAAACACGGACACTGTCTCAAGAAGTAACATGCCTGTGTGGGTGGGATGCGGTGCTCTGACCACTTCGTGTGGTGTTCAAGATGGAGTCCTCTTTGGAAGATACCAAAGTGCTCCTGCTGTTATTTTCCAAATTGTTTATCTGCATTACTATTTTTCAATACTTTCTTTCTTTATCTTACCCCTAAGGGAGGTGTTTTTTTTTTTTTTTTTGACATTTAATTTTTCCAAATGGCTCCCCAATGAAATATTACTACCAGAGATATACTAGGTATCTATTCATGCACCAGATGTATATCTGAGCTTTACTCATAAAAATAGCTTTTTTGTTCTACAAAAACCAAGGATTTTTGTTACCTCCTTGGAAATGATATCACCTTTAGTTCAGTTCAGTTGCTCAGTCGTGTCTGACTCTTTGTGACCCCATGAATCTCAGCACACCAGGCCTCCCTGTCTATCACCAACTCCTGGAGTTCACTCAAACTCATGTCCATCGAGTCGGTGATGCCATCCAACCATCTCATCCTCTGTCATCCCCTTCTCCTCCTGCCCTCAATCCCTCCCAGGATCAGGGTCTTTTCAATGAGTCAACTCTTCACATGAGGTGGCCAAAGGATTGGAGTTTCAGCTTCAGCATCAGTCTTTCCAGTGAACACCCAGGACTGATCTCCTTTAGGATGGACTGGTTGGATCTCCTTGCAGTCCAAGGGACTCTCAAGAGTCTTCTCCAACAGGACAGTTCAAAAGCATCAATTCTTTGGCGCTCAGCTTTCTTCACAGTCCAACTCTCACATCCAAACACGACCACAGGGAAAACCCTTAACCCTTAAGAATTGTGCCTGCTTAGTTGCTAAGTAGGATCCAACTCTTTTGTGACCCCATGGACTGTAGCCCCTCAGGCTCCTCTGTCCATGGATTTCCCAGGCAAGAATACGGGAGTGGGTTTTCCTTTCCTTCTCCAGGGATCTTTCTGACCCAGGGATCGAACCCTCATCCCCTGTCTCCTGCATTGGCAGGAAGGTTCGTTACCACTGAGCCACTTGGGAAGCCTACCCTTGAGAATGTATGATCTAAATTTAGCAGAACTGTTTCCAATTGTCTCTGTAAATAAGGCACTAGAAAGGAATTCAAATTGAAGACTTTTGCAGTTTGGCAGGAAGCATTAGCAGTGTTCCTTCGGGCAGATGCCAAAGATCATAAAATGCCAGGGGGTCCCATGCACAAGCTAGAATTGGAAATTTCTCTGGATAAAGGGCAAAAGCAGCATGCACGGATCAGTTCACCTGGAAAGTTTCCTTCTGTCCCCTCCCCTTTTCCCTTTTCCTCAATATGCAAGGGAATGGGAAGAAATTGATCCAAACAGCTTAAAAGTTGTTGTAATTTGGGATTCTATGAAAACCAGTCAGAAGTGGATATTCAAGGGTGATATTCAATATCACCTATGATGTGTGATATCCCACGAGGAAAACAATGAACCCTAGAGCTTGCCAAGGAGGATCCAGAGGATGACAGAGTTGGAAGCTGGGATGGGGCTCTGTTCAGCTGATGGAAGTACACCAGATTTCCAATTCTGTTATCTGACACAGTCTTCCAGAATTGGCAAGAAAATTTGAGCTGTTTTGCACAAATATTACAAAGAAAAAAAATGAAAGCAACTCATCTTGTCATTAATATTTTGTAAGATATACCACATCAATTTCCGCAGACTTTATACTATTTTATCTGTGACCAGTATGCTGACCTTGGTACTTGCCCTGGCATCCCTCTCTCCTGCCAGTCTCCTGTCTTTTCCACGTCAGCCCACTCCTCAGAGAGGACGCTGAGGGCATGGAGCCGGGGCTCCATGTGGTCTTAATTTCACTTCATCAGAACTGTGGAAGAGTTGGAGCAGCAGCGGTCGAAGGGGCAGGAAATGGGGGCATCGGACAGGAAGCACGGCTGTCTTTAAAAAACTGCACAGAATTAATAAGGCGCTAGCTTGTTTCTAAGATCTATGATCAAGTGACTGCTCCAGATACCATTTACAAAATTGATACTTTGTTGGGAGACAAACCAAGTTTGTGATATAATTAAATAGAAACTAAATTGGAGAAAATACATAATCATTTTCTTATTAATATGTTAACTTTGTAAAGAGTATTTGCATTGTAGTATTGCAGAATATTGTAGGCATTGAGCAATATAACTAAAGCAAGTTAATTAGACTTCAAGTGAATTGCCACTATGTTAATTCATATTTTAAAAGAACAGTAATTAAAATCCAACATGTTATAGCAGCATTTTATTATATCTAATACTAACATTTCCTTATAAGTGATTTTAAAACTGTAGCTTAATGGATTAGTAAAAGTGCAGTAGGGTAACTAGGCATTTATTGTTAATAGAGTCTAGATTATAAAGTGAATTTTTATTGTTTTTAAAGTCATTCGCTGCACAATTTTAATAATATAATACATTCCATTGGGAGTCCGTTTGTAGCCACTTGATACTGCGAATAACTTTCTATATACATATTAAAATAAATATTGGTTTGATATCATTTCTCCAGTCTCATTTTATCTATTTAAGAAAGTATAGTTATCATGGCCTTTGGGCCTGACTACCGAGCGCAGTGGGTGGTGCCACACATGAGTGGTCCTGGGGTTTTCCTCGTCAAACGACCATACCCGCTTGCCTAACGTCTCCCGCATTTGAACCAGGGTAAGGTCCAAGCGGTGATTCTACTTCCTTCATGAAAAAAATAATTGGAGGAAGGACAACGAGTTAAATAAAGCGTGTGAAGTCAGGTCAGGTTCTTCCTCCCGCAGATAAACTGCGCTCCTGATCGCTTGCCATTTAGAGGAGAGGAGCATCACTGCCCTGTTGATGCGGGGTCCCAGCGGGGCTCCAGAGGGCGACAAGGCCAGTGTGTGCCCGCAGAAACCAGGAGAAATCCTGTCCCTGCTCTAAGGACACGTGGCTCTAATCAAGCCACCCCGAGGCGGCCGCTACCCTGCTGCGGGCCGCTGCGGAGTCCCCGAGCGCTGGTGGTCTCTCCTTTCCCCTCCGAGCTTGAGATGAGCGAGGAGACGTGGCCCCTCTGAACCCGTCACCGCCGCCCCGAGGACTGTCTACCCGCTCCAATGCTCCCAGCGAGGAAACAAGTGCAGCTGCGACCGCAGCGCCTCACAGTTCCGCACCTTCCAGGGAATGGCTGCATCTCCCTGCTGATGGCTGGATGCCCAGATCGTCCCTCCAGCTGCTGGAGCCCCAGTTCTCCGCGCCCTCCGGGCACCGCCGTGAGTGGACACCCGCCTCGCTTGGTCAGGTTCCCTCCCTGGACAGCCTGCAGCCAGCAAGGAATCAAAGGTGGAGAGGACCCACCATCCAACCTGAAGAGGGGAAGGGACCGAGGCCCACCGCTTCCTTCCCATGCTGCCATTGAGACCGCAGGGCAGTCCCAGCCTCATTTGGTCCAGTCCAGCATTTCCCGATTTCCTTCCGCGGTGGAACCCCCAGCACGTTCCCTGGTAAATTGTCCACCCCAGGACTTGCTTCCCAAGGAAATCGCTTTCATCCACCCTGTGCTGCTTCGGGATCTCGGGTTCACTATGATCTGTGGAGATCACAGAGGCAATTACACAGCCATGGTGCTTGTGTTTCCATTTTGAAAACACATTTCGTGAATGGCTTAAATAAATGAAAACAGCAGTTGAATTTAGGTTAACAAAAGGGATTGAGTTTATAGGATTTAAAAGAGCACTGATCTTCAAGGGCATTAGATAAAGTGAGGGACTCTTACAGTGAAAGATAATTAGATTCAGATCTTGAATACATTAGAAATCAGAGACACACATTTAGGTGGTGGTCTCAAAAGAGAAGGAACATTTTCCTTTGCAATCCTCAGTGTTTAAAATTAGATAAAGATCCCAGAGTAAAGCATGCTTTGCCTTTAAGCTTGTCATTGGATGACTCTTTGAGAAAAGACATCATGTTTTCTACAGGGAAAGAGGTTTGAGTAAATGAGGGAATTTCTCTTGTAGATGTTACTAGAGAGGAACATTCAAGCTCATTACCATTTACACATAATGAAGTCATTCACTGAGCCTTTTAAATGCCCCTCCACTGAATGCATCCCAGGATAATAGGCATGGAGCCAGGAAGAAAGCAATTGTTTTTGTGTTGTTTGTTTGTTTGTTTTTTACATTAATGACACTTTTGGAGATATCTCACTGAAACTTTCCAAATATTTGAAAAAGAAAGATCTAATAGATTTTTATAACAGACTTTGTTGTAGAATTCAGATAGTTTCTAGACAGTTCTTCACCCATGAGCTCTCTTTGAGCCCTCCACTTTCCCCAGAGATATCTGGGGTGATATCATCTTCTGATATCAGTGGTTTTTAAACTATAGATATCAGCTCAGTTCAGTTCCGTTGCTCAGTCATGTCCGACTCTGCAACCCCACAGACAGCAGCACGCGAGGCCTCCCTGTCCATCATCAACTCCTGGAGCTTGCTCAAACTCATATTCATTGAGTTGGTGATGCCATCCAACCATCTCATCCTCTGTCATCCCCTTCCCCTCCCACCTTCAATGTTTCCAGCATCAAGGACTTTTCAAATGAATCAGTTCTTCAAATCAGGTAGCCGAAGTATTGCAGTTTCAGCTTTAGCATCAGTCCTTCCAATGAATATTCAGGACTGATTTATTTTAGGATAGACTGGTTGGAACTCCTTGCTGTCCAAGGGACTCTCAAGAGTCTTCTCTAACACAGCTCAAAAGTATCAATTCTTTGGTGCTCAGCTTTCTTCATGATCCAACTCTCACAACCATACATGACTACTAGAAAAATCATAGCTTTGTTATAAAAGTTTAATATTTCTTCTGAGTATTTTTAGTCTGATGCTTGGAAAGATTGAAGGCTGGAGTAGAAGGGAATGACAGAGGATGAGATGGTTGGATGGCATCACTGACTCGATGGACACGAGTCTGAGAAAGCTCCGGAGTTGGTGATGGACAGGGAGGCCTGGCGTGCTGCAGTCCATGGGGTCACAAAGAGTCAGACACGACTGAGCGACTGAACTGATTTTTAGTCTGAGATTCAGAATGTTTCTCTGTTTAAACTTTTCTTCACCATATCCTTCTGGTGTCTTTAAATCACAGCATTTCCTGATCCCCTTCCTGCCAAATAGCATTTATTGAGATTTAGAAATTGGAGATCAGCTAAAAAGTTGTAGGTAAATTAGAAGTCTCTTTAATAAACAGCGTTAAGAAGAGTTACTGTCCTTTCTGTTCATGGAGGAGAAGTCTACCACCAGGATGCAAACTCATTTGATTATTCACTTATTTTACTCCAACAACAGTATTAATTATGACTTCAAACCTCAAATGGCTGGTGAGCTTTGAAATAAAGGATACCTGGCTACAGAACCTAGTCTCCCTCCCCTCTATTTTCCTTCTTTCCTACTTGCTTCTTTGTATGTTTTTATCAACTCTCATAGATATTCCTAACACAAAATGCAAAACTGTGTGCCCTCATTTATTCAACAAACATTTCTGAACATCTGTTCTGTGCCCTAATATGTGTTAGAAAGGTGGGATACATTTTTAGCCAAGCAGGCTTATGCCTTCCCTAAAGGAACTTAATAGAAAGGAGAAAAAACTTTCTTCTACCTCTATGCCTGAGCCTAAGAATTAAACTGGCCTCAGACATTAAGAAGAGAAAAGCATGCACATTTTATTTAATGGTTTTTACATGGACAAGAGAGTCTTAAAAAGGAAAATGAAGACCTGAAGAAGCTGTAAGGCCCCAAATCTCATACACTTTCAAAACAAAGAATGATAAATTGTGGGACTGGGACAAGACAATTTAACTTGGTCCAGGGGTAGCAAGCAGTGGGCCCGGGACAAGGAAATACATGCAGGAAACTGATGGAAACTAAAGGTCATTTTAGTAGTTTTCTACATACAAAGCATTGGCTCCCATCAGGTGATGGAATGTTTTTCTCAGTCCAAAGAGGTTTCTTTTCTCACGGAACTTTTACGACTGGCTTTGAGGTAGAAAAGGGAAGCTCAGAGAGACCTTCCTGCATCTGCTGTTTCTCAAGAGCCTTCTGCTCTAAATAATCAATATGCCAAAGAAGCGTATTTGGGGCGGCCCATCCTCAACTCCTCATTCACATAAAATGATGCCTGCCTTCAGAGAGTTCACCCCAGATTAGGAGACATGCCTCAGCTGTATCAAATGCATCAGTTGCTACATGAAGATGAGCTTGAGAACATCTCAGTTACACTTTCAGGATTCAGGAAACTATCAACAAGAGAAAGAAATCCAGGCAAGGAAAGAGCTTGTTCAGGGATCTGGAGGCTTAACAGTGAGATTCTGGAGCAGCAGGGTTAGGAGGCACTGAATTGTATACCTGCAAAGGGGAGACACAGGAAAAGGAGCAGACGTGTTAGCAAAAGCCTAGATCAGCTCACCAATTTGCATTTCTTACTGAGAAGGCTGGGGTGGAAACTATGTCAGAGAGAGCAAATTGACCACCGAAGATTTGGGATCCCCTGCTGTGAGGCAGAATCACTGCTAAAAAGTGGCTTCCCTACCAGCTACATTTTATAGTCTCTGTGAATCTAGATGGTGCTTGCTGCTGTTGTTTAGTCATTCAGTCGTGTCCAATTCTTTGTGACCCCGTGGACTTTGCAGCCTGCCAGGCTCCCCTGTCCAAGGGACTCTCCAGGCAAGAACACCGGAGTGGGCTGCCGTTTCCTTCCTCAGGGCATCTTCCTGACCCGTGGATCAAACCTTTGCCTTCTGCATTGGCAGGCAGATCTTTTACCACTGAGCCACCAGGGAGGCCCACGTAGTGACTAGTGTTTACTAATTAAGTGTGTCTCTCTCAGGTGGAGGGAAGATAAAATAAGGATTAGTTTTCTCCACTGCCTCTCATCTCTTGGTTGAATAATGATATGCAGGGCACCCTTGGAAGCTCCATGAAGAAGAAGGAACTGTCACCAGCAACCTAGGTTTTGAATGACTAGATGAATCTTAGCCCTGCTCTCTAATTAAGAACACCCATGCTGGACGGATCCGTGAGTGAAAAGTCAGTGTTTACTCTAACATGCAATGGACATTGTCAGTTTTGTCACTGCAGCTTGTTTTACCCTAATTAACGTAAGAATCCATTCGAGGATTTTTTTTTTCATATAGGTATGATCAGTGTATATTTTTGAAAAGAGAAGATGCATTGTGTGGGCACAAAGGTCACATGCTGGGAAATTGCAATAAGCTACTGGAAGGTGCGAGTTGTATCAGAACTGTCATAGCTAAAGAAGATTACAGGTTTGGGCAACATTTGGATGAATCATCCTATAAGAATTGCTCCTAGCTTTAGTAAATGATGTCTAGTTGTTCCCAAGTTTAAAATACGAGTGGAAAGTTGTTAAAAACATAATCCAAAAATATCCCATTAACAATGAAATTTGTGGTACAGTAAACATACATATTAGATTTGAAGAACCCAAATATGATGACTGGAAGCAACTGTAAATATCACCTAACAATTCAAATACTGCAGCATTTGAAATGAAGGATTCTATTTTTAATGGGAAATCTGTATCGAATCATAAAAAGGAATACTTTTGGTTAGCTCTCCTTCATAGAAAGTGGCTCTTTCTCCACATGGATGTTAGCCACCTCATAAAGATAAGACTGCTCTGATATGTTTCAAGGAGGAGAGCCCGGAGAATTGCAGACCACACAGGGTGTAGCTTGAAGAGAGGTGTTCCCTCTGCCCGGGCACAGGACGCCAGGTCATGAACCTTACATTACAGACTCGAGTCTGGAAGGAGAGAAGATGTCAAGGCAACAAGAGCCATTGTTGGACGACATGGTGGTGATAAAGGCTATGAGTAAAGAAGACATTGGCTCTTGCAATGCAAATAAATCAGAAGCCCGTCTGAAGCAAGGGAACAGTGTGCCTCTTGGAATCTGTCGCGTTCTTGCCTTTTTGATTTCCATATAATCTAATGCTCTCTTCAGGAAGTATCTTCCTATCCTAAGATACATAAAAAAAATATATATGTTAACTGCTAAAATATGAAAAGAGGCTTATACTCACACCTAGCTGCCTTGAACTGGTTTTGAATTAAAACAATAAAAAAGACATCAATCATATTTCTCAATCAGTATTTAGCATATCATTACCAACCTTGGCAGGGATAAATGACACATTTTTAGGTGATGCTAATGAAGACACTTTCAGATTGACAAAACTAGAAGTTTTTATTTGTAAAATAATCACTGAATGAGACACTGGACCTCTGAGGGGGAGGTTTGCATCACTAAACTAGTGTTTTGCTCCTTTAAAGGATTTGTACAAAAATTGATTAACCTATTTTTTCAAACCACACTTTAATATAATAATGTCTTTTTTTTTAAATTTCATGATGGTTATTAGTTATTTGTTTTTACCTTTTGGGTGAAGGGGAACTTTTGTCCTTTGTTATCCACTGTTGGCAGCGAAGCCAGTGATAGAAAATATAGTATAGCATTCAGAGAATTGTTTCAGAATTTGAGTTTTCAAATTCCTTTACATAATTGCATTACTATTTGTACTTATTCTAAAAATAATTCTTGTTTTTCTTATTATAAATTTATTATGTACTCCATCTAGAAAATTTAAAAATGAGAAAAGTATAAAACATTAAAATATTTTAAAATTTAGTTGTCTTCTTTTTTATTCTTTTTCTACTTCTCTGCACAGCTAAGTTTGTCGTGCTTTTTCCTACAATGCTCTATTATATGGCACCATGTCAAAAGGATTCTTTGACAACAAAATGTTAGTGGCTATGTGATGATCCATCACATCGATGCATCGTATATTCTTTAATGATTCCTTTTTCTGAACATGTAAAATGTCCTCAAAATTGTGCTATTACAAAACACACACACACGGAAGAGGAAAGACTTCACTTGAACAATCCTTCTCATAAGGCATATCTATTATTTCTAACTGATCTGCACTTCCCAGGTTGCTCAGCAGCAAGAGTCTGCATGCCAACGCAGGAGACACAGGCTCGGTCTCCGGGTTGGGAAGCAGCCCTGCAGAAGGAGATAGCGGCCCGCTCCAGTGCTCTTGCCTGGGAAATCCCAAAGGTAGAGGAGCCTGGCAGGCTACCGTCCATGGTATGGCGAAGAATTGGTCAAGACTGAGAGGCTAAACAGCAGCAGATAGATAGACAAACAGGTCCGTGCGTGTGTTATCTTCTTACCAAAGACTCCTGGAAATGAAATTTCTACACCAGTGTGCACAGGCCCTTTGGAAGGCTCCAGGTACGTGCACCTAGACTGGCTCCAGGCTCCCTGCAGCACTTCACACTCGTCGGTGACCACTGTTATCTCGGCTACGCCAGCTTTCCTGTTGCTACCCTGTGTCAAGTTGAGAGGCAAAAAAATGGGGTCTTATTATACGCATCATATTATTTTCACTTCTCTGTCTACAAAGGGGAATGACTTTTTGCTCATTTGTTAATTTGGATTTAAATTCTTCCTTTCATGGATTGCCTTTCTAAACCTTTGCATAGCATTGTTCTTAAGATACTGATTTAAAGTAATATGTTTTAGAAAGAAATATTCTAACACCTTTTCTTGTTAATCTTCATGACTTTTGTCTATATATCTTTTAATTATTCTGTCAGTTCAGTTCAGTTCAGTTCAGTCGCTCAGCTGTGTCCGACTCTTTGCGACCCCATGAATCGCAGCACACCAGGCCTCCCTGTCCATCACCAACTCCCGGAGTTCACTCAGACTCACATCCATCGAGTTGGTGATGCCATCCAGCCATCTCATCCTCGGTCATCCCCTTCTCCTCCTGCCCACAATCCCTCCCAGCATCAGAGTCTTTTCCAATGAGTCAACTCTTCGCATGAGGTGGCCAAAGTACTGGAGTTTCAGCTTCAGCATCATTCCTTCCAAAGAAATCCCAGGGCTGATCTCCTTCAGAATGGACAGGTTGGAGCTCCTTGCAGTCCAAGGGACTCTCAAGAGTCTTCTCCAACACCACAGTTCAAACGCATCAATTCTTCGGCACTCAGCCTTCTTCACAGTCCAACTCTCACATCCCTACATGACCACAGGAAAAACCATAGCCTTGACTAGATGGACCTTAGTCGGCAAAGTAATGTCTCTGCTTTTGAATATGCTATTTAGGTTGATCATAGCTTTCCTTCCAAGGAGTAAGCGTCCTTTAATTTCATGGCTGCAGTCACCATCTGCAGTGATTTTGGAGCCCAAACAAATAAAGTCTGACACTGTTTCCACTGTTTCCCCATCTATTTCCCATGAAGTGATGGGACCGGATGCCATGGTCTTCATTTTCTGAATGTTGAGCTTTAAGCCAACTTTTTCACTCTCCTCTTTCACTTTCATCAAGAGGCTTTTTAGTTCCTCTTCGCTTTCTGCCATAAGGGTGGTGTCATCTGCATATCTGAGATTATTGATAATTCTCCCGGCAATCTTGATTCCAGCTTGTGTTTCTTCCAGTCCAGCGTTTCTCATGATGTACTCTGCATATAAGTTAAATAAGCAGGGTGTAGACATATATAAATTCTTGAACTTAAAAGCTTGCCTCCAATTCTTGAACCTATAGTTTGCTAAAAATTTTTAGCTATGATGTAATCATTTAAAAGCTTACCTCCAATTATTCTGGATTTTAGAAATTACTTTTTATAATTACTTCTGTAATTTCTGAATTTATTTTGATGTATTTTAGTTGATCAACATTTAAGTTGTTTGTGTTCTACTTTCAAAAGTTGGCGAGGGAAAGTTTATAAAATAATTTTTAGTCTATAAACTGATTATATATGATTTAATAAATTAAATGAACACTTTATTTTACTGCTTTCTCAATAAGACACTGACAGTCTTAAGCATTAGACCATCTTTTCTTTATTGAAATATGATTGATTTAATATTTCATTAGTTTCAGGAATACAACATAGTGGTTCAATGCTACAGTTTTTCCAGTAGTCACGTAGAGATATGAGTTAGATCATAAAGAAGCCTGAGTGCTGAAGAATTGATGCTTTTAAATCGTGCTGCTGGAGAAGACTCTTGAGAGGCCCTTGGGCTGCAAGGAGGTCCAACCAGTCCATTCTGAAGGAGATCAGCCCTGAATATTCACTGGAAGGACTGATGCTGAAGTTGAAGCTCCAACACTTTGGCCACCTGATACAAAGAGCAAACTCACTGGAAAATACCCTGATGTTGAGTAAGATTGAAGGCAAAGGATAAACGGGCATCAGAAGATGAGATGGTTGGATGGCATCGCCAACTCAATGGACATGAATGTGAGCAAACTCCAGGAGACTGTAAAGGAGAGGGAAGCCTGGTGCTGCAGTTCATGGGGTCACAAAGAATCAGACGTGACTTAGTGACTGAGCAACAGCAACACCCCATTTAAAGTTATTATAGAATTGCTATTGTTCGCTCCCTCAGCCGTGAAGTTATGAAGTACTGGCTGCGCTCTATTGCCTGTGAAGCATTGCCTGTATTCTCCATGCTGTACTATTGTCCACGTAGCTTATTTGTTTCACAGGCCTTCCTTGTTTGCTCAGAGGGTAAAGTGTCTGCCTGCAGTCCAGGAGACCTGGGCTTGATTCCTGGGTTGGGAAGATCCCCTGAAGGAGGAAATGGCAACCCACTCCAATATTCTTGCCTGGGAAACCCCATGGACAGAGGAGCCTGGTGGCTACAATCCATGGGATCACAAGAGTCAGACACAGCTTAGCGACTAACTAGCAGTGTGTATTTCTTACTCCCATGCCAGCCTCTTACCCTCCCTGCTTTCTTCTCCCCACTGATAACCACTAGTTTCTTCTCAGTATCTGTGAGCTTATTTCTGTTTTGCCATATATATTTGCTTTTATTTTTTATGTTCCACATATAAGTGATAACACGGAGTATTTATCTTTCTCTATCTGACTTATTTCACTAAGCATAACAACCACCCTGAATGCACCAATCTCATCTGACCTGGCAAGCTAAGCAGAGTTGGGCCTGCTTAGGTCTTGGATGGGGGACCCGCTTTGATAATGTAGATGTTAAAACCTACATACATAAGTATGTAAATATAACTACACAGATACACAAACATCTATCTACTGGTCAAAATTTACAGGAAAAGGAATATTCCAGCCTTTATTGGAATATCCCTATCCCTTCACTGTGTTGATGTTCGCCTGGCATATATAACTTAATATCTTACATATTACACATTCTCCGAGCCAGTTCAGAACTACTTGTGTTAGCTCACAGATCTGTATATTTCATGTTATACCAATAAATCTCTCATTGAATTGTTGGACTTTTATAATAGATGTATTAATATTTTATATATATCTGATCATGAAAGTGTCTTATTTCCTTTTTTCAAAACAGTTTTCCAAAAGTTTCTGAATAGCTTAAAATTATTTTGTCCAATTTCAAATAGATTTCCATTGATATTTTTTATGAGGTTTCAATCAATATACGATGTATTTTTAAACATAAATAATGCCTTTTCAAAACTCAATCTTTCCATCCAGGAAAACCTTTGTTTAATAATTTAAATTTGCATAGTCCTTAGAAAGTGTTATAGCTTTGCCATTTCTCATGAGAATTATTTATGCACTTTACCTATTCCTATTGTTTTATTAAAGAAAACTTCACTATATTATATGTTCAAACTGGCCTTACAAATATTTAGGCACTCTCTTGCTTTTTCGTTTAGTTGCTTTGTTGAATCTTGTCATTAAATTATTGTGACTAATCTATTACAGTGAATCCTCTAGGTACTTTTCAAAAAATGAATATAATGACATCAATCCTATTGTTTCATTCTTTCCAATAGGTTTCAGTTAGTCAATTCAGTCGCTCAGCTGTGTCCAACTCTGCAACCCATGGACTGCAACATGCCAGGCCTCCCTGTCCATCACCAATTCCTGAAGTTTACTCAAACTCATGTCCATCGAGTCAGTGACACCATCCAACCATCTCATCTTCTGTTGTCCCCTTCTCCTCGCACCTTCAATCTTTCCCAGCATCAGGGTCTTTTAACCAGTGAGTCAGTTCTTTGCATCAGGTGGCCAAAGTATTGGAGTTTCAGCTTCCACATCAGTCCTTCCAATGAATATTCAGAAGTGATTTCCTTTAGGATGGACTGGTTTATTTCTTGTTATACATTCTTTTTCTTTTCTCTTCCGTTTGCCTTTGACTAGAACCTCCAGAAAATTGTTTAACAGTAATGGCAGCTATTGTCACACATTTTGTTATTTAGAAATTAGATGGTGTACCACTACAGCTGCATGTTTCCAAGTATTATCCTTTGGACGTTAGCTCTCCAGATGCACTGGGAGAAAAGAATTTCTTTCTTTCCCCTTTAAGTCTGGAAAGCTTCTTGTAAAAATGTCTAAGAAACTGTTTTAAGGAAACAAGCCCGCACTGGAGTTGAAGAACATGCACACACGCTCAGGGGCTTGAAGAAGCCCGGCAGGAAGGACTGTCCTCTCCACTGACAGCAGCAAGCTGCCCTCTCGTGTGCAGCCGGGGAGAAGCCACCGCCACTTCAAACTCACGTTCCTCCAAAGACCTTTTGTTCAGAACATCTCTTTCCAACTTCCTCCTTTGCTCTGTAGAAGAGCAACTGTTATCACGTGTTCTCATAATTTGCCTGTGGTTCACCATGCTTGCTTGTCCCCAGTGAAATTCCTCTGCTGTTCCCAAACTCATGAATCTTCTTAAATAAAACTGTTCTTCGCCCTGTTTAAACCTGGCATTATCATTAAAGACTTATAGTGCATTTTTGCAGCTAAATATCTGAGAAATCCTGCAATTAAAAAAGTTTTTATTTTGTTCTGCTCCATGTTCAAACAGATCAGAGAATTTTTCATGGCATTTTAGTGAAAAACCATTAGAATTGATGTTTCATTGAACAGAATCAGTCATTGAAACTCTTGGGTGGGAGAAATGCTCTGCCCTGGGTGCAAGTTGTAAGGGATGCCCGGTAGTGGGTTGTGGGATCATTCGGTAGCTTGGCTTTTAATTTTTTTTAAGTTGTCCATAGTGGCTATAAAAGAAAGAGCGAGAAAGAGAAGGTGAGGGAGAGAGGAAGGGAGGAAAGAAGAAAGAAACTTGAGGAAACAGCCAAGCGCATTCCTCTGGGCCCTTAATGCTTTTATGTGCATCCTTATAAAAGTGAGGCGGAGAGAGAAACAGGAAGGAAAGAGGAAGTGACCGCAAAGGCCGAAACCGAAATGATGCAGCCAGGAGGCAGTGAATGCCTGCGGCTGGAGGCCTGGCGGGGCAAGGACGGGACTGCCTCTTAGAGCCTTCGGAGGGAGCTTGGCCCTGCCAACACCGTGATTCTGGCGTCCAGAACCATGAAAGCGAAGATTTCTGTTGTCGGAAGCCAACCAATTTGCTGTCCTTGGTTACGGGAGCCAGAGAAAACTAACTCAAGCAGCGCGGTCAGATTCCCAGGTAAGCAGCTCTGAAAGGCCTACTTTTCCATTTAAATAAATACACCCACATTTGTTCCAGGTCTGGAGTACCAAATCTTTTTCTTATACTCATGGGTTTCTTTTTCGCTTAGCAGTTCTCTTGTATATATTGCTGGTAGCACACAAATGAACTTTACTGGATTTTACTTTTTCACTGATTGTCTTACGTGTATTGATTTTCCTTTAGTCATCAGCCTATAGGGCCCTTTGAACAGAGCACACTTTGATAAAAGTGTTAAGAAAAACTTGCGTAAACTAGTATATTCTTTGGCATCAGAGCAACTACTGAGTAAATAAGTGGTCTGGCTTGCTGAATTGGACACACTTCTAATTCAAACTGCAAATTGACTGCAAATATTTTTTAACAACTAATATTTACAAAAAGAACACACATTATATACAAATATTATACATTAGAGTAAATGCTGATCTTGAAACATGTTTATAACTATGAGAGAGAAAAACTTTTATCAGCCAAGTTATAAATCATTTCTGCATGAAATTGTCAAAATCACCTGCAAATATCATTTTTGAGTCTAGTACTTTCTTTGCAAGCTAAATACAAAAAAAAAAAAAAAAAAACCAGCCATCAGTGATAACTCGGCCTTGGGCACCTAGATGTGTGACATCTATTTTTGCTGTAGTCCAGATGTTGCCACCTGTTTACTATATCTTAAGAGATCTAACTGTTTAAGAATTAATGGTCACTAAATACAAGAGGCATTTCCCAGAAAAGAAGATTGTTTCTGGGCCTTAGATTGAGCCATATTAGTAGGAAAAAGACCAAGGGCAGAGGTGGGATGGGAGTGGAGAGTTAATCAACTCAAAAGAACAATGCCCTCAAAAATAAACTGAAATGATTAGGGCAGACAGAGTAATGTCTGATAGATATTTTGGTGACCTAGTGAGTCCAGGACAGGCTGAATAGGTAGAAAACTAAGGTTCTCAAAAGATAATGCTCGTACACTTCTTTCCTTGAAAGCTAGATAGCAAGTGTCTGCGCCACTAGATCCAGCTGACTCCAGACCTACTCATCCGACTTGCTGCTCGACCAGCTGCGAGTGTGTGTCCTTGTCCTAAAGCTGAGGCTCCTGTGTTGCCTTTGCCAGTGTGAAATAAAAGAATATATATCCTTTTTCTTTCTCATTATTATATATGCATATCTGTGTGTGTGGTGTGTAAAATCTGACCCCAGTTCCTGGAACAAAGCTCCTAGAGCTGAGGAACTCCCTAAGTGTTAAGAGCACAGGGAGCGTTGTTTGTTCTAATATTTGGTCTTTGGCCCTGATTTCTGACAGAGCATCTACACCCCTTGAAGTCAGTCCCCTGGGTGCTAGGAGTGCCTGTGGCTCTAATGAGGTGGCACTAGTTGGGCTCCAGGATGGGATCTGGTCACCAGAGAGGCCAAGCCATGATGAGAAGCTTTGATTTTCAGCCCTAGGCCCCGTTCCCCAGGAAGAAGAGAGGGCCTGGAAATTGCCCTAATGGTCAATCATGCCTCCATAAAAGTCCCTGAAGTATACAGTTTCTGGATTAGTGTGCAGACCTAGTGTCAGAAGTATTGTGAGTGTGTGTGTAGAGAAAGGACCAGAGCGAGTGTGCGCGTCCCTACAGCCTGTCTAGCAGCAGATGTGTCTCTGTGTGCAAGATAGAGTGCATTTATGTGTGTTTCATTTGTAGCTCCTGTAAATAAACATCAGTCTATATCAAGGATGCCAAGAATTTATTGACACATTAGTAATGGAAAGTGTTAATTTTTTTGAAAGTTATATATCAGTTTATGGATTAAAAGTTCTCATACACCATTATTGTGTTCTTTCCAACAAACCAGGAAAACAAATTTATTCCCGCGTTGTTCCATATCTCAACTGTGATCACTTCTCCTAACGTCATGAAACTAGTAAATGCCAGTATCATGGCTCAGAGCCAGGGAGACCCAGGGCTCTTATTAATCCTCATGCTTTGCTCAGGAAGAAACTCCAGGAACATGAAGGACAAGGAAGACAAGAATCCTTCAGGAGTTTTCCAGTGCGTTGGGAGATAGCAGCATTGGGGCAAAACTTCTTGGAGTTTCCACATTCTTGAAACCCATCTGGTATTTCCAGCTGGTTCCTGAAAGGTGCACAAACACGACACAAGGGATATCCTGTGAAGAGGAAAGCACACGGCTGAAAGAGCCACCGAAAGCCCCAGGAGTTCCAGAGGCCTACCCGGATCAGCACTCTTTCTGTCCTCATCCCAAATGCCACACTCTCAGAGATATAAGACCTCTACTGTTTATCCATTGTATCATTTCACTGTTCCCCTCATACCCAACTGAAGCCAAATTGGACCTCTAGACCCCGAGACTGAATTAATTCCTGGGACAGAATTTTGATAAAGTAGAAAAGTTTTATTATTTTGCCAGGCAAAGGGGGACACAGAGGGCTAGTGCCCTCCAAACTTATGTCGCCTCCTGGAGAGGGCGGTGGGATGTCTTACAGTGTTCAGGGAGCAGGGTATGATCAGCTCGTGGGACATTCTCCTGATGATTCGGTGGTGAGGTAAGTAGGACTCAGAATCATCAACCTCCTGGTTCTAAGGAGTCTGGGGTCTACATGCCTGTGGGCAGCAAACAGTTCACTTCTCCCACCTGATGGGGGTTTTGATATCTTCACTACGCCTCGGAGATACTGTGTGTGTATCCCTTGAGGGGGAGCCAGGGCCCTGCCCCAGGACTACACTGCTGCTCCTTGATTACCGCTCCTTGTCTCCACATCCCCTCCGGTCCTGACTACCAGCTGTTTGAACTTGCTTAGAACTCAGGTGTCCCTTGTGGCTCAGCTGGTATCCACCTGAAATGCGGGAGACCTGGGTTCAGTTCCTGGGTTGGGAAGATCCCCTGGAGAAGGGAAAGGCTCCCCACTCCAGTATTCTTGCCTGGAGAGCTGGACACGACTGAGTGACTCTCACTTTCACTTAATCATTCATAGAACACTTTTGTTTACATGATCACATTACACTTTCTACATAATGCTTTGAATTGGGTATTAATTCTATCTCCATTTTAAATCTTAGGTTCAATTCAGTCACTCAGTCGTGTCCGACTCTTTGCAACCCCCATGAATCGCAGTACTCCAGGCCTCCCTGTCCATCACCAACTCCCGGAGTTCACTCAAACTCATGTCCATCGAGTCCGTGATGCCATCCAGCCATCTCATCCTCAGTCGTCCCCTTCTCCTCCTGCCCCCAACCCCTCCCAGCATCAGAGTCTTTTCCAATGAGTCAACTCTTCGCATGAGGTGGCCAAAGTACTGGAGTTTCAGCTTTAGCATCATTCCTTCCAAAGAACACCCAGGACTGATCTTCAGAATGGACTGGTTGGATCTCCTTGCAGTCCAAGAGACTCTCAGGAGTCTTCTCCAACACCACAGTTCAAAAGCATCAATTCTTCAGCGCTCAGCTTTCTTCACAGTCCAACTCTCACATCCATACATGACCACTGGAAAAACCATAGCCTTGACTAGATGGACCTTTGTCGGCAAAGTAATGTGTCTGCTTTTCAATATGCTGTCTAGGTTGGTTATAACTTTTCTTCCAAGGAGTAAGTGTCTTTTAATTTCATGGCTGCAGTCACCATCTGCAGTGATTTTGGAGCCCAAAAAATAAAGTCTGACACTGTTTCCACTGTTTCCCATCTATTTCCCATGAAGTGATGGACCAGATGCCATGATCTTCGTTTTCTGAATGTTGAACTTTAAGCCAACTTTTTCACTCTCCACTTTCACTTTCATCAAGAGGCTTTTTAGTTCCTCTTCACTTTCTGCCATAAAAATGGTGTCATCTGCATATCTTAGGTTAGCAACAGTAAATTATTCAGAATTGTATTTAGAATATAGTATATGCAGTTCTAAAATATAGGTCCTTTGACTATCTTTTTCTTTCTGACCCAAGAAGATTCTATATTTAACTTATATACAAATTTTCCTTACTGAATGGAGGAGAAATAAGAGGCAAATGTATAATGAATAGGTAAGGTAGACGAATACACCTTCTTTAGTGAATAATGTTCAACCTGAGCTTTCTGTAAAATCCATTCCCATTTTGCACAGTATCTACTCTCTGGATCTGAAAATCAGCTCTGAAATACCTGACTTAAAAAAGTAACAGTGAGCTAGCAATGTATTGGAAAATAAGCAGAGTGTCATTCTGCAGATTGAGAGGGAAAGAGACTGCCAAAGACCCTGAGGCTTGGACCACAGACTCGTCTCTTTTTATCCATGGTTTTCACTTTCTCTGGTTTCTATTACCTGAGTTCATCCAAGGTCCAGAAATACTAAATGGAAAGTTCCAGAAGTAATACATTTTAAGCTGCGTGCTGTTCTGAGTAGTGTGATGAAACCTCCTGCCATTCTGCTCTGTCTCACCTGAGTTCTCCAACCATTGACGTCATCCACTCCTGACATCCAGCCATCAACTTTGTCACAGTTCAGTCATCCAGGATCACCCAAACCAAGTGAACCCCCTTCTGACAAATCATCAGAAGGTCAGTAATAGCCTAATATAGCGATCAAAACGCCTCCATCATTCGTTTCACTTCATCTCTCCAAGTCGGCACATCAGCATCAGAAGAAGGTGGGGAAAACAGCACAATAGGATATTTTGAGAAAAAGAGACCGCATTCACATAGCCTTTATTACAGCATATGTTATCATTGTTCTGTTTCATTCTTACCTCTCGTTGTTAATCTCTGACTGTGCTTGATTATAAATTAAACTGTCTCATAGGTGTATTTATAGGAAAAAAACCAGTAGGGAGCCATTTGCCCCATTTTTCTTTCATCACTACCTTGCTGAATCACTGACTCCAGTTGTTGAATATCTTAAAACAAAAATATAACTTAATTTTTGAGTACTTAATATTAAAAAGACACATGCTGACTATATACTCATTTCCTCAAAAATAACAAATGCATAGCTATAACATGTCAGTCAATAAATCTGTTGTTTAGGAGACTGAGGTAAAAGAAATGTTAATGTTATTTGCTTTCAGGGAGCTTACATACTACCAATGTATATACCAAATATATGTATACTACCATGCATGTACCAAATATATGCATGATAAACATGCATATATTTATAATATAGAATGGAGTTACAATAACTGAGTTATGGGAAAATTTCTTTGGTAGCAACCAAGTGAGAACTAATTATCTCCAACTGTAATTGTTGAAGGAGACTTCATGTAACAATCAAATTGATCTTAAATTTTAACTTGAAGCTTGTCGGATAAAGAAGGAGGGTGTGGAATCAGGCATTTCAGGCAGGTGGATAAAAACAGATATGTGGGAAAAACAGGGTGTGATTGAGAATGGAGCATTCAATGAGCTGTGAATTTCCTAATATTGGCTGAGTTGAGCCAGAGGCAGAGTTCCCCAAAGAGAAAAATGACTAGCCAACAAAACAAAGTCGAGTTTATTGCTTACCTCAGGAACAGGTATTCTTCTCCAGTAGTAGTGATGGACAGAGTGAAGAGCAAATTTGGGTTATTTATTGAGAGTTTAAAATCAAGTTTAAGGTCTTTAAATATGAGAGTTGTAATGACGTATATTTTTGGATTTGTACACAGCATCAAGGCATGTATTTTGAAGCAAGAGGTTAAGAAAGTCTTAGAGTACCCACTATCATTTGATCCTTTCAACTGAAGAGTTGATGGATCTTTCGGGAACTGCTGTAATGAAATACAGTTATCTGCAACTTTTAAAGTCATGTTAATATAGGCAGTAAGCTGTGTGGATATGGATGGTTCTGATTCTTGGTTAGGATGAAATAGTCAATAAAAGTAAATTTCATCCGATGTTAAAGGGTCTTGGATGTAATTCAGATACCTCATATGTTCTCTCTTTGTCCTTCTTAAATTAATGATGCTCCATATTTCTTGCTGTTGCTCAGCTACTCAGGATTTTAAAATTATGAGTGTGCAAAGTCTTGAATTACTCAACTAGACATGTCCCACAATTTATACCACAGATTAAAAAATGGACTAAGTATGTCATTATTTCAGGTGTGGATGATGCCTAGTCTTTCTTCCTGAAAATCTCCTTGTTGCTTGAACATGATTATTATCTGAAGATCATGACTCTTAGTCCCTTTTCCTCTTCTGTGGGACATGACATACAAACAAACTTCCCGTTCTGAGGGACTTTTGTTTAATGATATTAGCAAATGAGTACTAGCACATAAGATAATTTATCATCAATGCTTTCCAAAGAAGGAGTCATCAAAGGGAGGAAATTTGAACTATAAACTTATACATGTTCATCTCCAAGAGCAATGTAAACTTTTGACTTCCAAAAACCATCCAAAGCCACCTGGAACGTGTTTTCTTTACTCCTTAGAGATCACAGCTAAACAATCAATCTACTGCTGGCAAGTGACTGAATGCTTGCTGGTGAAACTGTTTACCTCAGATTTGGGTTTGAACCCATGCACCAGGACATGAACCCAGCCAAAACCCAGTTTGGAACTTGAACCCAAGAGGCTAGGACTAGAAACCAGCCAAAACCATGCTTGGGACTTGAATGCATGGTCTTTTAATTAGAATCACTCACCCAATGTCTGGACTTACTGAGGCTCAGGAAAACAATGGAGAAATAACTGCAGAAAGAATGAAGGAATGGATCCAAAGCAAAAACAACACCCAATTGTGGATGTGACTGGTGATGGAAGTAAAATTTGATGCTATAAAGAACAATATTGCATAGGAACCTGGGAATGTCAGGTCCACGAATCAAGGTAAATTGGAAGTGGTCAAACAGAAGATGGCAAGAGTGAACATTCACATTTTAGGAACCAGGGAACTAAAATGGACTAGAATGAGTGAATTTAATTCAGATGATCATTATATCTACTACTGTGGGCAAGAATCCCCTTTGAAGAAATGAAGTAGCCATCATAGTCAACAAAAGAGTCCGAAATGCAGTACTTGAATGCAGTCCCTAAAACGAAAGAAAAATGTCTGTTTATTTCCAAGGCAAACCATTCAATATCATGGTAATCCAAGTCTATGCCCTGACCAGTAATGCTGAAGAAGCTGAAGTTGAACAGTTCTATGAAGTCCTACAAGACCTTCTAGAACTAACACCAGCCTAAGTTGCCCTTTTCATTTTTAGGGGACTGGAATGTAAAAGTAGGAGGTCGAGAGACACCTGGAGTAACAGGCAAGTTTGGCCTTGGAGTACGAAATGAAGCAGGGCAAAGCTAGAGTTTTATCAAGAGGACACACTGGTCATAGCAAACACCCTCTTCCAACAACAGGAAAGAAGACTTTGTACATGGACATCACCAGATGGTCAGTACCAAAATCAGATTGATTATATTCTTTGCGCCCAAAGATGGAGAAGCTCTATACAGCCAGCAAAAAAAGACCAGGAGCTGACTGTGGCTCAGATCATGAACTCCTAATTGCAGAATTCAAATTGAAATTGAAGAAAGTAGGGAAAACCACTAGACCATTCAGGTATGACCTAAATCAAGTCCCTAATGTTTATACAGTGGAAGTGAGAAATAGATTTAAGGGACTAGATCTGATAGACAAAATGCCTGATGAACTATGGATGGAGGTTCGTGTCACTGTACAGGAGACAGGGATCAAGACCATCCAAAAGAAAAAGAAATGCAGAAAGCAAAATGGCTGTCTGAGGAGGCCTTACAAATAGTTGTGAAAAGAAGAGAGGCAAAAAGCAAAGGAGGAAAAGGAAAGGTACACCCATTTGAAGGCAGAGTTCCAAGAATTGCAAGGAGAGATAAGAAAGCCTTCCTCAGTGATCAGTGCAAAGAAATAGAGGAAAACAATAGAATGTTAAAGCCTAGCGATCTCTTCAAGAAAATTAGAGATACCAAAGGAACATTTCATGGAAAGATGGGCTCAATAAAGGACAGAAATGGTATGGACCCAAGAGAGGCAGAAAATATTAAGAAGAGGTGGCAAGAATACACAGAAGAACTGTACAAAAAAGATCTTCACGACCCAGATAATCACGATGGTGTGATCACTCACCTAGAGCCAGACATCCTGGAATGTGAAGTCATGTGGGCCTTAGGAACCATCACTACAAACAAAGCTAGTGGAGGTGATGTAATTCTAGCTGAGCTGTTTCAAATCCTAAAAGATGATGCTGTGAAAGTGCTACACTCAGTATGCCAGCAAACTTGGAAAATTCAGCAATGGTCACAGGGACTAGAAAAGGTCAGTTTTCATTCCAGTCCCAAAGAAAGTCAATACTAAGGAATGTTCAAAAGTACTACACAATTGCACTCATCTCACACACTAGCAACGTAATTCTCAAAATTCTCCAAGCAAGGTTACAACAGTACATGAAACCCTGAACTTCCAGATATTCAAGCTGGGTTTAGAAAAGGCAGAGGAACCAGAGATCAGATCGCCAACATCCACTTGATCATCAAAAACTCGAGAGTTCCAGAAAAACATCGACTCTGCTTTATTGACTATGTCAACACCTTTGACTGTTGTGGATCACAACAAACTGGAAAATACTTCTAGAGATGGGAATACCAGGCCACCTGACCTGTCTCCTGAGAAATCTGTATGCAGGTTAAGAAGCAACACTTAGAACTGGACATGGGGAAACAGACTGGTTCCAATTCAGGAAAGGAGTACGTTAAGGCTGTATATTTTCACCCTGCTTATTTAATTTACATGCAGAGTACATCATGTGAAATACTGGGCTGGATGAAGCACAAGCTGGAATCAAGATTACCAGGAGAAATATCAATAACCTGAGATATGCAAATGACACCACCATATGGCAGAAAGCAATGAAAGAGCCTCTTGATGAAAGTGAAAGAGGAGAGTGAAAACGTTGGCTGAAAGCTCAATAGTCAGAAAACTAAGATCATGGCATCCGGTCCCATCACTTCATGGCAAATAGGTGGGGAAACAATGGAAACAGTGAGAGACTTTATATTTTGGGGGCTCCAAAATCACTGCAGATGGTGACTGCAGCGATGAAATTGAGACACTTGCTCCTGGAAGGAAAGCTATGACCAACCTAGACAGCATATTAAAAAGCAGAGACATCACTTTGGTGACAAAGGTCCATATAGTCAAAACTATGGTTTTTTCCAGTAGTCATGTATGGATGTGAGAATTGGCCTATAAAAAGCTGAGCACTGAAGAATTGATGCTTTTGAACTGTGGTGTTGGAGAAGACTCTTGAGAGTCCCTTGGACTGAAAGGAGATCAGTCCTGAATATTGATTTGAAGGACTGATGCTGAAGCTGAAACTCCAATACTTTGTCCACCTGATGCGAAGAACTGACTCATTTGAAAAGACCCTGATGCGGGAAAGATTGAAGGCAGGAGAAGGGGACGACAGGGGATGAGATGGTTGAATGGATCACCAACTGGATGGACATGAGTTTGAATAAGCCCCGGGAGTTGCTGATGGACAGAGAAGCCTGGTGTGCTGCCACCCTTGGGGGTCTCAAAGAGTTGGACACTACTGATCAACTGAATTGACTGACTGAGGTTCATGTGTTTTTGTGGTCTCATTGCAGAAAGAATTCACTGAGAGACTAAGTGGTTGGCAAGAAGTAGATTTTATTCAGCGAGAAACACTCCACAAACAGAGTGTGAGCCATCACCGAGGGTGGTGTGGCCTGGAAATATAATGTGGTTATCTTCTATGGGCTGAGTAATTCCACTGGCTAATGAATAGGAGGTTATTCCAACAACTTTGGGACGGGGCAGAGATTTCCAGGTGTTGGGCTACCTCCCACTTTTTGGCCTTTCGCAACTTGGGAACTGTCGTGGCACCTCTGGTTGTGTCATTTAGCTTGCCGATGTGCTGATGTATTACAAGGAGCTTATACTGAGGACCAAGGTCTAGTCAAGCTGACTTCTCTGCCATCTTGGACTCATTCGATTCTAATCAGTTGTGTTGTGCCTTCAGGCTATGTCTTTCTTTCAAAGTTGTGCCCCGCCCCCTTCCCTCCTGTTACACTGGTACCAAGCATAGTTATGTAAAAATAACCTACACAGTTTCTCTGGAATAGCATTGTGTCTTGTCTTATAACCGCTGCCATTTTCTATTTTCCTTGAACAGATTTGAATTGTTAGTTGAAGCAGTGCCTCCTGAATTGCAGTTCTTAAGATCCCTGATAAACTTCTTATTTGTAGCTTTCTGAATTTCTTGGTAGACACATCCATCTTCACCACTAGCTTGGACAGCAAATGTAAAATAGTTGCTGCATATCCTTGAGGCTTAAGTATTTTCTATGCAAAACGAACAATGTAATATCACATCACAAAGTTTTGGTGATTAAATATACAGTATTTTACATGGCAATTTTTGGATGAAAAATAGATAAATTTTATATCATCATTACAGTGAAATTTTATATTCTGATACAGTGCTTTAAAACTCACAAGCTTATCTCTGGATTCAGTTTTCAGGCAAATCACATTTTCTTCATCGTTTCTCAATCTGATGCATCTCCCTGCATAAGTCATACATAAAGTTGATAAAAGCAGAGAGCACAGCCTTAGGGAAATCCAGCAGGTCGGCAGCTATTTATAATTTGACAATTTATGAGAAAAAAATCTCCATTACATAAATAATTCCCTCGCATTTCTTTTGCTTATACACCATTATTTCTACAAGTTTGTCACAAAAGAAAATGCGGATTGATTCGTCTTCTTGAGGGGCGGGGGGGGGGGGGGGCACAATGGGTAAATGTGAGCACAATAATTAGCCTCAGTCTCTTTTGCTGAGAAGGTGATACTAGTCTTTTATTTTATAAAGATATACCTGAATTCAGCCAAAGGCTAATAATCCACAGGGAGGTAGAAAGCTCTAGGAGTAATTTAGCCTTGAGGTGTTTCTGTGTTTGCCAGTGATCAATTGGCTGGTTCCACTGGAGTCACTGTCTTTGAATGGAAATATGAACTGTCTTTGGATGTTATTCAGGCCTTTATCCTCTCTCATCAGCATAAGAGAAAGAGCAGTTGGATGGCTCCAGGGCATGCTTTCCAGCTGTGTACAGACAGAGTCCTGCAGGTACTGAGGATCAAGAAACCAGTGTTCTAATCACAACCCCTACTAGACATTCTTGTGCCAGTCACTGACAGAATATTCTGAAACTCATTTGCAAGTTAAGGAGCATATGTCTATTATAAGGGGCTTCCCTGGTGGCTCAGAGGTTAAAGCATCTGCCTGCAACGCGGGAGACCTGGGTTCGATCCCTGGGTCCAGAAGATTCCCTGGAGAAGGAAATGGCAACCCACTCCAGTATTCTTGCCTGGAGAATGGGGCCTGGTGGGCTACAGTCCATGGATCGCAAAGAGTCAGACACAACTGAGTGACTTTTGGTGCTGGTGGTGGTGTCTATTATAAAATCATGTATAAATGATTCTAAAATCATTATAACTTGCAAATAATAAAATCAAAATCATTTCTAAAATAAGGTGATGAGCTATGTGCTTGAATGTGTTTTATCAACATGGCTAACATTATAGGAGTTTATGCTGAAAAAAAAATGGCAACCCACTCTCAGTACTCCCGCCTGGAAAATCCCATGGACGGAGAAGCCTGGTAGGCTGCAGTCCATGGGGTTGCTAAGAGTCGGGCACGACCTGAGCGACTTCACTTTCACTTTTCACTTTCATGCATTGGAGAAGGAAATGGCAACCCACTCCAGTATTCTTGCCTGGAGAATCCAGGGACAGAGGAGCCTAGTGGGCTGCCGTCTATGGGGTCGCACAGAGTCGGATGCGACTGAAGTGACTTAGCAGCCGCAGCTGAAAAAAAGAACGAGTCAAACACCAAAAAACTAAAGCTAATCCAAAAACCAGACATCTCAAGTTAAAGATCTTAATGTTTTCTATGTATGGGAAAATGCAAGAGTCTGAGACATTGAAATTATTCCTTTGATAAACATCTTAATTATCTAGAACCAGTATCCTATTTTTCTCCATCCTGAATCCCCTCGGGGCACAGTGTCAGGGGCAGGTGGCAGTTACAGTGGCTCATGTCTTGATGGCAGGCAACATTTTTATTTGCTAAAATGACAGGCAATTTTTTTTTTTTTTTTGGTCCCCATCAGAATACCTTTCCTGTGTGGTTTCAGAATCGAGTTGGCCAAGAAAGCAACTCATTTAGATTGGAAGGTAGAAATGAAGACTAGGCCATTACTCTTTGAAGGAACTTGGCAATCAGATCCTGGGACCACAGACCAGAAGTGTCCCATGAACAACAGTTGTCTTTCTTCTCCTCACAATCTGAGTAAGTCTTGTCACCGTAATTGCTGGTCCTGTCAGCCAGCACTGACCCATTGCCCACCAGGCACAAGCCCAGAGAGACCCCAGCTTCCTCAGAAGAGGCAGTTACCACAGTCCTCCAACTACTTCTTCCTTCACGGCCCAGTGGGATGTTCAGATACTTTCCTTCTTGAATTTTCCTGCAAACCCTGACTTGTCCATGTGTTCCAGCATTTCAGACTGAAATCAAGCAAGACATTGTGGGGCTCCTAGATATGGAATTCACTCTCTGTCCTACATTTCTTGTTTCTGAGGAAACAGGCTGCAGCCTCCGTGACCTTCCCTGAGTTATCAAGGGCAAGTTCAAACCATTGCTGACCAAGGAAGCAAGAGGGTGCAAAGACAAAGGAAGAGCATCCGAAAACAACAGTGTGGCCTTGAGGTGCGGCCCTTGTTCTCCCGAAGGGATACAGACAGCAAGGTCTTTGGGCTATACTGTTGTTGTTGTTCAGCTGCTAAGACCTGTACAATATTTTGTGACCCCATGAACTGAAGAACTCCAGGTTTCTCTGTCCTCTTGTATCTCCAGAGTCTGTTCAAATTCATGTCAATTGAGTTGCTGATGCCACCTAACCATCTCATCCTCTGTCACCCATTTCTCCTCCTGCCCTTCAATCTTCCCCAGCATCAAGGTCTTTTCCAGTGAGTTGGCTCTTCACATCAGGCGACCAAAGTATTGGAGCTTCAGCTTTAGCATCAGTCCTTTCAATGAAGGCGGGGTTGGATTCCTTTAGGATTGACTGACTTGACAACCTTGCAGTCCATGGGACTCTCAACATACTTTCCAGCACCACAATACATCAGCATCAATTCTTCACCACTCTGCTTTCTTTATGGTCCAAATCTCTGGTCTGTACACTACTACGGAAAAATCCCAGCTTTGACTATATGGGCCTTTTTCAGCAGAATGATGTTTCTGCTTTTTAATACACTGTCTAGGCTTGGCATAGCCTTCCTTCCAAGGAGCAAGCATTTTTTTTTTGATTTATTGTGCAGGCACTGTCCACACTGATTTTGGACCCCAAGAAAATAAAATCTGTCCTTGCTTCCAATTTTTTCCCTTCTATTTGCCATGAAGTGATGGGACCCAATGCCATGATCTTAGATTTTTGAATGTTGAGTTTCAAACTAGCTTTTTCACGCTCCTCTTTCACTCTCATTAAGAAGCTCTTTAGCTCCTCTTTGCCTTCTGTATTAGGGGGTAGGATCTGCGTATGTAAGGTTGTTGAAATTTCTCCTGACAGTCTTGATTTCAGCTTGTGATTCACCCATTCCTGCATTTCAAATGATCTACTCTGTATATAAGTTAAATAAGCAGGGGAACAATATGCAGCCTTGTCATATGCCTTTCCCAATTTTGAACCAGTCAATTGTTCCTTATCTGGTTCTGTTTCTTCCTGACCTGCACACAGGTTTCTCAGGAGGCAGGTAAGGTGGTCTGATACTCATCACTTTAAGAATTTTCCACAGTTTGTTGTGATCCACACAGTCAAAGGCTTTACCATAGTCTATGAAACAGAAACAGATTTTTTTGGAACTCCCTTGCTTTGTCCATGATCCAAAGAATGTTGGCAGTTTGATCTCTGTTTCCTTTGCCTCTTCGAAACCTAGCTTGTACATCTGGGAGTTGTTAGTTCAAGTACTGAAGCTAACTTCAAGGATGTTGAGCATTACCTTGCTAGCATGAGAAATGAGCACAATTGTAATTTAGTTTGAACAATCTTTGGCATTGATTTTCTTTGAGATAGGAATGAAAACTGACCTTTTCCAGTCCTGTGGCCATTGTTGAGTTTTCCAAATTTGCTGGTATATTGAGTATAGCACTTTCACAGCATCATCTTTTATGATTTGAACTAGCTCAGCTGGAATACCATCACATCCACTAGCTTTATTTGTGGTAATACTTCCTAATGCCCACTTGATTTCACATTCCAGGATTTCTGGCTCTAGGTGTGTGACCACACCGTTAAAAAGTTTTTGTATAGTTCTTCTGTATATACTTGCCACCTCTTCTTAATTTCTCCTACCTCTGTTAGATCCTCACCATATCTGTCCTTTATCCTGCCTATTCTTGCATGAAATGTTCCCTTCATGTCTCCAGTTCTCTTGAAGATACCTCTTGTCTTTCCCATTCTGTTCTTTTCCTCTACCTCTTTGCATTGTTCATTTTAAAAAAGGCCTCCTTACTTCTCCTTGCTATTCTCTGGAACCCTGCATTCATTTGGGTATATTTCTCTATTTCTCCCTTGTCTTGAATGTATATTCTTTCCTTGGCTATTTGTAAAACCTCCTGAGACAACCACTTTGCTTTATTGAATTTCTTTCTCTTTGAGATGGTTTTGGTCACTGATTCCGGTACAATGTTACAAACAGGGTCCGTAGTTCTTCAGGCACTGTATCTATCCGGTCTAATCCCTTGAATCTATTTGTCAGCTCCACTGTACAATCATAAGGGATTTGATTTAGGTCATACCTGAATGACCTAGTGGTTTTCCCTACTTTCTTCAATTTAAGGCTGAATTCTGCAATAAGGAGCTCATGATCTGAGCCACAGTCAGCTCCAGGTCTTGTTTTCTGCTGACTGGATGGAGCAGACAGATTGCGATCATTCTGCCGTTTGTGAGGCCCCACACAGGCATTGCAGTTAGGACTCTTGCTAACTGTGAAGGGCGGGGTCCATCTCTGATAAAGGCGGGTCCGTTTCTTATAAAGGATTCTTGTTCACAGTAGTAGAGACAATGGCTATCTGAATTAAATTCACCTATTCCAGTCCATTTTAGTTCACTGATTTCTAAGATGCTGATGTTCAGTCTTGCCATCTCCTGCTTGATCATGTGCATGTTACCTTGATTCGTGGACCTCACATTCTAGGTTCCTATGAAATAATGTTCTTTACAGAATTGGACTTACTTTCACCACCAGACATATCCACAACTGAGCATCATTTCTGCTTTGGCCCAGACACTTCATTGTTTCTGGAGCTATCTGTTATTCACACCATGCTCTAACCACTGAGCTAACCTGCCAGCTGCTTACTGGAGCTATTTGTAGCTGCCATCTGCTCTTCCCCAGTAGCATATTGGACTTTCTGACCTGGGAGGCTCTTCTTCCAGTACCATATCTTTCTGTCTTTCTATACTGTTCATGGGATTCTCGAGGTAAGAATATTGGAGTGGTTTGCCACTTCTTCAGTGGACCATGTTTTGTCAGAACTGTCCACTATGACCTGTCCATTTTGTGTGGCCCTACACAGAATGGCTCATAACTTCACTGAGCTATGCAATTCCTTTCATCAAGGCAAGGCTGTGATCCATGAAGGGGATCTTAACAGACATCAAAACCACAACAAATGGGGTGGGGGGGGGGGGGGGCGGGGGGGAGGTTAGTACTTGAGGAACCATTCCTCATTCCAGAGTTTAAGTCATGGTTTGATGACCTCAAGAATCAGAGGAGCTCCCTAGGATCATATGAGGCCAGATTACAGCACACACCCTGATCCTTAGCAGGAAGCCAGCTCTTGCACATTGCTATAAAACGCCTCATCAAATCCTCCCAAGCTGGGACACACAGTGTCTGAGGGCATGAACTGCTGTGTCCCTCTTTGCCTTGAAAAGCAATAATGCTGTTCTTTGCTACTCCACCCGAAACTCTGTTTTGGCACTGGTGCACAAAGGGCACATCCTTGGCATTAAGACTGAAATGGTTTACTCTTTTCTGAATTTCCACTTCCTCCTTGTAGACCTTCCTTTCTTCATCCGCTCCCGTACTTGTGTAAGATCTGATTCCTGTTATGTATACCATGTTCCCATAGTACTTATAAGTGGCTCCATTCTCCTGACAGAAACTGGGTGGTATAGACCAAACTTCATAAAATCCCTTTTAATTAAGACATGAAATGGTTCTATAATTTCTTTCATAGATTCAACCATTAACCTAAGAGTGATGATTAATGTTTTCATTAACCCTCTCAACAAGTCTATGAAGTAGGTATTATTAATAGGCTCAATTTGCAGATGAAAGAACACATTTTAAGAATATTATCTAACTCAATTCACACAGCTAGTTGTGATCATAATTCAAATCTCATGTATCTCACTGCAGAATGTGAGTCCTCAGGGTGCACAGACATCTATGGACCCACAGTGTGAATCAGATGATCTGTGAACACTTGGAAAGTGTATTTGCATCAAACAGCTTTCTAGGTAGAAATAGGCTGTTTTCAAAATGTTTATAAAGAATACTATAACCACAAGCATTAAAGTTAATGCTTGAAAATCTACTGGCCATGTGTAACTGCTTAAATCTAAATTAAGTTTAAATTTAAGATTTAAAATCAGTTTCTTAATTACACTGATCGCATTTCAGGTAATCAGTAACCACATGTGGCTACCATATTGGACAGTACAGATAAAACTTCCTGTGATGATGAAAATATTTTCCACTAGACAGTGCTACTTCAGAGGATAGTCAACATTTTAAGGAATTGCAAAAGGAGAATTACTCTCTACATATTAAAGGAGCCAACCTTTTTTTTTTTCTTTTCCCACCATTCCCCTACTCTCCCTCAACTATCCCCAGAACACAAAACCTCCACTCAAGTAAAGCATTAAATTTAGAACATTAATTCACTGAACAGCTTAGGAGAAGCGCCATATTTTCCTTTATAAAGGTCAGTGGCTTTTGTACAGCATGATTGCATACAGAGTTGAAAAACAGATCCAATTCACCTACAGAGCCACATAAATATTTTAGGATGGTGTTTTATAAACTGTAAACTTTATTATAGGCTCTGGTTGCAGAGCAGGTGAAGTCTATATATCATCAAGCCCCACCACTCACGTCACTGCTTTAGTAGCCTGCCTCTGCACTCGCGCCGTATACTACCCCAGCAGACTGGATTAACAGCTCTCCTGGGCTCTCCTACCTTCCAGGAGAAATACTGATTGAACCAGAAGCAAATTCCTCCTTCTTTGACTTATGTGCATAGGAGAAAAACCTAGGATTTACCAACAGCACAATAGACTACAAACAGAAAACCAATTGCCCTCTTCTGGGAAAGCACTAAAGAGTCTATCATCCTTTCAGGCCAGGTAGGTTTTGAATGGTGAACATAGACATTTACAGCCGCAGCATACTTCTCTGCATTTTAAGGAGAAACACAATAGCATCCCCAATTAGGAACTAATTAGAAAAATAAATAGTGGATCTAGAGTTTGGCAGCTATCCCTCATAACCTGAAAGTGGGCAAAACACTTCAGAGTCTCCTGTGTAAAGAACGGCTGGAGTGGTACCAACATCAGTTCTGACAAAAGGGAAAGTATAGTCAATTGCCTTCTTAGGAGCTGACTCCCTCAAAAAACAATGTAAGTGTAATTTGGGGGTCTGATGTTTTCTAGTAAGCTAATTTTTGCAACCAGGGTCTAAAAGTACTTGGATGCTTGTGAAATTTATGAAAAGTTTTATATTTTAAACTTTAATTAAAATATAAACTTATTGTATATATTTTTAGGAGTACCTTTCTCTTTAGAAATATCTTACCAGTTATAAAGATACACTTTCTTTGCAGAACTGATTTGCAGTTGAAAGATGGTGGTGGTGATTTAGTCGCTAAATCATATCCAACTCCTTGCAACCCCATGGATTGTAGCCTGCCAGGCTCCTCTGTCCATGGGATCTTCCAGGCAAGAATACTGGAATGGGTTGCCATTTCCTTCTCCAGGGGAGCTTCCTGACCCAGGGATTGAATTTGAGCAACCTGCATTGGCAGGAGGATTCTTTACCCCTGAGCCACCTGGGAAGTCCAGCTGAAGGATGCTTTCAAAGAATTAGATTTTCTCTGCTCAAGTTAAGTGTTTCTCAAGCTGTGTTGGGAGGATCCTTTAGGACATACATTTAAAGATTCTTAAGAATTTCTGTCTTTAAAAAGGTTTCTTCTATACTTACGTCTGAGAAAAATTTGCTTAGCTGGGAATTCATTAAGATGTGTTCTGATATAAAGTCTATTTTCTTAAAGAAAATTAATTTAACCTTTATTTTATATTAGAGTCTAGTTGATTGACGCTGTTGTGTTCGTTTCCTGTGTACAGCAGAGTGATTGCTATATCCATACATATATCTATATACACACACATTCTTTTTTCCGATTCTTTTCCCATATAAGTTATCACAAGACTTTGAATAGCTCCCTGTGCTATACAGTAGGTCCTTGTTGGTTACCTATTTTATATCTAGTGATGTGGAGAGAGGGATGTCAGAGGGTTAGAGAGTTAGAGAGCACCGCTGGCTCAGCGGACATGAATCGGAGCAAACTCTGGGAGACAGTGGAGGACGGTGGGGCTGCTGCGCTGCGGCCCACGAGATCGCAAAGAGCTAGGCACTACTTAGTAACTGAACAACGGCAGCAACAACAGCTGTGCACATGCCAGTCCCAAACTCCTAATTTATCTCCCCCCGATCTCATTTGGGGTGACCTGGAGTGTACTATTTGTTGGCCTCAATAACTACACTGCAAATTAGGACAGTAAAACCTTGTCACTAGTCAGAGGCTGTATCAAGTCTTACGAAATCGTGACATAAGGCAAGTCAGGACTCAGCCTATAGTGAGGAGGGAATGAGATGCTTCCTGGAAGCACTCTAGCACTGTGCCCGTGACGGCAGACCTTCGGATAAACGGTGGCTCCCCGTTGACCCTCCCCCTTTGGCAGCCTGTAATTCACCTGGCACATCTCCGGGGTGGTTCCCTCTCCCAGTCCACAGAAGTGAGGGCCTTCTGTCAAGCCACTTGCCTGTGTTTACGTTCACATGTTAAGGGCTAGATATAGTTCGATCTTAATATAAGGGCTCAAGACTTCATTCTTGCCTCACAGATTATTTGGAAGAGCAGTGTGCTGTTCAATCCCTGGTCAAGGAACTAAGATCTCAGGTGCAATGCAGCCAAATGAATAAATAAATAATATAGTCCAAGCTTTCTTCTGTATCATTTCCTTTCTGTTTAAGAATTCCCTTTAGTTATTCATTAGGGGTGAGATTGCTAAGAATGTATCTTCTTAGTTTTACATTATCTGAGGATATCCTTATTTTCCTTCATTCCTGAGATATTTTTTCACCAAATGCAGAACTCACAGGTGGCAGTGCTTTTCTTTCAGTACTTTAGAAATATGTTAGCCTACTTCTTTGTGGCCTCCATGGCTTCAGATAAAAATTGATATTCCTCTACAAGTGATGGGTTGTTATTTTTCTCTAGCTGCTTTCAAAACTTTTATTATAAATTTTCATAAACTTAATTACAATGCAAGCTGGCTTGTATTTCTTTGGATTATCACGTTTGAGGTTCACTCATTTTCCTAAATCTGTCAGTTTATAAACCTTATGCCAAATTTAGACTTACTGCCATTATTTCTTGGGAAACACTATGATACACCCTCTCTCCTTCTGAGATATCCAAACATGAGAAAAATGAATGCTTTTGTTGCTTCAAGATCCTTGAGGTCCTGCTCATTTATATTTCCAGTTGCTCTGTTGTTCAGATTGGATAAATTCTATCACCTGTCCTCAAGTTCACTGATTCTATCTTCTATCACCTTTATCTAACATATTTTTATTATGGTTATTGATTACCTATGTCAGTCCTATAATTTCTATTTGGTTCTTTTTTTATAACTTCTATTTATTTTATGAGATTTTTTCTGTTTTTCATTCATTTCAAGAGAATCAGTAATTTATTGTTGAAGCAATTTATAATGTCCTTAAAATCCTTGTCAGATAATTCTAACCCTGTGTGCTTAGGCACTTAGTCGCTCAATTGGGTCAGACTCTGTGACCCCATGTACTATAGCCCACCAGCCTCTTCTCTCCATGGGATTTCCCAGACAAGAACCCTGGAGTGGGTTGCCATTTCCTTCTCCAACTCTAACCCAAATTCACATTAATGTTAGCATCTGTTGATTGCATTTTTCTTGTTCATATAGTGATTTTCCTGGTTCTGGATATAAATGAGTTTTGAATGTATCTTGGTCATTTTTGGATATTGCATCATGAGACTTCGGCTCCTATTTAGTCTTCTTTTTTTTAGTAGGTGGCCATCTTATTGATGTGTAGTGCAAGTACCAGAGGAATGAGAATGTTTATCTTTCTACTGGGTCCTGCCAGCATCACTCCAGCAAAGGTGGAGCATTTGCTCTTACAGTCTCTCTGAAGAATGGTGGTGTGCAACTTCACCTCTCTCCTCAGCCCCCGGACAGCTTCCTAGTGAAAGCAGGGCACCTCAGGTTACCTCACTGTGCCTCACTGATGCCTTATTGATATTGGATAGTGTTATGTCTCAACTCCCCATCCGGCCCCAGAGACATCAGAAGAAGGGAGCAGAAAGGCTGGCTAGGCCTTGTTAATACTGCTTCCTTAAGAATCCTTGCTCCTGAGTGAGTGTGGGGATTCAGCCACCCACTGGACCTTGCTGACACAGCATGCATGCTAACTCACTTCAGTGGTGTCTGACTCTGTGCAGCCCTATGGACTGTAACCCTATGCAATCCCATGGCGGGTCCATGGGATTCTCCTCTGTCCATGGGATTCTCCAGGTGAGAACACTGGGTTGTCATGCCCTGCTCCGGAGGGTCTCCCCAACCCAGGGATAGAAATGCTGTCTCTTATGTCTCCTGCATTGGAAGCCAGGTTCTCTACCATTAGCACCGCCTGGGAAGCAGAGACAGTGCAGTGATGACTAGTCCCGAATTTCCTCACCATGTTTTGGTGCCAGATGGGAATGGATGCTGGTGACTGGTGAAACCTTCTGGTGACTAGCCCCGCCTTATCCCACCTGGTTAGGTCTGCTGACTCAGGGTGAAGGCTCAGTCAGCTACTGGACTCTACTGATACTGTCCTGATGTGAGAACCAGAACACAGCCTTTTTCAGCCAGACAGGAAGTGAAAGATCTGAGCATTGTCAGCGGTGCCCGGGTGGGGCAGTCAGCACCTCCTGGTTCTGTCCAACAGGAACTGGACATCTCTGCCCCCCAGTCCTGCAGGGTGGGGAAGGGGGAACCAGAGCCTGCCACCTGCTTCCACACTTCCATGCAGAGGTTGGGGAGTGAAAGCCAAATCTCAGCTGGGTCTGCTGAAACTTCAGGGGCCATAGTGGTGGTGAGTGTTTTTCAATTCCTATTTTGGATAGAGTAGGGTGACGTTGGTTTTAAAAATAGAGAAAAGAACAGACTTTCCATGGAGATTTTTTCATCTGTACCACTTTTGAGATAAAGGCTTCTGCAGAACGTTGCTCAAAATGTTTGTGAGGAAGGGAAACCCCAGACCTCAACATCATGTTGGTCTTCAGCTCCCACCACCCCTAGTCCATCTACTGACTTCTTTACAACTTTCAGAGTCTTCTCAGGCTTGCTTGCTGAATTATGCCCCCTAATTTTAGATATGAGAAGGATGACCTTAGAAAAATAAGGCTAGTCCATTTTAACAGGACTTTAGAGCAGGCAATGGCTGTTTGTTCCTTTTGTTATTATTTTTATTTATTTGGTTGTACCACACAGCTTGTGGGATCTTAATTCCTCTGCTAGAGATGGTACTCATATTCTTTTGCAAAGTTGGTCAGCTTTCATACAAAGTAACCTCAGTTCAGTTCAGTTCAGTTCAGTCGCTCAGTCGTGTCCGACTCTATGCGACCCCATGAATTGCAGCACGCCAGGCCTCCCTGTCCATCACCAACTCCCGGAGTTCACTCAGACTCACATCCATCCAGTCAGTGATGCCATCCAGCCATCTCATCCTCTGTCGCCCCCTTCTCCTCCTGCCCCCAATCCCTCCCAGCATCAGAGTCTTTTCCAATGAGTTAACTCTTCGCATGAGGTGGCCAAAGTACTGGAGTTTCAGCTTTAGCATCATTCCTTCCAAAGAAATCCCAGGGCCGATCTCCTTCAGAATGGACTGGTTGGATCTCCTTGCAGTCCAAGGGACTCTCAAGAGTCTTCTCCAACACCACAGTTCAAAAGCATCAATTCTTCGGCCCTCAGCCTTCTTCACAGTCCAACTCTCACATCCATACATGACCACAGGGAAAACCATAGCCTTGACTAGATGGACCTTAGTCGGCAAAGTAATGTCTCTGCTTTTCAATATGCTATCTCGGTTGGTCATAACTTTTCTTCCAAGGAGTAAGCGTCTTTTAATTTCATGGCTGCAGTCACCATCTGAAGTGATTTTGGAGCCCAAACAAATAAAATCTGCCACTGTTTCCACTGTTTCCCCATCTATTTCCCACGAAGTGATGGGACCAGATGCCATGATCTTCATTTTCTGAATGTTGAGCTTTAAGCCAACTTTTTCGCTCTCCTCTTTTTCATCAAGAGGCTTTTTAGTTGCTCTTCACTTTCTGCCATAAGGGTGGTGTCATCTGCATATCTGAGGTTATTGATATTTCTCCCAGCAATCTTGATTTCTACCTTGTGCTTCTTCCATCCCAGAGTGTCTCATGAATAACTCTGCATAGAAGTTAAATAAGCAGGGTGACAATAGACAGCCTTGACGTACTCCTTTTCCTATTTGGAACCAGTCTGTTGTTCCATGTCCAGTTCTAACTGTTGATTCCTGACCTGCATACAGGTTTCTCAAGAGGCAGGTCAGGTGGTCTGGTATTCCCATCTCTTTCAGAATTTTCCACAGTTTATTGTGATCCACACAGTCAAGGGCTTTGGCATAGTCAATAAAGCAGAAATAGATGTTTTTCTGGAACTCTCTTGCTTTTTCCATGATCCAGCAGATGTTGGCAATTTCATCTCTGGTTCCTCTGCCTTTCCTAAAACCAGCTTGAACATTAGGAATTTCACGGTTCACATATTGCTGAAGCCTGGCTTGGAGAATTTTGAGCATTATTTTACTAGTGTGTGAGATGAGTGCAATTGTGCAGTAATTTGAACATTCTTTGGTGTTGCCTTCCTTTGGGATTGAAATGAAAACTGACCTTTTCCAGTCCTGTGGCCACTGCTGAGTTTTCCAAATTTGCTGGCATATTGACTGCAGCACTTTCACAGCATCATCTTTCAGGATTTGAAATAGCTCAACTGGAATTCCATCACCTCCACTAGCTTTGTTCATAGTGATGCTTCCTAAGGCCCACTTGACTTCACATTCCAGGATCTGGCTCTAGGTGAGTGATCACACCATCGTGATTATCTTGTTCATGAAGATCTTTTTTGTACAGTTCTTCTGTGTATTCTTGCCACCTCTTCTTGATATCCTCTGCTTCTGTTAGAACCTAGTGTAGCTCACAGTAACCTAGTGTAGCTCAAAGATTGCACAAATGTGCCAAGTCTCAAGAAGGGTAACCAGCAAAAATTGATACTTCTTCCAATATCTTCATTAGAGGGAGTTCTCTATTTAGCTGCCCAATTCCCCAAATTTTCATCCTTTTGAAGTGGAGCTCTCCTTTATCTAGCTAGATGCTTTGACATCAGGACAGAAGCAGGAGAGCTTGATCCATAGTGTGGCGACTCTGGGGCACTCACAGTGGACGGCTGTAGGGGACAAGAGGTGGCTCGCGCTTCATTTGTCACGCGTGTCTGCTTTCATATTCAGAAGCTCTCCCGCTTTCCTTCTGGCGTTTCTTGTGAAGAGCAGTCAGCGAGCTCCCTTAGTGAATATTAAAAAAGCTGTGCAGGCGCACTTGAGGGGGAGACATGCAGCAAAAGGCAGGTAATGACAAGAAGAGGTAGACCTGGCAGGGGAGGAAGAGGCCAGATTGTGAGCGAGGAGCCCCTGCCTGTGACACTCGGGCATTTGTTGTTGTTGTTTTTTTTTTCTTTTTTCTTTTTTTTTTTTAATTAGGAGGGCAGCAAAAACGGTCCGGCGGAGGACTCGCGCATGCACTCAAAGCCTCTACAGGAACCCTCCCCTCTCCCCTCTCCGCCCTCTGTTTCCGGCTCGGACATTTGTCTAGCAGCGGAAGGAAGCTATTCTTTGTTCTCAGTCTTTTCCCAGATGCTTTAAAAACAAAACAAAATGATATGGTGGTTGTCTTTTCTTTCTAAAGAGGGATTTCTTCTCTAACTGTGAGAAACTGTGTTTACAAAACTCCAGAAAGAACAAGAAGGATTTCCCTGGTAGTCCAGTGGCCAAGACTCCACGCTGCCAATGCAGGAGGCGCAGGTTGGGTCCTTGGTCAGGGAACTGGATCCCACGTGTGTGCATGCAAAGTCACTTCAGTTGTGTCCCACTCTTTGTGAAGCTATGGACTCTTCCAGGCTCCTATCCATGGGATTCTCCAGGCGAGAATACTAGAATGGGTTGCCATACCCTCCTCCAGGGGATCTTGCCAACCCAGGGATCAAACCTGTGTCTCCTGCATTGGCAGGTGCGTTCTTTACCACTGTGCCCCAACATTCTGGGGAAGCCCTAACGTGCTGCTACTAAGACTTGTTACAGTCAAATAAATAAATAAGCAAATAATAAACAGAGAGAGAGGGAAAGAAGAAGATATCCATCCCAGGATAAACTGGAGCTCCTAAGCTTTCTTCCTGCCTCTTTCAACTTCAGGGGCCCCACTTACTCATCTAAGGTCGGATGTTTTTTACCATCCACTTATGTCCCTTAAAGCATTAAAACCAAATGCATAAGACTCTAGATTCCAACCAGAAAACCAGTGAGCTGTCTGCAGTTAAAGAAGTGGTCCTTTAATGAGGGCATTTCTTGTTGAGGTAGGTGAGAGAAGTGAAAGAGGGGTTATTTGAGTGTGTGGGGGATTTTCCCATGGCCTCTTAAGTCCTCACATGTTAGCATGATATCCACTCCACTGGTGCAACATTAGAATTTTTTTTCCTAAAGAAGAGTTGAGAGACTCTTAAGCTCTAGTTGCATAAACCCTGGAGAGAGTCTCCTCTTCGGTGATCTGTATACATGATAAATTCCAGGTATTTATCCAGCATTTAAAGACGTGCTCAAATAAGTTCGATCTTTTTGTTCAAATTGATAGCCTATACTGGCTTAGTTTATAAAAATATGATACAGTACATGTGATCATGCAGCTTATCATCAGGACTCTGAATCCTACCTACCTTGCAAGGCTCAGACCGGGATATATGCCTTCTTGACATTCTCCCTGGCCACTTCAACCTTCAGGTACCTGACAAGTACCTCATTCCCTACAAGTCTCTCAACTATCCATGCTTTGGCACATAGTATATACTTTCTCAGGCTTCCCAGGTGGCAGTAGTGGTAAAGAACTCACCTGCCAATACAGGCGATTAAGACACTCGGATTCGATCCCTGGGTCAGGAAGATTTCCTGGATGAAGGCATGGCAACCCACTCCAACATTCTTGCCTGGAGAATCCTGTGGACAGAGGAGGCTGATAGGCTACAGGGCGTGGGGCTGCAAGGAGTTGGACATGACTGAAGAGACTTAGCATGCAAGCATATGTTTTCTCTAATTTTAGTTTTTAAGAATGTACTATCAGTTCAGTCACTCAGTCGTGTCTGACTCTTTGCGACCCCATGAATCGCAGCACGCCAGGCCTCCCTGTCCATCACCATCTCCCAGAGTTCACTCAGACTCACGTCCATCGAGTCGGTGATGCCATCCAGCCATCTCATCCTCGGTCGTCCCCTTCTCCTCCTGCCCCCAATCCCTCCCAGCATCAGAGTCTTTTCCAATGAGTCTACCCTTCGCATGAGGTGGCCAAAGTACTGGAGCTTCAGCTTCAGCATCATTCCTTCCAAAGAAATCCCAGGGTTGATCTCTTTCAGAATGGACTGGTTGGATCTCCTTGCAGTCCAAGGGACTCTCAAGAGTCTTCTCCAACACCACAGTTCAAAAGCATCAATTCTTCGGCCCTCAGCCTTCTTCACAGTCCAACTCTCACATCCATACATGACTACTGGAAAAACCATAGCCTTGACTAGATGGACCTTAGTCAGCAAAGTAATGTTTCTGCTTTTGAATATACTGTCTCGGTTGGTCATAACTTTTCTTCCAAGGAGTAAGCGTCTTTTAATTTCATGGCTGCAGTCACCATCTGAAGTGATTTTGGAGCCCCCCAAAATAAAGTCTGACACTGTTTCCACTGTTTCCCCATCTATTTCCCATGAAGTGATGGGACTGGATGCCATGATCTTCGTTTTCTGAATGTTGAGCTTTAAGCCAACTTTTTCGCTCTCCTCTTTCACTTTCATCAAGAGGCTTTTTAGCTCCTCTTCATTCTGTGCCATAAGGGTGGTGTCATCTGCATATCTGAGGTTATTGATATTTCTCCCAGCAATCTTGATTCCAGCTTGTGCTTCTTCCAGCCCAGTGTTTCTCATAATGTATTCTGCATAGGAGTTAAATAAGCAGGGTGACAATAGACAGCCTTGACGTACTCCTTTTCCTATTTGGAACCAGTCTGTTGTTCCATGTCCAGTTCTAACTGTTGCTTCCTGACCTGCGTACAGATTTCTCAAGGGGCAGGTCAGGTGGTCTGGTATTCCCATCTCTTTCAGAGTTTTCCACACTTTATTGTGATCCACACAGTCAAAGGCTTTGGCATAGTCAATAAAGCAGAAATAGATGTTTTTCTGGAACTCTCTTGCTTTTTCCCTGATCCAGCGGATGTTGGCAATTTGATCTCTGGTTCCTCTGCCTTTTCTAGAACCAGCTTGACCATCAGGGAGTTCACGGTTCATGTATTGCTGAAGCCTGGCTTGGAGAGTTTTGAGAATTACTTTACTAGCATGTGAGATGAGTGCAATTGTGGGATGAGTGCGAATGTATTGTATGCCTCATCTAAGGTTTGTGCCCCTGGAGAACAGAAGTTACACCTTATATGAACTGTGTTCTGCCCATGTGTTTATTGATGTGCTGGTCCAGTATGTGTCTGCTTGGACTGATTACATTCAGCCCAACTTTACAAAGGTATGGTGTGCGTCCAGTTAAAGAATGGAACTTCAGAGATGGACAAAAGAATATTCCTGCCCTGATAAATATAACTTACTAGTCCAGAAAGAAACAAGAGCTATGTTTCCAGCAACCAAAATCACTACCAACAAAGCACACTTGATTGTGAGGCCACTGGGCTCAGAGACTGTGCTTACCCATGTTTGTGACTTCGGTATTGGGTACCAGACATAGACCTCCAGTGGCCTGAATGACGTGTTTAAGGAAATAGTCATCTCCTGCTTAGCAGAGTCCACAGAGAACCGCTGGTCTCCTTCACAGGAATCCTGCTCCTCCTGTGGCAAATCAATCTTAGAAGCCACTTTTGCTCTCACATGATCAGACAGACACCTTGATATTAGACCTGAAACCTGTGCCCACATCTCGCCATCTCTCTTGCCATAGTGGAAGACAGCAACTATCTCTCTGTAATACCTGCAACGACCTCTGGGCTATTTCCTGCTTCCACAGTCACTTCATTTTTGTTCTGTTTTGTTCCACACAAAGCTTATTTCTAACCTCAGGGGTTTTGACTTTGCTATTTCCCTCGCCTGGATTTCTCTTCTTGAATAAGAATTTTGTCTTTTTTTGTTTGTTTCAAACCACTAAATCCCTAACATATAGATTCGCTGGTGCAAAACAAAAAAATCAATATTTATTAAAGGAGTGGGCAGATTTTGGCGGTTGTTGTGAACCATATACAGACATGAATGGATGACTCAAGCCCCTGATGTTTGTCTAGCTGAAAGCTGACATACTCTCTGACCTCACAAAGATTATGGCTTTAATACATGTGATTATATGAGCTATCTGTATAAAGAAATGAGTAATCCAGCATTAGATGGATGATTGAAATAATACGTCCTCGGTAAGCTCCGGAAACCAATGGCAGGAAGCAAGGATAGTTAAGCAATGGTTTTCTTCTTCAATACTGCTTTTATATGGATAGAAGCTTACTCTTAGCCAGATGGGATTTCCTTTAGCCCTTTAGGGCTGGGAAAGTTCCCAAGTGAGCAACTATCAATTTCATGATTTATCTTTACTGACTAAACCCATCAGTAATTTTCTGTAACTTGTATCAGGTTGAAAAGAGGACTGGATGTACTCCTCTGACTGCATATCTATTCTCATTTAAGCCTTTCCTGGATCCAAGGCTTATTTTCATCTGAAAATTGGGGATATAGTAGTAACTACTGAAGGAGTGGTTGTGTGGGTTTAAAGAAGTAATGTACATAAATGAATTAAGACCTGGTCTGATATATACTAAGTCCTCACTTTAGCTGTGGAATGCTTTATAAATATAAAAGGAGAAGGAATCAAGTCCTTGAAAATCCAACGTCTTCTTGTTGGCATAGAGTGTAGCTGACTCCGTTACAAAGTTTTTACCATTTTAACCAGGCATATACAAAGTACTTGAAAATTTTTGTGAAACACTATGTTCAGGGTCAGAAAAAAATCAGAATTTTTTTTCTTATTGAAAAAATAATTCAAATATTTAAATTGTCCAGATTGTAGCTAACTTTGGGGAGGATATCTGAACATTTCTTGGAGTAACTGAAGTAATGAGAACTTTTTGTGCAAAAAGACATAATTCAAAACCTAGAATTCATTCTAGCCAAGTTTAAATTTTATTTATAATCCACTTTAAAGAGTAAATTCAAGGCACATGCTGGGGAGTCTCCATCAAACATTAGAAAAAGGATTTTTGTGTCTGGTTTTGATCCTGACTGCGCCATGTCATTCAGTTTTCCAGGCCCATGATAAGCACCAGTAACCAGTAACCAGGCTCATGATAAGCACCCAATAAATATTGTTTGAATAAATGTGTTCAGGAAAGATCTATGTCAGCTCCATGTCCCCTCAGAGACATGTGTGGACAGTGGGCAAGACCTTAGTCCCCTGTGACGAAGGCCATGCTGCCTTCCCTGATCACGTCGGTGGTCTTCTGCACCTTCCTTCTGAAGCCCCCGCTTCCAAACAACCTGCCCGTTTCCAAGAGCTGGACCTCAGGCTGCTCAGCTTGAAGCTGCTGTTTTTCAAGCCTCCATCACAGGCTTCTCACCGAAGAAAGACGCGTTTCATCTGCTCCCTGAGCCCATGGCGACTTCCTCCCCGCGCTCTCTCTGAGGCGGCTCTGACTTCCGTCCGCTGTGGCCGCCGCCAGCCACACACAGAGCTCAGCTGCCACGAGAGCGGCTGTGAGAGCAGCTGGCGCGGGTCCGAGCGCCCCGCAGTGACCCCAGGCCCGGGGCAGGACCTCTGCCGGCCGCGCGGCGCTCCAGCTCCTCGACCTGAGCCGGCAGCGCCATTAGCAGGAAGCGCGCCGCACTGTCCATCGGAAGTGACGTTTCCACTTCTTCCTCTTGACTTCCTGGAATTCCCTAGACGACCTCCGACTCCGTTCTCGAAGTGTATTTTGAGGGTGGGCCTCTTCAGTTCAGTTCAGTTCAGTCACTCAGTCGTGTCCGACTCTTTGCAACCCCATGAATCGCAGCACGCCAGGCCTCCCTGTCCATCACCGACTCCCGGAGTTCACTCAGACTCACGTCCATCCAGTCAGTGATGCCATCCAGCCATCTCATCCTCTGTCGTCCCCTTCTCCTCCTGCCCCCAATCCCTCCCAGCATCAGTCTTTTCCAGTGAGTCAACTCTTCTCATGAGGTGGCCAAAGTACTGGAGTTTCAGCTTTAGCATCATTCCTTCCAAAGAAATCCCAGGACTGATCTCCTTTAGGGTGGACTGGTTGGATCTCCTTGCAGTCCAAGGGACTCTCAAGAGTCTTCTCCAACACCACAGTTCAAACGCATCGATTCTTCGGGGCTCAGCCTTCTTCACAGTCCAACTCTCACATCCATCATGACCACTGGAAAAACCATAGCCTTGACTAGATGGACCTTAGTCAGCAAAGTAATGTCTCTGCTTTTGAATATGCTATCTAGGTTGGTCATAACTTTTCTTCCAAGGAGTAAGCGTCTTTTAATTTCATGGCTGCAGTCACCATCTGAAGTGATTTTGGAGCCCTCCACCCCAAAAAAGTCTGACACTGTTTCTACTGTTTCCCCATCTATTTCCCATGAAGTGATGGGACTGGATGCCATGATCTTCGTTTTCTGAATGTTGAGCCTTAAGCCAACATTTTTGCTCTCCTCTTTCACTTTCATCAAGAGGCTTTTTAGTTGCCCTTCACTTTCTGCCATAAGGGTGGTGTCATCTGCATATCTGAGGTTATTGATAATTCTCCCGGCAATCTTGATTCCAGCTTGTGTTTCTTCCAGTCCAGCGTTTCTCATGATGTACTGTGCATAGAAGTTAAATAATCAGGGTGACAATATACAGACTTGACGCACTCCTTTTCCTATTTGGCCTCTTAAAGCCAGCAATAAAAACTGACTGCCTGACCAGAAAACTTAGGCAGAAGGATTAATAGCTTCTCCTTTGGTTTCTGCTCAACGTAATGTAAAACTGGGACTTGTCAGAAGAGTGAAAGCAGACATGCTTTTGACTCTGAAACAGGTCTCACACTCCAAATGCATGTACCAACATTCAAACTGGGGATTGATAGCAGTCTACCATTGGGTTGGCAAAAACCAACCAATTTTCTTGAAGAGATCTCTAGGCTTTAACATTCTATTGTTTTCCTCTATTTCTTTGCACTGATCACTGAGGAAGGCTTTCTTATCTCTCCTTGCTATTCTTTGGAACTCTGCCTTCAAATGGGTGTTTGTTTGGGTTTTTCTACAAGATGGCATGGAAAAGTCCAAACGAAATTTTTGGCCAGCCCAGTACTCTGCCAGAGCTTTCATTGAACATTTGTGGGGAAATGAATCTAAATGTCTGTGTTTGCCTCTTCTTGCTTGTTCGGGTTACCGAGTGACACTTTTAGCCACTAAACTGTGATAAGGGTGATAAGATATCCGGTGGAAATTTCGTACCTGGGTCTAGGGCTCTGGAAGTCTGTAGTCTCCACATAGTGTGTGTTAAGTGAGGAGACACATTCCTGAGTGGAAAGTGAACAGAAGGTGTGCAGTCTCCTTGTTTAAACACCTCCTGGTGTGGGTGAACCAGTCCCTGCTCTGTTTCCAGTGCTCTCTGCAAGTTACCACATCTGAGCTCAAGCACAGTCTCACAAGATCTCTCCCTGTTTCTGTCTCTCTCTCTTTTTTTTCCCCTACCAGCTTCTCCCTCTGGCCTCGGGCCTAGAGTCTGCTTTGGTGTCTCCTGCATCAACACAGATAACTGCATGCATGCCATTCAGTTGTGTCTGACTCTTTGTGACCCTAAGAACGGTAGCCTGCCAGGCTCCTCTGTCCATGGGATTCTCCAGACAAGAACACTGGAGTGGGTTGCCATGCCCTCCTCCAGGGGATCTTCCCAGCCCAGGGACTGAACTGGAAGCTCTTGCATCTCTTGCATTGGCAGGCCAGTTCTTTACCTTTAGCACCACCTGGTAAGCCCAATACAGATATCTTTCTCTTATTAAACCTTGACTCCCAACCTTATGGAACACAACCAGTACATTCAGCACTGCTAAAACCATGCCCCTGAAGTGCATTCAAGTTCGTTATGTCATCTTTTCTGTGGCTTTTTTGGTTCCTGGCCCCTCTGTCTGCTCTGCCCCAAGCTCTGAGAAACAGATCCCAACAGTCTGCATGGCTTAGGACACAGTGTGTGTGCTCAGTTGCCTCCAACTTTTTGCAGCCCCATGGATTAGAGCTGCCGGCTTCCTCTGCCCATGGGATTTCCCGGGCAAAAATACTGGAGTGGGGTGCCACTGGACCGGGGTGCCATTTCCTACTCCAAGGCTTCTTCCCGGCCCAAGGGTGGAACTCCTCTGGGCTCTCCTGCACTGGCAGGCAGATGCCTTACCTCTAGCACAATTTGGGAAGCCCCGGGACACAGTATCAAAAACAGTAAAGCTGGGAATTGGTTCCATTGCTAAGAACCCAGGTTCCTGGCATGAGTGGCCCCAGAAGTGATGATAATAGTTCTGAGTAATCCTAAAGTAATTGAATTTTCCTGACTTCAGGGAAGGAGGAAGATTTTGTTTCCTTTGTTTGGCCAATGTGAGTCATATATACAAAACCAAGCTCTTTAAACAAAGGGAATGTGGTCAAAGAAAGCCCCTGGCATTTCATCCTGTGTCTTGGCCTCTGCTTGGTTCAGGAGGGAGTGTCAAGGACAGGCTGCTGTCTCCCTGGGGCTCGGTGGAACCCCACATTAGAGCCGAGAAACACCTCTCCTCCCAGCTCTGTGACAGGTTCCCATCGTGGAAAAGGTAGAATTTCATGTTAGAGTTGGTTTGTGTTTTTTTGTTTTGTTTTGTTTTGTTTTGTTTTGTTTGTGGGGTTCTGGTCACTGAATCCATCTGGTTGGAATAAAATCAGAGGAACAGAAAAAGAATGAGAAAAGAAGTGTGTGTGTGTGTGTGTGTGTGTGTGTGTGTGTGTGTGTGTGTTGTTTGTTTTATTTCCTTTCAGTCAAGTGAAGAATTTTTAGCCCATTTGATTCCCATGGTTTCTAAACTGTCTTGAATGAAAACCAACCTTCCAGCTAAGTCTTATGGGTGCAATATCGATCAAATAAAAGAGGTTGTGAAAGAGTTGGTTGGAGGCTGAGTGAAAGGAAGATGACGCATTTCCCACAGATTCCTTCTCCAGAGGATAGGGGGTGTGAGAGCCGGAGCAGCAGCAGGGCGGGGCTGTAGGAGGACTTGGCGCCTGCGGGGTGTAGACTTCACAGCTGCCCACCAGCATGCCAGGGTGTGCGCGTGGAGGGTTTCTGATCAGGTCATTGCAAAACCCTGCAAAACTTGTCTCAGAGAAAGAAATAGAAGTATCTACTTGGCAAAGGCTTGTTGTCAGCATGATCTGTTTTTATTTTTACTTTTTAATGTCTTTCTCTTTCCCATTCTCATTCTTTTTCCTTCCTTCTTTCTTTCCTTCCTTCCTTTGTCTTCCTTCCTTCCTTTCTTTACTTCCTTCTTTTCAGTAGAGATGTCTCCTAAGGTTTTATTCCTGATCCGACGAAAGCATCTTCTGCATCACGACAGGATACAAAACAATAGCTGAAGAAAGAGCGGATGAAACCTACTAGCACATTGCCTTGAAGGAAGTCACACTCCCCTGCCGCCCGTTGCTTCCATACTCAGGCCTGAAAATCCTGACTCATTTATTCCAGGCTGAGCCTTCTGAGAGGGGCATGTTAGTGGACAGGAGAAACCACTGGGCCAGATCTCGGAAGTTTTCTGTGGTGCTGCTAATGAACAAAGGCCAAACGCAAGCTCCGAAGCTTCATGCAAAATAGATCCGTCAGCTATTTTCCTTTGGACAGATAGGAAGTCTAATTTGTCTTTCTATCGAAGCAAATGGTGATCTGTGGTTCTGAATACATTTGACTTTTAGCGACTGGTAAGCTTTATACTCATATACTCAGAGAAAATTTAATAATTTGGTTGAGAGATAATGTTTAAAAAAAAATCATCATCGCTGCAAAGAAATGGTTTGGTTGTTTAAATAGAAATACATAGATTCTCTGTTTGGAAAATATAGGGTTTAGAATGGAAAACTGATTCTGGTTCTACATGTTTCTGCTATCATTCTCTCTTTGCTGAATTTGGTCTCTATTGTAAATGGCTGACTTTGGGAAATTTACATGAGTCTCGATGTCTCACTGTCCTCATTTGTCAAAGGAGCTGATAATGTACCTGGTTGTTAAAGGTGTTAAGTGAGGCAGATGTGTGGTAAGCTCTTGTTGCACCAGCCTGGTGATTTACGGGTTTAAATAAATCCAGAAAATATTACCTTTCCATATGACAGACACCATTCCGCATGCCTCATAGAGATCAGCTCATGTGATCATTCTAACAGCCCTGTGTATGTTTGGTGCAGTCACTCAGTCATGTCCAGCTCTCTGCGACCCCATGGACTGCAGCACACCAGGCCTCCCTGTCCATCACCAACTCCCGGTGTTCACCCAAACTCATATCCATCGAGTCGGTAATGCCATCCCACCATCTCATCCTCTGTCGTCCCCTTCTCCTCCTGCCTTCAATCTTTCCCAGCATCAGGGTCTTTTCCAATGAGTCAGTTCTTCGCATCAGGTGGCCAAAGTATTGGAGTTTCGGCGTCAGCACCAGTCCTTCCAATGAATATTCAGGACTGATCTCCTTTAGGATGGACTGGTTGGATCTCCTTGCAGTCCAGGGACTCTCAAGTGTCTTTTCCAACACCACAGTTCAAAAGCATCATCTATTGTTCAGATGAAGAAAAAGAGACAAACACAGAGGCCAGGTCAACTGCATAAGCTCACTCACTTAGCAAATGTCAGTGCCAGGGTTCACACCTAGGTAGACTGATCCCAAGTGCACCGAAGGCATCCTGTCTCTTGGTCAGGAAGCGCTCTGCTACTTTACTTGTCTCTTCTCTTGCCCTCATTTTTTTTTTTTTTTTTAATTTACATTACTACTAGCCTGAGCTTTCTTAAAAGTAACATAACCCCACTGGTCATATGCTTTAAATCCTTCAGACACTCTCCATTGCTTGAATATAGTTGACAAGATTCCTCACTATTTCTCCCATGTCTAACCATCCTCTCCCATTTGCCAAAGCTCTGGCCTTGTATTTTATAATCCTGTGCAAGCATAAGCCTCTATGCTTTCCCCAACATTCAGCATGAAATGTATTTGGACAACATCTATACTCTATCTGGAATATGCTTCACCTACCCTGCTTCTCATCTTTCTTACCACTGAAATTTGATTTAGTATTCAAAACTTAGGTCAATTTTTGCCTTTTTCAGGAAACTTTGTCTTCTCAAAATATTAATTATCACATTCCTTGTACTCTTTGTGGCAGATTGCATTTTCCAAAGATGACTGTAACAGTATCCAACACCATATGTAATTTTATGTTTGGACATTGCCGTTGGTAGTTGCCCACCAAGGGGCGGGATCTAATTCTCCGTGTCCTTGAACCTGGACAGGCCCCGTGACAGCTCTGACCACTAGCCCCAGACAGAAATGATGCATAATTCCTATGGACACAACCCTAAGTGGCCTGGAAATTCAACTTCCTCCCTCTTCTTCTGGCAGGATCAAACCCCCAGGTAAACTCCAGGCTATGCTAACAGACAGAAGTATAGCCAAGAGGGGCACTAGGTGCCAGGTATTGAGTGAAAAATCCAGGCAGTGCTTTGACATATAGCCTCGTTGAGTCACTAGACGACACCAACTGCCCCCATTATCTGACTGTAATCAAATTTTAGACTCCAAGCAAAAACTACCTGCTGAGCCCAGTCAATCCACAAACTATTTAAAGCCACTCAGTTTTGATGTGGTCTGTTATGTTGCAATAATTAACTGCATACAGTTTATCTGGTTTCAAAGACTCTCTATCTTTGCACGCTAAGCTCCAGTCACTGCATTTATCTCTCTCTATGATCGTATCCTTTGCTAGACTATGAGCATCTGGAAGACGGGGGTCCTGCTTTATAGGTGTCTGCTTGAATTACAGACTTTCAATAGGCATTTGTTGAGTTTAAGTCCATGTACAGTGTGAATTTGTTTGTTTATATTTATCAAATTGGGTGAGAAGAAAAAAAGAAAACTTTATCAAAAGATTTAAGCTGCCCCATAGGCCATCGTGTTTTGAGTGTCCTGTTCCCTCCCGCCGCTCCTCTAACCATACCAAAGGGAATGGGACGATGAGAAGACAGGATCTGACTTACGTATCAAGACAGATTCAAAGCAGGGCGAATTCTTCAGGGAGCAAAGATTGCTGTCAGTGCTGAAAAAGATACGGAAAGCCACACTTGAGTCTGCTGTTATCAGTCGCCTCCAGGGAGGGGATGGAAATCAGCTGCAGGAGGGACACAGGAAGGAGTGGAATGTTTGCCTTGTCCTGGGTCTACTTCCTTCATATTTCAGCTAGTGTGTGTGTGTGTGTGTGTGTGTGTGTTTAATAAGGATATTTTACTAATATAGTTACATAAAGATTTAAAAATAAAGAACACCTGGAGATAAGAATAATCAAGGAGTGACTGCCCACCCCGTGTTAATATAGGCGTTGGATCTGATGATGAGTTTCAGTCACGCATTTGGGCTTCAGTGTCAAGCGGATCTGAATTGGAATCCTGACTCCCCCTTGGAGGACTTGGGCCAGGCCCTTCTCCCCAAGCTTCACTTTACTCATCCAAACAACAGGCAAAGAAAACCTGCTACACTGATATATAGATCGAGAGGCAGTGCCCACACAGGACTTAGCACAGCACCTGGTATGTACTGAGTATTCAGTCATTGTCACGAAGTAAGTGTCTACTGGGTACATACCGAACAGTAGATGGGGCTATGGGTTGGCTTCCCTGCCCCGGCTGGGCAGAGGACAGGACCCAGGGCCTGCAGAACTCAGTGTTTGGGGACTGAAATTGTCAAGAGTGTGCACCGAACATGCCAGTTATGTGAGGTCACCAGTTCTGCTCTGCAAATGGATGCCGAAACTTGGCCTGCATGCACCAGTGCCGAATTAAGTCTTAGAGACAGATTTTTGGGCGGAGTAGAAAAAAAATGGCTTAATTGTTTTGCCAGACAAAGGGGGACACAGTGGGCTAATGCCTCTCAGAACAATGTGTCCCAACCAGGAAGGAATTGGTGAAGCATTTTATGGTGCAGTGCAGAAGATCCAGGTTCAGGCCCCGTGTTGGGAAGATCCCCTGGAGAATGGCATGACTACTTGTTCCAGTATTCTTGCCCAGAGAATCCCATGGACAGAGGAGCTTGGTGGGCTGCAGTCCATGGGGTGACAAAGAGTCAGACACAACTTAGGGACTAGCACTTTTTATAGCAGTGGTTCAACAGCAGGGCTGCTGATAAGGATCAGGGTGAGTGCAGGGCCTGCACTCCTTTAACCTGGCCTGAGATGGTCTGATGAGCTGATGTGGTTTCTTTAAGCTGCCTCAGGTGGTCTCTTGATGGTCTTCTCTGGTTTTCCAGCTGTGATCTCCTCTGGAGTGAAGAATGCTAGCATCTTCCTTTGCTGTGGGTTTCAGTTCTGCAGAAGAACTCGAGGCTATTGGTGTATACATCCCTTAGGCAGAACAAGGAGCTGCCCCAAGGTTGCACTAGTGTTCCTTGTCTGCTTCTCTCTCGTCTCTGCACCCCTCCCTGCCCTGATCAACAATCTTGTGTGAAGGCTTCCATCCCTAGGATGCCCCCAGGATCCCGCTTGGCTTCCAGATGGGAGAAAGTCACAGGCTGTGCTCTCTGTTTAAGCACCACTGCAAGCTGGGCTGTTCCATGGGCTACGCGGCTTCCCGAGTTAAGGGTCACTGCCTGGGCAGCCTGGAGGCTGTAGTCAGCAACAAGCGGGTTACAAATTAGTTTCCCACCCAGGTGCAGAAGAAGAAGGGCTCCAAAACCAGAAATGCTCTTTGTGATTTTGACTCAAGTCCACCTATGACCCCATTCTCTGCCTGGATAAGGCCACTGGCTCTGCTCGGATGTGACCAGCTCTGCCTGCCCACCTCTTGGGTCTAGGGTTGCTGGGTTGTGCTGCTTCCAAGTGCTTTGCCAGCACTTCCTGCCAAGATGGGGCTGGGGGCCAGGCTTCACAGCAATGGGGCTGCAACTCGGGTTCCTGCCTGGGAGAACTGAGAAGGCCCACTTTGGGGAGTTCTTTAATCTTCCTGAGTAAAATTTCCTGTCTGGAGGTACTGGAGGCAGGGTTGGGACTCAGACCCTCTGCCTGAAGTATGCAAAGACCAGGCTCCAGGCTGGGCAAAATCCCCTATCTGGTGCCCTGACTTAGGAAGCCCTGTCTCCCACTGCACTCCCTTGGTAGACTGGGCCATTGAGTTGGTTCTACAGATGAGCAGAGCTGCAGGTCGGGACTCCTACCTGAGCTCTGGAGGTAGGAATCCTGTCTGCCAAGGGCAGTGTTGGAAGTCCTCCTCTCTTCTCTGTCATAGTCAGTTTCCTAGGGATTCAGCACCGCTGCTCTCCT